>NC_047111.1:73337686-73937686 GCF_902500255.1 Thalassophryne amazonica | reverse complement strand
GCTAGTCCCCGTCAATACTCTAGCTGCAGCATTCTGAACCAACTGAAGGCTTTTTAGGGAACTTTTAGGACAACCTGATAATAATGAATTACAATAGTCCAGCCTAGAGGAAATAAATGCATGAATTAGTTTTTCAGCATCACTCTGAGACAAGACCTTTCTGATTTTAGAGATATTGCATAAATGCAAAAAGGCAGTCCTACATATTTGTTTGATATGCGCTTTGAATGACATATCCTGATCAAAAATAACTCCAAGATTTCTCACAGTATTACTAGAGATCAGGGAAATGCCATCCAGAGTAACGATCTGGTTAGACACCATGCTTCTAAGATTTGTGGGGCCAAGTACAATAACTTCAGTTTTATCTGAGTTTAAAAGCAGGAAATTAGAGGTCATCCATGTCTTTATGTCTGTAAGACAATCCTGCAGTTTAGCTAATTGGTGTGTATCCTCTGGCTTCATGGATAGATAAAGCTGGGTATCATCTGTGTAACAATGAAAATTTAAGCAATACCGTCTAATAATACTGCCTAAGGGAAGCATGTATAAAGTGAATAAAATTGGTCCTAGCACAGAACCTTGTGGAACTCCATAATTAACTTTAGTCTGTGAAGAAGATTCCCCATTTACATGAACAAACTGTAATCTATTAGACAAATATGATTCAAACCACCGCAGCGCAGTGCCTTTAATACCTATGACATGCTCTAATCTCTGTAATAAAATTTTATGGTCAACAGTATCAAAAGCAGCACTGAGGTCCAACAGAACAAGCACAGAGATAAGTCCACTGTCCGAAGCCATAAGAAGATCATTTGTAACCTTCACTAATGCTGTTTCTGTACTATGATGAATTCTAAAACCTGACTGAAACTCTTCAAATAGACCATTCCTCTGCAGGTGATCAGTTAACTGTTTTACAACTACCCTCTCAAGAATCTTTGAGAGAAAAGGAAGGTTGGAAATTGGCCTATAATTAGCTAAGATAGCTGGGTCAAGTGATGGCTTTTTAAGTAATGGTTTAATTACTGCCACCTTAAAGGCCTGTGGTACATAACCAACTAACAAAGATAGATTGATCATATTTAAGATTGAAGCATTAAATAATGGTAGGACTTCCTTGAGCAGCCTGGCAGGAATGGGGTCCAATAAACATGCCGATGGTTTGGACGAAGCAACCAATGAAAATAACTCAGACAGAACAACCGGAGAGAAAGAGTCTAACCAAATACCGGCATCACTGAAAGCAGCCAAAGATAACGATACATCTTTGGGATGGTTATGAGTAATTTTTTCTCTAATAGTCAAAATTTTGTTAGCAAAGAAAGTCATGAAGTCATTACTAGTTAAAGTTAATGGAATACTCAGCTCAATAGAGCTCTGACTCTTTGTCAGCCTAGCTACAGTGCTGAAAAGAAACCTGAGGTTATTCTTATTTTCTTCAATTAGTGATGAGTAGAAAGATGTCCTAGCTTTACGGAGGGCTTTTTTATAGAGCAACAAACTCTTTTTCCAGGCTAAGTGAAGATCTTCTAAATTAGTGAGACGCCATTTCCTCTCCAACTTACGGGTTATCTGCTTTAAGCTACGAGTTTGTGAGTTATACCACGGAGTCAGACACTTCTGATTTAAAGCTCTCTTAAAGCCCTAGTCTGAAGCATGTTGAATTTTCAGCTTCGCTTCATGACCCTCCAGCACTCCTCAGTCCACTACCAGCAGTGGAAAATGGCTGGTTAATTAAATGGAACAAAGGGCCATCCGTATTTAGTCATTGCTCTTGTCTTTACAGTTTGTGCAGGGAACCACAAGTAACAGCCAGCCTCCCCTCGAAGCTTCATTTGTCTGTAATGCACATTACAGTAAGAGCGAGGAAGTGTGTTTGTGTCTCCGCATGAGTGTTCCAAGGGATGAGAACATTACTGCACTCCGTGTGTGTGTTCCATTAAATGCAACCACGGTGTACCAGTGTTAATCTATGTGAGTGGCCAAGCAGGCGGGAGAGTGTGAGTCAGTGCGGGGGTGCGGACATGGAGTGAGGGTAAGGGGCCAACTAATGCTGAGTGGCAGTTGATAATGCCAGACCGTTATATCAGCATCTGCCCTCCGGCTCCGTGCTTACCTCTGCACACCCGCCATCACGCTTTTCACCCCACACACACACACACACACACACACACACACACACACACACACAAAAACCCCAAGCACACAATGACATGAATCCCTTGCAAACACTTTGCATTCTGCGGCAAAGACTCTTGCACCAAAAATCTAATCAAACAAAGGTTATGTGGTGCCATGAGCCATTGTAGCAAATTACGACTTCATTTGATGTGTGCATATCTTGTCTGCAGACACAAAAGCCACATTTGCACAGAGTCAAACGCTGCCTCAAAAGAGAAACAAAGCGACATTTTAGTGCCACACAACCTTGGAGATGTCAGAAAGAGAGTGAGCGTGCTTCACTGTCAGAATCAGATAAATATGTGTTCCTCAGAAACTCGGCTGCTGTGTGTCATTGCTGCAGAGCTTTTGCACGTTGGTTCCCCCCAACCTTTGATAAGCTTCAACTGCTGCTTTTTATGGCAGCTTTACAATGAGGTGTGTAGGTGTGCCACCATATTCTGACCAGATATGAATAATTCTAACATGCACAATGATGTCATTTGTAACATTGTCACAACTCCATAAAATTAGCAACATGACTCTGATGACTACAGCTAATAATCAACTGACCTTACAAAAATCACTGCAAATATTAAAGTCTTTCACTACCGTGTGCAAGAAAGCAGTCATCACACACTAAAAGTGAAAAGTGAGACAAATAAAATCTTTGATGCAGTGGAGAAAAAGACCCATATGAGGAGTGACAAGCTGAATTTAGAGTGCAAGCTTGGCAGTGACAAATGAAGTGGATGGAAATGAGCTTCAGTGTAGATCGTGTTTGTGGCACATAAACACACACCACTGTCAGACCAGCCTTGTCTTCTTCCTTCCTTCATTCATTCATTTTCTGCTGCTTATCCAGATCCAGGTGGGCAATAGACCAAAGCAGCTCATCCCACACTTCCCTATCCTGACTGACTTCCTTCAGTGCAACAAAAACAATGCCTGTTTCTAAGGATGATGCGATACCACTTTTTCATGACTGATACGATACAGATATTGAAACCTTTAGTATCTGCCGATACTGAAACAATCTGATACCCTTTTCCCTGTCTTAAAACAACTAATCTGTCGATAACCACAATTGCCTGTGTGTACATTGCAAATCTAACCATCTAACAAAACATCAAATCAAACTCTGGAAAAAATATTGTAGTATCTCTAAAGTTAAATATACATCGTCCACAACATGGCTCAGATATGTAATTCTGGACTCTGACTGGATTGGATTTTGTTTTTACCTGAGGCCAAAATACGGCCATCGGGTATTGCAAAGACTTTGCGTCCATCCGTCCATCCGTGCTCAGCATAGATCCAGTCCTAATACTACCAGGGTCTTCAAATTCACAGGGAACATGCTTTGGACACATACCTTATACAAGTTCAAAGATGGCTAACCTTGACCTATTTTAAAAGGTCAAAAGGTTACATTCTGTTTCCTATTTTTATGCGCATATATAGGGCTGAAGGTATTTGCGTTATATTTATGGAATGACCCTGTTGTGTCTGATGATTTGTGGATGTTCATGCTGGTTATATGGTCACAAATTTAGCAAGGGTTTTACAGTGACGCGTCAGCTGAGTCATTTGTGGCCATATAACAGCATGAACATATGCAAATCATCAGACGCAACAGGGTTATTCCCATTCTAATTCAATTCCATCATTTGCACGGTTTATTTTTCTGTAGGTAATTCGGTCTGCGAGGTTTACCGTCAGGCCAAAGCAGCGTCGCTCCAACAGCGGTCAGAGCGCGGAGTAATCCAGAGTAATCTGTACGAGAATCCACATCGATACTTTTGTATAGGAGCGTAAATTCACCCATTTCGTCAGGGGCAGTGTCGACGGTACGTGATTTTCTCTCACTCTCAGATAACAGCGCTAACAGCTAGCAGTGCATGCAGCCAGTGTTCTGTCAAATTGTGCGTCTCGTAAAAATTGACAGTTCCGTGTCCCGACAATACTGCGCATGCACACTGTAGCACACAGTACTGACAGGAATGATATTCTGTTGTGTGGGCCGCCAGAAGAGGAGGTACTGCTGGCCCACCACCAGAGGGCGCCCTGTCTGGAGTGCGGGCTCCAGGCACCAGAGGGCGCAGCCGCCTCACAGGAGCAGCCAGGGTGACAGCTGTCACGCATCACCTGCAACAGCTGTTACCAATCACCTGATCAGCAGGGGTACATCAGCAGGACCACGTCTCCACCTCTTTGCCGAGATATCGTTCTACCTGGAAGGTAACGTTCTCAGCTGACCGTGAGATCTTTTCAGTAACCTTTTGTGACTTTTGTGCATTATATAGCAGACTCTTTCCAACGAGAGGTGGAGGTAGTTTTCCTGCCATGTGGATTGCTGGGTGTAAACGCGCCCACATTTAATTGTTTTTTTTTGTTCCTCGCCAGCAGTACCAGGTCCGACACGCGGAGGCAGTGGCCACCTGGGAGTTCGGGACTTGGCGACTCCAGTATTCCCGGGGTCTGGTGGCGGAGGAAATTGTGTGGTTCCGGTTCTGCTTTGGACAGACGTCTTCTATCTTCGAGCCTGCCCACACAACACCTTCTGTGATTTGACTTGTTGTCTATTGTTGTAATCTGTTGTGTTTGTTGTGCCCATTCACAACAGTAAAGTGTTGTTATTTGACTTCCTCCATTGTCCGTTCATTTGCGCCCCCTGTTGTGGGTCCGTGTACCTACACTTTCCCAACAGGATATCTCGGCCAACGTCATGGACCCCGAGGGGCGTCGACCGGCCGTTGAACGGCCAATGGAAGAGCAGGGCGCAGGAGGAATGATTGGTGAGTTGCAGCGAATCCTCACCGCTTTTACGGCTAGGCTGGATCTGATGACCGAGCAGAACGTCCTCCTTAACCGCAGGGTGGAGGCTCTCGCCGCGCAGGTGGAAGCGCGCCCTCAGGGCGCTGCTGCGGCTCCCCCTCCTGTCGATCCTGTGCGCAATAGTGACGTTCCACAGGTCGTTCAACAACCCCTCCCACCTTCCCCTGAAGCATACATAAGCCCTCCAGAACCGTACGGGGGTTGTGTGGAGACATGCGCGGACTTTCTTATGCAGTGTTCGCTCGTCTTCGCACAACGTCCCGTCATGTACGCGACTGATGCTAGTAAGATAGCTTATGTGATTAATCTGCTTCGCGGCAAGGCACGCGCTTGGGCTACAGTGCTCTGGGAGCAAAATTCACGGCTCCTTCTGACATATGATGGGTTTGTGAGGGAGTTCAGAACAGTGTTCGATCACCCAAATAGAGGAGAGACCGCTTCAGCCGTGCTGCTGTCAATGAGACAGGGGCGCCGGAGCGCAGCTGCTTATGCAGTCGACTTCCGCATCGCGGCTGCGAGGTCCGGCTGGAATAGCACTGCCCTCCGCGCCGCCTTCGTAAACGGACTATCGTTGGTCCTGAAGGAGCACCTGGTGGCTAAGGACGAACCGTGGGATTTGGACGGGCTTATTGATCTCGTTATACGATTAGACAATCGGTTAGAGGAACGCCGTCGGGAGCGAGGCGAAGGACGTGACCGGATACGCGCCGCCCCTCTCCCTTCCGGGTTCGAAAAGGGGCCGCCCTCCCCACGCTCCACAGCCGCAGCGCTTTGTGGGGCAACAGCTCCCCCTGTTGACGTTGTTAGGGAAACGCACAGGGCCAAAATGGGGAGGCTGATCCGTGGAGAGTGTTTTCTCTGCAGCTCAACAGAGCACACACAGAGAGACTGCCCCAAACGGCCAAGACGTCAACACTCGCCCTTAGAGACTGGGCTAAGGGGGGGTCAAGACATTCAAGTGAGACACACACAAATTGCCACACAACTCCCAGTCACAATCCTGAGTGGGGATTTAACCCTTCAAGCCCGAGCACTGGTGGACACGGGGTCAGAAGGGAATCTGCTAGACAGCAGATGGGCAAAGGAGGTAGGGCTCCCTCTGGTGGCGCTTCCTTCGCCATTGCAGGTGCGGGCACTAGATGGCACCCTCCTCCCTTTACTCACACACAAGACACAACCAGTAACTCTGGTGGTGTCTGGAAACCACCGGGAGGAGATTGAGTTTTTTGTAACTCCTTCTACCTCCCGTGTGATTTTGGGCATCCCATGGATGTTAAAGCACAATCCCCGGATCGATTGGCCGTCTGGGGTGGTGGTTCAGTGGAGCGAAACCTGCCATCGGGTGTGTTTAGGATCCTCGGTTCCTCCTGGTTCCCAGGCTAAGGAGGAGGTCAAAGTCCCTCCCAATCTGACGGCAGTGCCGGTTGAGTACCACGATCTTGCTGACGTCTTCAGCAAGGATCTGGCACTCACCCTTCCCCCGCACCGTCCGTACGATTGTGCCATTGATTTGGTTCCAGGCGCTGAGTTCCCGTCCAGCAGGCTGTACAACCTCTCACGACCTGAGCGCGAATCAATGGAGACCTACATCCGGGACTCATTAGCTGCCGGGCTGATCCGGAACTCCACCTCCCCGATGGGGGCAGGTTTCTTTTTTGTGGGCAAGAAAGATGGCGGACTTCGTCCATGTATTGATTACAGGGGGCTGAATGAGATTACGGTTCGCAACCGATACCCGTTGCCATTATTAGATTCCGTGTTCACCCCCCTGCATGGAGCCAAAATCTTTACTAAGCTGGATCTTAGAAATGCGTATCACCTGGTTCGGATCCGGAAGGGAGACGAATGGAAGACGGCATTCAACACCCCATTAGGTCACTTTGAGTACCTGGTCATGCCGTTCGGCCTCACAAATGCCCCTGCGACGTTCCAAGCATTAGTTAATGATGTCTTGCGGGATTTCCTGCACTGATTCGTCTTCGTATATCTAGACGATATACTCATCTTTTCTCCGGATCCTGAGACTCATGTCCGGCATGTACGTCAGGTCCTGCAGCGGTTGTTGGAGAACCGGCTGTTTGTGAAGGGCGAGAAGTGTGAGTTTCACCGCACATCTTTGTCCTTCCTGGGGTTTATCATCTCCCCCAACTGCGTCGCTCCTGATCCGGCCAAGGTTGCGGCGGTGAGAGACTGGCCCCAACCCACTAGCCGTAGGAAGCTGCAACAGTTCCTCGGCTTTGCAAATTTCTACAGGAGGTTCATTAAGGGCTACAGTCAGGTAGTTAGCCCCCTGACAGCCCTGACCTCACCAAAAGTCCCCTTCACCTGGTCGGATCGTTGCGATGCTGCGTTCAAGGAGTTGAAACGGCGCTTCTCGTCTGCACCCGTTCTGGTGCAGCCCGATCCTAGTCGCCAGTTAGTGGTTGAAGTGGATGCCTCGGACTCAGGGATAGGAGCTGTGCTTTCCCAGAGCGGGAAGACCGATAAGGTCCTTCCCCCGTGTGCCTATTTTTCCCCCAGGTTGACCCCGGCCGAACGGAACTATGACGTCGGCAATTGAGAACTCCTTGTGGTGAAAGAGGCTCTTGAAGAGTGGAGACATCTGTTGGAGGGAACGTCCGTGCCATTCATGGTTTTCACTGACCACCGGAACCTGGAGTATATCAGGACCGCCAAGCGGCTGAACCCCAGGCAAGCCCGCTGGTCACTGTTCTTCGGCCATTTTGATTTCCGGATCACCTACCGTCCCGGGACCAAAAACCAGAGATCGGATGCCTTGTCTCGGGTACATGAAGATGAAGTCAAAGCGGAGTTGTCGGATCCACCGGAACCCATCATCCCGGAGTCCACTATCGTGGCCACCCTCACCTGGGACGTAGAGAGAACCGTCCGGGAGGCCCTGGCATGAAGCCCGGACCCCGGAACTGGGCCGAAGAACAAACTATACGTCCCACCAGAAGCTAGGGCTGCAGTCCTGGACTTCTGTCACGGCTCCAAGCTCTCCTGTCATCCAGGGGTGCAAAGAACCGTGGCAGTTGTCCGGCAGCGCTTCTGGTGGGCGTCCCTAGAGGCCGACGTCCGGGATTATATCCAGGCCTGCACCACCTGTGCCAGGGGCAAGGCTGACCATCGCAGGGCATCAGGACTACTCCAGCCGCTGCCTGTGCCTCATCGCCCCTGGTCCCACATCGGCCTGGATTTTGTCACGGGCCTCCCGCCGTCCCAGGGTAACACCACCATCCTCACGATAGTGGACCGATTCTCCAAGGCGGCCCACTTCGTGGCCCTCCCGAAGCTCCCAACAGCCCAGGAGACAGCGGACCTCCTGGTCCACCACGTCGTCCGGCTGCATGGGATTCCAACAGACATCGTCTCCGATCGCGGTCCCCAGTTCTCCTTGCAAGTCTGGAGGAGCTTCTGCCGGGAACTGGGGGCCACGGTGAGTCTCTCGTCCGGGTACCACCCTCAGACCAACGGGCAAGCAGAATGGGTAAACCAGGAGGTGGAACAGGCCTTGCGCTGCGTGACTGCCGCGCACCCGGCGGCCTGGAGTACCCATTTGGCCTGGATCGAGTATGCCCATAACAGCCAGGTGTCTTCAGCCACCGGCCTCTCCCCTTTTGAGGTGTGTCTGGGGTATCAGCCCCCGTTGTTTCCGGTGGTTGAGGGAGAGGTCGGTGTGCCCTCGGTCCAGGCCCACCTACGGAAGTGCCGTCGGGTGTGGCGTGCCGCCTGTTCTGCTTTGCTAAAGGCCCGGACGAGGGCAAAAGCCCATGCAGACCGTCGGCGGACCCCGGCCCCTGCGTATCGGCCAGGGCAGGAGGTGTGGTTATCCACAAAGGACATTCCCCTCAAAGTGGACTCCCCCAAGCTACAGGACCGTTATATCGGCCCATTCAAGATCCTTAAGGTCATCAGTCCAGCCGCAGTGAGGCTTCAGCTTCCGGCCTCACTGCGGATCCATCCTGTGTTTCATGTATCCCGTGTCAAACCGCATCACACCTCACCCCTCTGTACTCCGGGTCTGGCACCGCCTCCTGCCCGGATCATCGATGGCGAGCCGGCTTGGACTGTACGCCGGCTCTTGGATGTCCGTAGGATGGGCCGGGGCTTCCAGTATTTGGTGGACTGGGAGGGGTACGGTCCTGAAGAACGCTCCTGGGTGAAGAGGAGCTTCATCCTGGACCCGGCCCTCCTGGCCGATTTCTACCCGCCGCCACCCGGACAAGCCTGGTCGGACGCCAGGAGGCGCCCGTTGAGGGGGGGGTCCTGTTGTGTGGGCCGCCAGAAGAGGAGGTACTGCTGGCCCACCACCAGAGGGCGCCCTGTCTGGAGTGCGGGCTCCAGGCACCAGAGGGCGCAGCCACCTCACAGGAGCAGCCAGGGTGACAGCTGTCATGCATCACCTGCAACAGCTGTTACCAATCACCTGATCAGCAGGGGTACATCAGCAGGACCACGTCTCCACCTCTTTGCCGAGATATCGTTCTACCTGGAAGGTAACGTTCTCAGCTGACCGTGAGATCTTTTCAGTAACCTTTTGTGACTTTTGTGCATTATATAGCAGACTCTTTCCAACGAGAGGTGGAGGTAGTTTTCCTGCCGTGTGGATTGCTGGGTGTAAACGCGCCCACATTTAATTTTTTTTTTTTGTTCCTCGCCAGCAGTACCAGGTCCGACACGCGGAGGCAGTGGCCACCTGGGAGTTCGGGACTTGGCGGCTCCAGTATTCCCGGGGTCTGGTGGCGGAGGAAATCGTGTGGTTCCGGTTCTGCTTTGGACAGACGTCTTCTGTCTTCGAGCCTGCCCACACGACACCTTCTGTGATTTGACTTGTTGTCTATTGTTGTAATCTGTTGTGTTTGTTGTGCCCATTCACAACAGTAAAGTGTTGTTATTTGACTTCCTCCATTGTCCGTTCATTTGCGCCCCCTGTTGTGGGTCTGTGTACCTACACTTTCCCAACATATTCAACAGGAATGACATCTCATCAGAACACTGGTCAGGGAGTGGAGTAATACATCCAAATGTGAAATGTCAAATATTTTGCCACTATTACCCTGATATTATACAGTTTGAAATCTCACACGATTAACCAATCAGATTTGTGGAAAAAATGTAATTGGATTACAATTTAAATTTCTGATATCTGATCAAATTCTTTTCATCAAAATCTGATGGATACCAATCCAGAATATCGGATCGGTGAACCCCTACTTGTGTCATCAACTGGCTGCCAGGCAAAACGGCACATCAGTTCACCCTCAAAAATAATTTTCAACCGTAACGTTAAAAAATTACAGCAGATCCTGAGAATAAAGTTACTTTCTTTCAAAGTAAATAGCAGATGGGTTCATGCTTGAGTCATGTAATCCAAGATGAGTTTTCAATCTTAATCCTGATTTTTTTTTTTAAAGGCTTAATTTGAAGTTTAAAATCTTCGCAGAGACTACTTTTCAAAAAGCCGCTGCAATTTTCTCCTTGACTTAATAGAGATAATAATCAGTGTGTCTAAACCTAATCACCTACTTGCTCCCAGTAGTGCACCTGCATTGATTTATTTGTTTAAAAAATGCGACTGGCACGCTGATGTAAAAGACGAGGACGATCAGAGGCTATTGCTGCCAAGAGATGAAGGGCAGCCAGAAATGACGAGATTGGTGAAAAATGGTGTGATCTCTCGAAACTGAGCAAAAAAAAAAAAGAACAGTAAATCACCGCTGCTCCCTTTGGACCCATGTGGTCCACGCAGCCAGCGAGAATCACAGCCACGTCAGACCAAAAAACAAAACAAACAAACAACAACAACAACAAACAATCAGGCAGTGGGAGAAATCGGGCTGGTGCGTGTGCACGCCACTTTTCCATCTGACGCTGCAGGTGCAGCTCATTGATTATTTTGGCGCACATCGACAAATGACCCTAATTAATATCCCGAGGAGGAGGAGGAGGTCACTCTGGCTTTTCCAGCTCCTAAAAGTGAAAGGACCGTGGAGGGGAGGAAGGAAGGAACAAGAGAAGTTACGAGAAACACGCACGCTAATATGTGAGCGCGTGAGGTGGTGGTGGTGTGGGGGGGGGGGCGGGGGGCGGCCGCATACCAGCTCGATCTCTACAATTTTCTCTCTTCATTGAGGGAAAGTGTCGTTCCATTCATGCCATTTCCGTTCATTCATCAGCTGGGGCCAGCCGAGACTCGCACGGTGCCATCTCCTCACCAGCTTCTTATCAATGAAAGTGACGTCAGCACCCAATGCAACTCGAGGGGGAGTGGGAGGGGGAAGGAGGTGTCACGTGGTCCGGCGAGGGTATATACAATAAAGTTGCGCTGGCCGTGGTGCTGAAAACATTCCCTCAATTGTATATTAGCACAAACACATCACTCTAAACAACAACAAAAGCACAGCAACCTCGCTGCATTTTTCTTGATGCTGCTCACAGGTTGAAGACAGAAACGGGGAGCAAAATCACGCAACAACAACAAAAAACCTCTCAGGTGATCCAATATTCATGAAATAATTTGGGCTTTACCAGCGTTGTGAGTGTCCCCGCTTCCCCACCCACAGTGGGACTTCAGGTAAGTCAACCACACTCTCTTTGTGTGTCACTGGCGTCAGTTTGGAACATTTTTCTGTTAATGACCTCTTTATTATTCATAAAAAATGTTTTGAATGCGATGAGAGAGTAGAAATATATTTGGATTTGGTGTGCATTAAAATTCGTACTTTATCAGCAGAGTAAATGTTTGCTGTTTTTTTTTTCTAGTAGATGTGAGTGTGATTGTATTTATGTTTGCGTTTTATTGTGAAATCAAAGTGAAATATCTACGTTTTTATAACGCAGAGAAATGCTGCTATATCTCATTCGCAATGTTTTTTTCCACGTCAGTATGTTCGATTATATTGATAGTATATTAATGAGCATATAAATGTTTGTTTTTATTTTATATAGCCTATATAAAAAAATATAATACAATGATTGTAATGGTGACTATTAAAATACGCTGGATTTATATATGAGTTAGATTTAACTACCGGAATTATTAAAGATTTGTGAAAACAAATTATGCAATTTATATATATATATATATATAGTTTCGGCCCAAGTTGTCCGATTTCGACTGCAACAAAAATCGTGACAATGTTTTTATTTTTATTTTTTAGGATTTGATAATGCAAAAAGAACAGATCCTCAATTTTAATAAAAAAAAAAAAAAAAAATAGCTCCCACATGGCAAATCATTTATAAATCAATTTCTTTCATTTCATATTTGGCGGATTCAGTTTCTGAAATGGAAATAGTTGAGAAGTGCGTTGCGTGCTGCGTCGTGCAGCCAAAATCTGCGTCTGTCCGCGTTTCACCACTTCCATTAAGAAGAAACCTGCTCAAATCACACAAGGACAAAGCTGGTTGTCTTTCTGACTGGTTTCTCGTCTCTTTTGCAAACAGAATTTTATTTCCTGAAATGTGACTTGTGGTTCTTTTTATTTATTTATTTATTTTAATTTTGGACAAGCGTTTTGTGGACCAGACGGTGAAATAACGCAGCCGCTGCTACCAGCTTTACGCATGACTTCGCCGCGTTACCGTCTTTAAACCAGCGCTCTGCTCACGTCGATTCCATACGTGGACTACTAAAATCATAATTACACAAAGACAGTCCTCAGATAAGTGCGCATTTTTTCATTTATACAGTTTTTGACGAAAAGACGCTGCGCGCTTAAAATGGCAGATCCGTGCGTTCTGGTTGGATTTGCTTGGAAAAGAAGGTGAGCCTTTTTTGCGATACATCAGTTAAAATGCTACGATGTCGTATCATTAAATTCCACGATAGAAAATAAATAAATAAATAAAATATCAGAACATCAATTGTTCTTCATCAATTAATCCGCGCACAACAATGATGCAAAGACGCGCGGCTGCAGATCAAAAAGAGATCATGTTTAGGATAATGGCGCAATTTATGTGTGCAAATAGTCGCCTCCTCTTGAAAGAATGGGCCAGCTGGCTCGTTTAATATCGAAGGAATCACGAATGATAAGCAGTTGTGGTATATGTGGCCACATCAGACCTTTATCTCCATGCTTCCAGAAACCCGGAGGTCATGCATCATCTCCAAAAAGACACCCAACAGTAACCGTTATAAAATGGAACATTGTATTGTAGGAAAACCAGTGAGTGAGAGAGAGAGAGAGAGAGAGAGAGAGAGAGAGAGAGAGAGAGAGAGAGAGAGAGAGAGAGAGAGAGACGTCCCAACCTTTGTTTTTGGGAGAAAAGACAGCCTTGCTATATTCTTTGTTGCATTTGGCATGGATGACTGGACACCATTTTGCTGCGTTGCTTTGGTCTCAAACATTTGTTCTGTTAATCCAAAATTATTGACATTGCCAACTGAGCTGCAAGTTACAAACTGCTATTCTGGGTCATGTTTTTGTCTTTATTTGTTATCGTCCTAAAGCCAAGCACTTTCCAGTGTGTTTGTGTCCAACATTTGAAACTTACTGAACATTAATCTGCTCTTGTGGGTGACTGAAATTCTACATCAACAGGATTCCAGGGGGGAACTACCGCAAAACTGTGAATCACTGTTTCTCCCTTCCCCCCCTCCCCTCCCCTATCTGCCTTCCCCCTTTCTTCTTCAGGTGCTTAACCTCTCCCCTGCCAGTTCTTCATGGTCATGACCTGTCATCAAGCGCCTTCCACAGCCCTTCTAGTCCTACTGGTCCTGCTCACTATCACTCCACAGCTGGCTGACGCCGCCCCTGTGTGGGGTGATGGAGGGGAGGGAGGGGTGGAGGGGCGCACCCGGACAGATCGCAAAGAGGACAGCCTCGCCACCCCCTTTCTCCCGCTCCCGCTCCAGACTCTCTCGAGCGCCATCAATGCATCGTCAGACCGGGGCAGAGCACTCGGTCAGGAGAGCAGATTAGATCAAGCGAGAGACCCTGCACAGGTGCTCGCAGTTCTCCTGGAGGCCATGGACCACCCGGAGGAAGGTGGCAGGCAGCAAAGCAAAACCAGAGACTGGGAAGAGGGTCAGAGTGAGGCGCCACTCTTCATCAAAGGCTTTGAGGGTGGTCAGATAAGGAGAATGGCTGAGACACAGGGAGCAAGAAGGGCTGTGGAGGAGGAGGAGGGGGTGGGGGTGGGGACTGGTAAGGGCATTGAACAGCTAATTGTAGGCCATTTGACAGCTGTTGTGGGTGGTGACTTCAAGGGAAAGGAGGAGGAAAATAAAAATATCAGATCCGCGGAAGATCGAGGCCTCTCCGTGGAGGCTGGAGGTGCTGGCACAAGTGAGGAGCAAAGAAAAGAAGAGGACCATGAGCAGCAGGAGGGAAACAACTTAGAAAGTTTCTTAGAGAAGGCAGCTTCACAACGAGATGATCCCTCACTGCAGCGCAAAATAAGAGGCTACTTCCAAAACATTGACTTGGGTCTTCAAGACAATGAGATCCTGCCTCCTCTGAAAGGCTACAAGGCATATAACACTCAGCTGGCACGAGCAGGAAAGAAGCTGCACTGGCAGGACAACGAGGCACGTGACAGACCCGTCAAAGGAGGCAACTTCATGGATGACTTTGAGGATGAAGGAGAGGAGCTGGAGGAGGAGGTGGAGGAAGAAGAGGAGAGTCTCTCCCAAATGGAAGAAGAAGCAAGGGCCCGCGCAGAGAAACAGGAGGTCCTCAGACAGCAGGAGGAGGCAGAGCGGGCGAGAGAGGAGGAGCAGAGGCTGGCAGACATTGCCTCTGACATGGTGCTGCAGTACATGGGGAGGAAACAGCAGTCGTACATGAAACCTCGGCAGAAGAGCAGCACGGGAGCTGCCAGCAACACTGCTGAGGACAAGCGCTCCGAGGAGGTCATCTCCGATGAAGACGACATGGACCAGCAGATGATTGACAGGTTGATTGAGATCAGCAGTAAGCTGCACCTGCCGGCGGATGACGTGATCGAGATAATTAGTGATGTGGAGGAGAAGAAGAAGAAAAGGAAGGAGCTGCAGCAGCAGCCATCCAAAGGCAGTCCTGTTGCACCACGCTTCCGGCCTCTGGTACCTCCTCCAGTGGCTGCCCCACCCATGTACCACTACACAGCCTCAAAAAACACCAAGAAGGTCCCTTATAAGAACAAATCCAACAAGAAATGGCATAAAGACAAAGTTAAGTCATACAAACAGGACTACTGGTATAAGCCTCAAAAGCAGCTTGACTACTGGTATAAACCCCAGAAACAGTTTTTAGCCTTCCCTTCCTATCCATACTACCAGAAGCCATATCGAGCATACTACCCTGTGTACTTCCCATATCCCAAATCACAGTATTATGGCAAACCCTTCCCCTCCAGAGACCAGACGTTTGGCCCTCAGGAACTTGACCTCCAAGCACCAAGGCAAAGGCCCTGGTCTGCGGGTAAGAACCGTGTACAGGGCTGGAGGCAGCCACCCGTGCCCCGTCTGCCTCTCACCCCTTATATCTCTAACTATATCCTTCCTCACCCACGGACCTATCAACCCCTTCCTCCTCCAAAACCAATAACCACGCCCAGGAGGGGCAGGCGACCTCCATATTACTACCAGCATGTGACACCGGGAGATGACTATGAGGAGGATGGTCTGGTGCCTCAGCTAGATAGTGAGGAGGAACTGGAAAACTTTATTGAGAGGATCTACATGAAGCGCAGAATGTACTGAGAGACATTTTGGACATTTGTCAGCGCAGAGACACTGACAAAGATGGGAAAGATATGGCTGAAGTAAAGTAAACAGAGGTGTAAAAGGACTCAGTGGCAATTAGATAAGGAATCTGGTGCCTGGTTGAGATCTACCGATAAAGAAGTAAAGAGTGATAATTATGTTGTTTTACTCACTGTAACTTTACGTTGTTGTTTTCGGTCAGGGAGAACATGAAGGATCCCAGTGTAAGCTCCCTGTAACCATGTTCAGCCTCTTGCTCAGTTTACATTTTGAAACAGAACATACTGTGGTGTATGTCTGTCTCCATTCAGGTGTTTCTCTGAAGCTTGTGCATATTTCAAAGTTTTGTAGTGGGTACACACAGCAGACCCATATGCAGTGTATTCATAAATAGATGTGACCATTTGAAGGGAGCCATTTTTACAGCTTTGATTATATCCCGTATGCCATATTGCAAAACAAAAGTTCTTCACTACAAAAAATATGAAAAAAAATTGAACAAATGTTGACAATATTTTTTGTTGTGTTTGATGTCTGTAGTTGTTTTTGTTACTGTCAATTGGATCAATGATAAATGGACTGCATTTCTATGGCACTTTTTCCCATATGAGGCAGACACTCAAAAGGCTTTAGAATGATGCCTCACATTCACACACATCAATGTTAGGGTGCTGCCATGCAAGGTATGCAACTGCACATTAGGAACAATTTATGGATTAAGAACTTTGCTAAAGGTCACCTTTGTGGTTATCCTGTTTGAATTGACCATGTGACCACCACCTTCCCCAAATGCAAATCAGTTGTGGATCAAAACAACTTTTAATAGCTGCAAAGGTGTGAGATGCACACAACTCACCATCAAGATTTTTGCCTTACAAGCATCAAATACTATCCTAGAAATAGCGTATTGTGTAATATTATCATTGCAACTGTTCCCAGTGTAGAAACCCTATGGACTCCAAAAGCACAAACCGAAACACTGACAACTTCCAGCCTGGTGGACTAAGGGTTTTAAATCATTTTGGGATCAACAGGCTATTGTGTAAACATATTTATGGCAGAGCCACCATAATCAGCATCCCAGACCTTTCATATTTCCACCATTTTCTTTGATTCTTGCTCATCTAAACTATTTCAAATACTTTTTTGTTGATTTTTCACAGTGATCATTTGTCAAAAACAAAAAACAATTAGTACACTTCAAACTTTGATAATCTCTTTTTCACACAGCCTACCTAAAATTACACTCTGTCTGTCCTGCAACCTTTTGCATCAGACATTCACCAAGAGGCTACTAATATTTTGTTCATTTTCAGAAGAAATTCACTGAAATGTTTCAGACAAGGGAGTTGGGTCTTGCGCTTAAACCGTTAAATGCACGTCTTTCTACTTGCATCCTTAAAAATGAACAAAAAAATAAACAAAAGAACAAAAAAAGAGGAAAAATAAAACAGTATGGAGAAATCAAGATGGATGCTTTCTCTGAATAAACTGTGAACATAAAAAATATAAAAAAAAATAAAATTTCAAAGGAAGAGGGCCACTGTCTACAGTGAAGTCACCTTCTTGTCAAAGGAGAGTGTTGTTGTTGATGTCACCTTAGCATTGTAAGATGTACAGTGTGAAATAAATATGCCTGTGCAATGTGTAAATAACAGCATGATGATTAATAGTTTTGCTATGTGATACAAAAAAATAAAAGCAATTATTTTATTAAAGTTCAGTTTTTTTAATGGCTTACTGGAGAGTATGAATAGGAAAAGTGCTTAATTTATAGGTAAAGAAAATATACAAATGCTTGCTAATGCTGAAATAATTGCTATGTTGATATTACTGTACAATTAGTTTTAGATTTAGTTAGTTGTATATCCCATTAGCTTTTCAATTAACTTTATATTATGTAAGTTTCAAATTCAGCTCATTGCTTAAGGCGTTTTCTGTTTTCCTGCATTTTATTCTGTTAGATTTAGTTTTAGATTAAGTTACCTTTAGATTCTGTTTAAAAGTTGTTAATTTCTTTAATATTCATAAAAATAATTAGCATTTTGGGTAGGTTTATATGCACTTAGCTTTATATTTAGTTAGTAAATGTTTAGCTTTACCTCCCATTATTTTTAGACTTGGGTAGCTTCATATTCAATTAGCTTTAGATTCAGTTAGCGTCATATTCTGCTGGCTTTACGTTTAAATTTTTATGTTTAGCTTGCTTTACACTTGGTTTTAAATTTAGGTAGCTTCATATTGTGTGCCTTTTAGATTAAGTTAGCTTCTTATTGTGCTAGTTTTATTTTATGTTAAGTTTGTTATTTATTCAGTTGTCTTCATGCTAAATTTATTTTAGCTTTAGTTAGCTTTCAGTTAGCTTTATAGTCTGTAACCTCACATTTAGTTAGTTTTTATGTTTAGTTTGTTTTAGACGCTGTTAGATTTAGACAGCTTCATGTTCATTTAGTTTTAGATTTGTTAGCTTTTTATTCAGATTAGTTAATTTTCTTACAGTTAGCTTTATGTTCTGTTAACATTGTAGTTAGTTATTTTGTATTTTAATTGATTTTTATATGAGGTTAATTTTAGATTTAAGTTAATCCCGCCTTAGCTGCAAGACTGTAAAAATCACCGTGAAAGCATTCACCCAGTTTAATACCACATGAGGATGGAGAATGGTGTGGTGCTAAGGTGTTATCTGATCTGGTCTCATATTCTATATTCCAAAAAAGGAGTGAATGCGGCTAAATGATGCACTGAACAAAGTCAAAACCGGTTTGATGAAAAACAAGCACAGAGCAAGAAAGGGAGTGAAAGTGTGACGATTTACTGAAGAATGGAGAAATTCAGAAGGCGAGGGGAAATGGTAACTGCAGTGATTGATGAGTCACATGACCGGTGGATGAGTCATCCATCGGTACACTTTACTGCGCAGGATGCCCCCCTCCACACAAACACACGCACACACTGAAGGATGTTAACTCCTGCCTCGAACCAACCAGTCAGTTTGTGGAAAAGTACTTGGTGGAAAGGTTTCAACATATCTTCTTATTGTCCCCTGAGTTTATGTGCACTATTTGCCATTCCACTACAGTTCCTTGCAGTGGTTCTGGCTGCCTTTTTTGGCATCACAGTAAGCTGCATGTTTGGTTGCGCAGGAACAGAGTTAATGACTAGTAATCCATGAATATTAATTCAGAGGTGTGTCACTTCAATGTTTTGGGTTGGAATTTGATCTTTGCGATCCTCGGTTTTGGCCTGAGTGATGCATCTTCTTTAAATAAGGAGTTAGACATCGAGGGCCCTATCTTGATGATCTATGGCATGGAATGCAAATCTATTTAAGTGTTTAAGTCCTTGATACCACCTTACATGTTGTGTAGCATGCAAAGGGGTTGGGTATGGGTAATTTCACATTAATCATGAGCATATCATGAAAACAACCAGAGTGACATGTCACACCAGAGTTCAAGATATATAGTACTGTGATAGGTTTCTGGTAAGGAAACCACCTTCTCAGACAGGCAAGCTAGAATCAGCTAGCCAAACAGACCTAACTCTGGATGTTGCCATGATAGTTGTGAATACTGTGTCCTTTGACGTGGTACTCATATGTGTGAAGACTGCCCACTAACCACTTTGTATGAGACATGCTAAGGTACAGCTGTTTCAGCTGGTTATTCATATGGGCCTCACTCATGGAGATGGGCCTGTTGCCTGCAAAACTTTTGAATGCAATTTCAGAGCTGTTCATCTGTAGGTTACCAGACAGGAAAACGAGTCCAGCAAAACATATTTCCCTACACAAGGCCTGTACCTATTTCTGTGAACTGCATTGCCAGTGGAATCAGCCGTGGGGAAGATCAGTGAAGTATAGAACTCTGTGTTATAATTTGTGAAGGGCTGAACCAAAAAATGCAGACAGTGACCAAACCGGAGTGAAAAGTAAAGAGTTTATTTTACCATGGCAGAAGATGAAACAGTGAGTCCAAAACTGGAGAACAGTCCAAATAATCAGGAACAAGGGAGGAGAGTTGGCAGCAGCACAGGGATGAGGGGAGATAACCAATCACGGAACTAATATCACAAAAAAGAACCAAATGAATCAGAGTAATCCAGCAAACTAGGTAGACCAGTGACAAACTTAAGGGCCCCTTCACACATAGTGCGAAGTTTTGGCGAAGTGCGCACAAAGTGTGCATGAAGCAGGAATCAAGTGCAAATCATGTAAAATCGTCCCTGCCTTGAATGCCTTGTACACCTGTTGCTACTACTATTTGCGCACACCAGCAGCTGAAAGACAGAGTGTGCACTTTGTGAACCCATCGATCCTTCTCGTGGCAGGTGTCGGCCAAATTCCAGCTGACACGCACAAACATCTAACACCGCTCGTTTGGCACTTAGAAAATGTGTGGCCATTCGCACTCTTGGCACGACAACAGCCTGCAGACAATCACTGTCATGCTAGCAGTAAAATTTGTCCATGAGTGTGGCTTTGGTGTGTGCACTGAACTGACAGGAGATGTGTCCGCCCACTGAAGCAGGTGTGGAGATCTGTCATTCTGGACATCCTAGCTGAACAACACGGACTGTGTTTGGACAGACATGGACTAACAACTGCCAACTATGACACACGTGTGTTTGTTTGCTGTCATCACGTGGACATAAATAAAAACATATATCGCTGTGGCGACATATGCTGTGGGCTGCTGCGTGCGCGCGCTCCCTCGCTGCAGGCCATTGACAGGCTACCCCCAGGTTGAAACGGACCATCAGATCCGAACATCCAGCAGGCGATCTGACTTTCACGTCATCTGCATGAGCTCTGTTCTCTATGAGACAGTGTCAGTTCTGGCATGCCGTCCACAAGACATGCGCGTGGGCTGGCTAGACATGCACCAGCAGATGTGGACATGAGAAGAGCGAACTGTTTCTCATTCATGTTATTTCGTGACTGTATGTCTGTGACCATGGGTCATCTACAAAGGAACAGACGGATCATATTTGTATTGCCCACTTGATAAGAGGGATTCAATATAAAATGCTGTGTTTTTCATGGTGTATGGTTTTATGTCCATCTCTGTTGATTTCAGGCATCTTCCCTGCACCATTTACAGGCCAGTGACAGTAGCTTAGTGGTAATGTTTTGGGCTGGCAATCAGTAATGTGCAGGTATGAATCCTGTGGGTGGTATTTTTTTTATTCCACATCTGCAGCTCGATGTGGTTCCACAGGAACCAGCTGGTTTTTATTATTTATTTATTCCACATCAGCAGTGCAATGTAGTTCCACAGGTACCAGCTGGTTTTTATTTTTTATTTATTCCACATCAGCGGTGCGATGTGGTGCACCTTGCACTGTGTTCTTGCTTGAAAGACACTGTCGCGTGCACAAACCCTCGCACCAAGATCGTGCACACCTGCCCATCGTGCGTTTTGTGGTGCGCTAATTCGAACTGTTTTGCGCTGTTTCACCCTATTCCGCACTATGTGTGAAGGGGCCATAAATAGTGATATGTAACGAGGTGACAAGCGACAGGTGAGGTGATTATGATGTGAAACATCAACCTACAAGGAACCCAAGAAAAGTACAACTTAAACCCTAAATAACATACTCAAAAACCTGTGCATTAACATAAGGAGAACTCAACCACATATCAGTGCCAGAAAACCAAAGCAGAACTCAGCAATGCAAAAGTATAAAACAAGGGTAAAGTAACCAAAAGCAACAATATTTAACAATCAAGATGGAACATAACACACTCTGTTACCGTGAACATGTTAGCATTTTGTCTGTTAGTTCATTGTTTAAAATGGTATTACAATGGACTGGTTGTTTTGGTAGACTGATTTCTGCTTTGCTGTCTGTCCAAGAACCTGCCTGAAGATGGAGTACATACACAGCAAGGAGCCATCAGGACCATGAAGGTTTTCTTCTGCACTCCAGGGAGGAGCAGAAAAGCTGCAGGGATCAAGAGTTTTGGAAAGTCTCATATGAGAAGTCCATCCAGGACAAGGTTGTATGGGTTCTGTGTGGGGCTACATGTGAATTGTTTGAGATCTGGAGTGTGCCAGCAGGACAGGGGGACCATCATGTGGGTAGGTTTGGAGATGTACTGAGGTGGGGATGAAAACTGGAGAGCGTTCTATTTAATGATTGATCTGGCCTCAATATAAATGCTGACTTGCCAATTGCAGTCCATTTCACTAGGACTCTGCTCTTCACCTCTTGGTCGTCTTTTCAACCATTGGTTGTTGTGGTCACTGACCTCTATGAACCTGATCGACTAAGATCCCACATAATGAGTACTAAACTGTCTGGGAATTCTACACTCACTGGTCACTTTATTAGGTACACCTGTTCAATTGCTTGTTCACACAAATAGCCAATCAGCTAATTACATGGGAGCAACTCAATGCATTTAGGTATCTAGACGTGATGAAGACGACTTGCTGAAGTTCAAACTGAGCATCAGAATGGGGAAGAAAGGGGATTTAAGTGACACTGAATGTGGCATGGTTGTTTCTGCCAGACGGGCTGGTCTGTGTATTTCAGAATCTGCTGATCACACACAACCATCTCGAGGATTTACAGAGAATGGTCCAAAGAGAGAAGATATCCAGTGAGCGGCAGTTGTGTGGTAAAAATGCCTTGTTGATGTCAGAGGATAGAGGAGAATGAGCTGACTGGTTGAATGAGCGAACGTGTGATGCTGTCATGTCAATATGGACCAACATCTCTGAGGAATGTTTCCAACACTTTGTTGAATCTATGCCATGAAGAATTAAAGCAGTTCTGAAGGCAAAAGGGGGTCGAATTTTGTACTAGCAAGGTGTACCTAATAAAGTGGCCAGTGAGTGTAAAATTGTACATGTTGGGTTGGTGAACATTTTGTGGGTGACTTAATAATAATTTCTTAAATGACAGCAGGAGGTAACATGGAGTAGACAACAGTATGTAAATGAGGATTTTGCATTTGTTAATGACCATAAGCACAAAATTAAATTAAATCAGCCACTTGCAGGTATGTGCAAAATAAGGCAAACACATTTAAATTGAAAATGTTATTTATTGAAAATTTACCACATTGAAAATCAATGTGCCTTGAAATGGTTTGCATATTTCATGGGAGGTGTGACGTGTGTGGCACAAGCCTGGATTCAGCATCACTACAATGGAAACTCCCCACAAATAAAGATGATTTGGATTTTATTCATTTACCCTTCTGTAAACAGACTCAGTGTCCATTTCTTGTGTCTGTATATGATGGGAGGTAGGACAGCCTGAATTAATGTATGTATGGATTTATTATTATTGAAACAGGGCCGTGTCCTTGCACCGAATCTTCTCTTCGGAATCTTCTTCATGCTCCTCCAGTACGCCTTGAAGGATTGCAGCGAGGGAGTGTACATTCACACCAGTGCTGACGGCAAGCTGTTCAACATTGCCTGACTTCACGCCAAGACCAAGCTTGTGGAGGTACTCATCTATGAGATGCTATTTGCCGATGATGCAACCTTGACATCACACAAGACTAAGCCACAGAGTCTAGAACAACTCCAGCCTCACTGAGAAGACAAAATTGCCCATCAACCAGACCTGTGTGCTCAGCATACTCCTCTACAGTAGCGAGGCATGGACCGCTTACGCCAGACAAGAGAAAAAGCTCAACAGCACCATCTGAGGTGCCTTAGATGAATTTTGCACATCGGTGGCAGGATAAGGTGCCCAACACAGAGGTCTTGGAATGCGCCAATATGAGCAGCATGTTCACCATTCTTGGCGAAAGGCACCTTCGCTGGCTTGGCCACATCAGGAGAATGGATCTACTGTACAGTGAGCTGGCAGAGGGCACTCGTTTGGCTGGTCGACCGCACCTGTGCATCAAGGATGTCTGCAAGAAGGATATGAAAATGTGCAGCATCAGTGTCAACATGTGGGAGCAGTGTAACGTGGACCACACAGCCTGGTGCCTTACTGTCAGAACAGGTGCACAGAGGGCTGAGCAGGAGAGGAACCAAGGCCTTGCTGAGCAACAAGCGGCAGCCTCAGCAGGCATCACGGTACACGTGAAACAAATGCAACAGAGATTGTCAGTCGCGCATTGGACTGATAAGTCATTTGCACAGGTGCAGATAGAAACAAAAGACAAAAAGTTCCTGTATATTTTTATTGTCAGCTGTGTTGGTAGTATGGCACAAGCAGAGGGTCACCCCTTTGAGTCTGGTCTGCTTGAGGTTTCTTCCTCAAATCACCGGAGGGAGTTTTCCCCTTGCCAGTGTCACCTGTGTGCTTGCTCTGAGGATTGGCAAGGTTACACCTTACTTGTGTAAAGCACCTTGAGGCAGCTGTGTTGTGATTTGGTGCTATATAAATGAAATACACTCAAACTGAATGGAAAAAGTAAATTAAAAAATAAAAAACAAACAAACAAAAAAATGAACAAAAAAGCAAAAAAAAAAAAAAAACAAACAAAAAAAAAACTGGACACCACACCATTGTCTCTGGCAGACGGACGGATGGCAGGAGAGGATTTATTATAATTATTAATAATAATAATAACCCTCTGGGGTCCAGAGTATAATTGGCCATTTTTGACTACTTTGGGTTTTACCTTTATAATTTACCTTAAAAAACTGTTTACTTTTGTCATGATTTGCCCCGCTCTGTCCGCGGTCATTATGATTTTCTGTCAGTTTGTCTTTGTTGAGTTCTTTTGTCTGCTTTTTTGATCATCTATTTATTTTGCTTTGTCACAGCTGCTGGTTTTCAGTTCATCACACTTCAACCACAGACTGAGTTTCTTTCTGGTTTAGTTTAGCCTTTGATCCACTGTCTTTGATTTTTGTTAATTTTTGCTTTTGTCGCAGCTTGTTGTTTTCTGTTCATCACACTCCAGCCACATGTTGAGTTCCTTTCTTTTTTAGTTTTGATGCACTGTTTTTGTTTGTTTCATGATTGCTTTTGTCACTAGTTTGATTTGTCAGGTTTACCACATTAGTCTTCAGTTGTATTATTCATGTCAGTTCTGTTCTAGTTTTGGGCCTTTGAATTTCTGGATGTCTGCTTTTCTTTTCATGGTCAAGTATTAATCTTTTCTTGTAAAGAGTCCATGTATCCTTTGTCCCTTAGTTCTTTTCCGGTCTTGTTATGTCTGTATTGTTAGTTTATGGTTATTAGTTATGTCCATGTTGTCTCTGCACTCCTTTGTCTACACTCTCCATCTCTCTTCACATATAATCACACCTAGTTTCATTTGTATCACTGTCTCCCTCTGATCCCTGCACTCTTTTGTCCTGCACTTCCTCATCTCTGTCGGCCACACCCCGTTTTGTCTGCCATCTTGTCACTGCACTCTCCTGCCTCACAGTGTCTCATCTTTGTTTGTCCACACCCTCCTCCTGCCTGCTCACCACACCTGCCCCAGATCACCTCCTAATTAAAACACTGTGTATTTAAGCCCTGCTACTTTTCATGTCTCGTGCTTGTTCGTTGATGTTCCTATCTCCGTTCCAGCTCACATACTATTGTTCTTTGTTCCAAGCCATAGCTCCTTGTTGCAGACGTGCCTGTTTTTTCTCAACCTCACCTTTTGTCTTGCCCTTGAAACTTTGAATGCCATGCTCTGACCTCAGCCTGTATTTTTGACGATGCCTTTGTATTACACCTGCCTGTACTTTCGCCTCACCGACTGCCTTTTTGTGTACCAGACCTTCTGCCAGTATTTTTGATAAAGCCTTCTATATCCAACCAGCTGTCTGTGAGTTTGCATTGTCCCTCCTGCCTCCTGCCTCCAACTGTGCCCTGCACTCCTGAGAACCATGACAACTTTGTCTTGTTTGGGGCTTTTCTTTTTCAGCAGAAACTCACCTGTGTGACTTTACAGTTTTTCTTTCATTCGGACATACTGAATGAACCTAAATTCACACAAAAAGATAAAATCCGAATAGAAAAATGTTTGATTTCTTTCATGTGAAAACCATAAACATGTTTAACAAACCATTTTTACCCAAGGTTATCAACTTACACATCTGTGATGGCACCATCAATGCTGAAAGGTACATCCAGGTTCTGGAGCAACACATGCTGCCATCCAAACAACGTCTTTTTCAGGGACGTTCCTGCTTATTTCAGCAAGACAATGCCAAGCCACATTCTGCACATATGTGGCTTCGTAGTAAAAGAGCGCAGTTACTAGACTGGCCTGCATGCAGTCCAGACCTGTTGCCCATTGAAAATATGTGGCGCATTATGAAGCGCAAAATACAACAACGGAGACCCCGGACAGTTGAACAGCTGAAGTTGTACATCAAGCAAGAATGGGAAAGAATTCCACCTACAAAGCTTCAACAATTAGTGTCCTCAGTTCCTGAAAGCTTATTGAGTGTTGTTAGAAGGAAAGGTGAAGTAACACAGTGGTAAACATAACACTGTCCCAGCTTTTTTGAAACGTGTTGCAGGCATCCATTTCAAAATGACCAAATATTTGCACAAAAACAATAAAATTTAACAGTTTGAACATTAAATATATTGTCTTTGTGGTGTATTCAATTGAATATAGGTTGAAGAGGATTTGCAAATCATTGTATTCTGTTTTTATTTACATTTTACACAACATCCTAACTTCATTGAATTGGGGTTGTATATTAAATGGACATTACGTGTTATTTTGCTCATTTGAAAGACACAATCTTCAGCGCACACTGTTAGTTGATTTGGTTGCTCATTTGTTTGTATGTGATATGGAGTTGCACGTTCTCATTCATGTAAACCTTTAGTAAAACAGGCCCTTTAGGTATGTGGCTTGCTGCAATATTTCTGTCATTGCACCTGCGACAGTTCCTTTTTGTGTGTGTTTTTTAAATTATTATTGCATTGTATGTCCAAAGCAGGTGGTCACCACAGATGGTCTGCTCTAGGTTTCTTCCTAGAATTAAAAACAAAAACAAAACACCAAAGAGAGTTTTTACTTACCACTGTAGCCATGTGTTTGCTCAGGGGGTGGGTAAGGTTAAACCTTGCTCCTGTGCAGTGCCTTGGGATGACTTGTGCTGTGACTGAAATTTAATTAATGCTGGTTGGACTGGGACAAAGGAGATGAGGTGTCTTGTCAAAGGACATGTATAGCATGACCGCAAATCAAACCCAGGTCTACATATACATAGGTGGTCCAGTTCCTGTCTCACTGAGCTACCTGTTGTGGTGGGTGTGCTGGAATTTAAATGCAATTTGAATTTTCCATGAGGCCTGAACTCTCAGAAGCATGTTTGCTGTACATCCAGCTTCCAGCACAACTCAGTCTGACAACACAACCTGTCATTGGTGAAGGCCTTAAGATGCACATGCATTTATAAAAACAGAAATGCTAGAAAACATATCAGCCATTGGTAGAATAAGTGGTGCATTAATTCAACTATCTGTAGAATATGATGAAATAATTACCGTGTATTTTGCGCAGCATGGGGCCACAGCTCAGGCTTTCATTTCAAATGTCAGCTCTGAATTTGTCAAACAGAACTATCCATTTAATGGATGTGTACGAAGGACAGACTTTAAAGTTCCAGAAATAACTAGCTAATGGACAACTTCACACATTTAAAGTGAAAATAACAGCAGTAGCAAAAGTTATTCTGGGAGAAATATGCAATGCATGCTTTTAAAAGAGCTTGGCAGATAAATACTTCACGAAATACTGTAAAACAGATATGAAGTAACCAAATCATCACCTCTTATTCAAATTTTTTAGAATTCACATTGATGCAACTTTGGGTTTTGCAATATAATTATACTTCTATCTTTGTCAGGACTGGTCACAAACCAGTCTTATACCTTTTCACACAATTTGTCTGCATTCGCCATGGTGCATCATGATTTTTTTTTTTTTTTTGGGGGGGGGGGGGTGTGTCTCCTTATGACACTATTATTTTGTAATGATCAGGTGAGCAGTGATAATTGGAGCACCAGTAGTCCTGGGAAAATGCAAAGAATTGTGATTTATTGTGTTCGTTGTTGTGTTGGTTCTCATGGAGACTTTGTTGTTGGTGTGTGAAACAGTGGTGTTAAAATACAGATAAGTGCTGTTCTGTGGCTGTAGATAGTACCTGAATTGATGATGTTTGCCCATTTATCGTTGGTTGTGTGTGTTTAAATAAACCGTGGTAGTCTTGAGGTCATGCAGTGGATGGGGCATGAGATTCAGTGGCCAAAAAAGATCTTTTCTGTGTGTGCTGTCTATTCTTGTGGCAAGGTCAGGTCAGGTCTGGGAGCATGTGTTGATGTCCAACATCATTGTATCCATGACACCACAGGCATGTCATGGGTGATAGATGGCAGCTACCAAGGCAGAAAATGAGTCTACTGCCACCTCTTGACCTTAGCCATCCATCTGCCGCAGCCAGGTGAAAGGTGGGCATCCCATTGGCCTTTTCCAATAGCTGATGTTCTGAACTCTGAGGAACCTGTGTGTTGGATCATACCCATCGAAGTGCCACATGACCCCAATATCTTAGCTTAAGAACCCTCACTCCACAAGTGATACACTTCACCTGAGTCTCCCAAAGTAACAGTTAATTTGACATAAAGTAATTCCAGTGGTACTTAATGATCTTCCAAATAGACCTTGAGCCAAAGATGTCCAGTCGTCACCTTAGGTCACTGGTTAGTGTCGAAATCTCATAACGACGCAGTAAAACAGGAACAACCAGAGCCCTCATTTATCAAACTGTGTACAGAAAAGGTTGTAAATGTTGTCATACAAACAAAATGTGTTATGTGTGTAAGTACAAAATACAACACAATGCTAAAATACCCTCGGCTGTATGAGCATTGTATTCTTTATCATTTGCAGGTGTTTAATTAATTATTAAGCTCCTATTTGGAGTTGACTTCCTGTTCCGGAGCACAGCGGTGTTCTGCTGTATCTGTTAGCTGTTTGAACTGAGCTGTTTGAGTTCTTTGAATTAACAGTCTTTTTCAAGACTTTTTTACTTTTTTTTACTTTTTCACCGTGCTCCAACGCCTAAGGAAGACCTCTAACGGTCGAAGCATCGCGACGGAGCTCTTTTATCAGCTGGCCTTCATCAGCGTTGGCAGGCTAACTAGCTTGCTAACGCTTTCGTTTTTATTTTTGTTTTATTTTTTAGCACTGTTGTCGTGCTGCTCCACAGCTTGCCTAGTGGATTTTTATTTTATTTTAGCACTGTTGTCGTGTGTTACCTGTGCTGCTCCACAGCCTGTTCAGTGGATTTTTATTTTATTTTTTAGCACTGTTGTCGTGCGTTACCTGTGCTGCTCCACAGCCTGTTCAGTGGATTTTTATTTTTATTTTATTTTTTAGCACTGTTGTCGTGCGTTACCTGTGCTGCTCCGCAGCCTGTTCAGTGGATTTTTATTTTATTTTTTAGCACTGTTGTCGTGCGTTACCTGTGCTGCTCCACAGCCTGTTCAGTGGATTTTTATTTTTATTTTATTTTTTAGCACTGTTGTCGTGCGTTACCTGTGCTGCTCCACAGCCTGTTCAGTGGATTTTTATTTTATTTTTTAGCACTGTTGTCGTGTGTTACCTGTGCTGCTGTTCAGTGGATTTTTATTTTATTTTAGCGCTGTTGTCGTGCGTTGCCTGTGCTGCTCCACAGCCTGTCCAGTGGATTTTTATTTTATTTTTAGCACTGTTGTCGTGCGTTACCTGTGCTGCTCCACAGCCTGTTCAGTGGATTTTTATTTTATTTTTTAGCACTGTTGTCGTGTGTTACCTGTGCTGTTCCACAGCCTGTCCAGTGGATTTTTATTTTATTTTTTACCACTGTTGTCGTGTGTTACCTGTGCTGCTCCACAGCCTGTCCAGTGGATTTTTATTTTATTTTTTGGCACTGTTGTCGTGTGTTACCTGCGCTGCTCCACAGCCTGTTCAGTGGATTTTTGTTTTGTTTTTTGGCACTGTTGTCGTGCGTTACCTGTGCTGCTCCACAGCCTGTCCAGTGGATTTTTATTTTATTTTTTGGCACTGTTGTCGTGCGTTACCTGTGCTGCTCCACAGCCTGTCCAGTGGATTTTTATTTTTATTTTATTTTTTGGCACTGTTGTCGTGTGTTACCTGTGCTGCTCCGCAGCCTGTCCAGTGGATTTTTATTTTATTATTATTATTTTTTTTTTTTATTTATTTTTTTTTTTAGCACTGTTGTCGTGCGTTACCTGTGCTGCTCCACAGCCTGTCCAGTGGATTTTTATTTTATTTTTATTTTTTGGCACTGTTGTCGTGCGTTACCTGTGCTGCTCCACAGCCTGTCCAGTGGATTTTTATTTTTATTTATTTTTTGGCACTGTTGTCGTGCGTTACCTGTGCTGCTCCACAGCCTGTCCAGTGGATTTTTATTTTATTTTTTGGCACTGTTGTCGTGCGTTACCTGTGCTGCTCCACAGCCTGTCCAGTGGATTTTTATTTTATTTTTTGGCACTGTTGTCGTGCGTTACCTGTGCTGCTCCACAGCCTGTCCAGTGGATTTTTATTTTTATTTTATTTTTTGGCACTGTTGTCGTGTGTTACCTGTGCTGCTCCGCAGCCTGTCCAGTGGATTTTTATTTTATTATTATTATTATTTTTTTTTTATTTATTTTTTTTTTAGCACTGTTGTCGTGCGTTACCTGTGCTGCTCCACAGCCTGTCCAGTGGATTTTTATTTTATTTTTATTTTTTGGCACTGTTGTCGTGCGTTACCTGTGCTGCTCCACAGCCTGTCCAGTGGATTTTTATTTTTATTTTATTTTTTGGCACTGTTGTCGTGCGTTACCTGTGCTGCTCCACAGCCTGTCCAGTGGATTTTTATTTTATTTTTTGGCACTGTTGTCGTGCGTTACCTGTGCTGCTCCACAGCCTGTCCAGTGGATTTTTATTTTATTTTATTTTTTGGCACTGTTGTCGTGTGTTACCTGTGCTGCTCCGCAGCCTGTCCAGTGGATTTTTATTTTATTATTATTATTATTTTTTATTTATTTTTTTTTTTTTTTAGCACTGTTGTCGTGCGTTACCTGTGCTGCTCCACAGCCTGTCCAGTGGATTTTTATTTTATTTTTTAGCACTGTTGTCGTGCGTTACCTGTGCTGCTCCACAGCCTGTCCAGTGGATTTTTATTTTATTTTTTAGCACTGTTGTCGTGCGTTACCTGTGCTGCTCCACAGCCTGTCCAGTGGATTTTGATTTTTATTTTATTTTATTTTTGGCGCTGTTGTCGTGCGTTACCTGTGCTGCTCCACAGCCTGTCCAGTGGATTTTTATTTAGCGCTGTTGTCGTGCGTTACCTGTGCTGCTCCACAGCCTGTCTAGTGGATTTTTATTTTGTTTTAGCACTGTTGTCGTGCGTTACCTGTGCTGCTCCACAGCCTGTCCAGTGGATTTTTATTTTATTTTATTTTTTAGCACTGTTGTTGTGCGTTACCTGTGCTGCTCCACAGCCTGTCCAGTGGATTTTGATTTTGTTTTAGCACTGTTGTCGTGCGTTGCCTGTGCTGCTCCACAGCCTGTCCAGTGGATTTTTATTTTTATTTTATTTTTTAGCACTGTTGTCGTGCGTTACCTGTGCTGCTCCACAGCCTGTCTAGTGGATTTTTATTTTGTTTTAGCACTGTTGTTGTGCGTTGCCTGTGCTGATCCACAGCCTGTCCAGTGGATTTTTATTTTTATTTTATTTTATTTTTTAGCACTGTTGTTGTGCGTTACCTGTGCTGCTCCACAGCCTGTCTAGTGGATTTTATTTTATTTTAGCACTGTTGTCGTGCGTTACCTGTGCTGCTCCACAGCCTGTCTAGTGTCAGATTCCCTGTTTGGGAATCCGCTAGCTTAGCGTAGCTACTAGCTCTTAGCCGTTTTAGCATGGCGGCTTCTCCTGTCTCTCCCGTACTTTTCTGCTCTGGGTGTGAAATGTTTAGTTATTCCTCGGCCTCTTTTAGCAGTAACGGTACTTGTAATAAGTGCAGCTTATTCGTAGCTTTGGAGGCCAGGCTGGGCGAATTGGAGGCTCGGCTCCGCACCGTGGAAAATTCTACAGCTAGCCAGGCCCCTGTAGTCGGTGCGGACCAAGGTAGCTTAGCCGCCGTTAGTTCCCCCCTGGCAGACCCCGTGCAGTCGGGAAGGCAGGCTGACTGGGTGACTGTGAGGAGGAAGCGTAGCCCTAAACAGAAGCCCCGTGTACACCGTCAACCCGTTCACATCTCTAACCGTTTTTCCCCACTCGACGATACACTCACCGAGGATCAAACTCTGGTTATTGGCGACTCTGTTTTGAGAAATGTGAAGTTAGCGACACCAGCAACCATTGTCAATTGTCTTCCGGGGGCCAGAGCAGGCGACATCGAAGGACATTTGAAATTGCTGGCTAAGGCTAAGCGTAAATTTGGCAAGATTGTAATTCACGTCGGCAGTAATGACACTCGGTTACGCCAATCGGAGGTCACTAAAATTAACATTGAATCGGTGTGTAACTTTGCAAAAACAATGTCGGACTCTGTTGTTTTCTCTGGGCCCCTCCCCAATCAGACCGGGAGTGACATGTTTAGCCGCATGTTCTCCTTGAATTGCTGGCTGTCTGAGTGGTGTCCAAAAAATGAGGTGGGCTTCATTGATAATTGGCAAAGCTTCTGGGGAAAACCTGGTCTTGTTAGGAGAGACGGCATCCATCCCACTTTAGAGGGAGCAGCTCTCATTTCTAGAAATCTGGCCAATTTTTTGGGATCCTCCAAACTGTGACTGTCTAGCGTTGGGACCAGGAGGCAGAGCTGTGGTCTTATACACCTCTCTGCAGCTTCTCTCCCCCTGCCATCCCCCTATTACCCCATCCCCGTAGAGACGGTGCCTGCTCCCAGACCACCAATAACTAGCAAAAATCTATTTAAGCATAAAAATTCAAAAAGAAAAAATAATATAGCACCTTCAATTGCACCACAGACTAAAACAGTTAAATGTGGTCTATTAAACATTAGGTCTCTCTCTTCTAAGTCCCTGTTGGTAAATGATATAATAATTGATCAACGTATTGATTTATTCTGCCTAACAGAAACTTGGTTACAGCAGGATGAATATGTTAGTTTAAATGAGTCAACACCCCCGAGTCACACTAACTGTCAGAATGCTCGTAGCACGGGCCGGGGCAGAGGATTAGCAGCAATCTTCCATTCCAGCTTATTAATTAATCAAAAACCTAGACAGAGCTTTAATTCATTTGAAAGCTTGTCTCTTAGTCTTGTCCATCCAAATTGGAAGTCCCAAAAACCAGTTTTATTTGTTATTATCTATCGTCCACCTGGTCGTTACTGTGAGTTTCTCTGTGAATTTTCAGACCTTTTGTCTGACTTAGTGCTTAGCTCAGATAAGATAATTATAGTGGGCGATTTTAACATCCACACAGATGCTGAGAATGACAGCCTCAACACTGCATTTAATCTATTATTAGACTCTATCGGCTTTGCTCAAAAAGTAAATGAGTCCACCCACCACTTTAATCATATTTTAGATCTTGTTCTGACTTATGGTATGGAAATAGAAGACTTAACAGTATTCCATGAAAACTCCCTTCTGTCTGATCATTTTTTAATAACATTTACATTTACCCTGATGGACTACCCTGCAGTGGGGAATAAGTTTCATTACACTAGAAGTCTTTCAGAAAGCGCTGTAACTAGGTTTAAGGATATGATTCCTTCTTTATGTTCTCTAATGTCATATACCAACACAGAGCAGAGTAGCTACCTAAACTCTGTAAGGGAGTTAGAGTATCTTGTCAATAGTTTTACATCCTCATTGAAGACAACTTTGGATACTGTAGCTCCTCTGAAAAAGAGAGCTTTAAATCAGAAGTGTCTGACTCCGTGGTATAACTCACAAACTCGTAGCTTAAAGCAGATAACCCGTAAGTTGGAGAGGAAATGGCGTCTCACTAATTTAGAAGATCTTCACTTAGCCTGGAAAAAGAGTTTGTTGCTCTATAAGAAAGCCCTTCGTGAAGCTAGGACATCTTTCTACTCATCACTAATTGAAGAAAATAAGAACAACCCCAGGTTTCTTTTCAGCACTGTAGCCAGGCTGACAAAGAGTCAGAGCTCTATTGAGCTGAGTATTCCATTAACTTTAACTAGTAATGACTTCATGACTTTCTTTGCTAACAAAATTTTGACTATTAGAGAAAAAATTACTCATAACCATCCCAAAGATGTATCGTTATCTTTGGCTGCTTTCAGTGATGCCGGTATTTGGTTAGACTCTTTCTCTCCGATTGTTCTGTCTGAGTTATTTTCATTAGTTACTTCATCCAAACCATCAACATGCTTATTAGACCCCATTCCTGCCAGGCTGCTCAAGGAAGTCCTACCATTATTTAATGCTTCAATCTTAAATATGATCAATCTATCTTTGTTAGTTGGTTATGTACCACAGGCCTTTAAGGTGGCAGTAATTAAACCATTACTTAAAAAGCCATCACTTGACCCAGCTATCTTAGCTAATTATAGGCCAATCTCCAACCTTCCTTTTCTCTCAAAGATTCTTGAGAGGGTAGTTGTAAAACAGCTAACTGATCACCTGCAGAGGAATGGTCTATTTGAAGAGTTTCAGTCAGGTTTTAGAATTCATCATAGTACAGAAACAGCATTAGTGAAGGTTACAAATGATCTTCTTATGGCTTCGGACAGTGGACTTATCTCTGTGCTTGTTCTGTTGGACCTCAGTGCTGCTTTTGATACTGTTGACCATAAAATTTTATTACAGAGATTAGAGCATGTCATAGGTATTAAAGGCATTGCGCTGCGGTGGTTTGAATCATATTTGTCTAATAGATTACAGTTTGTTCATGTAAATGGGGAATCTTCTTCACAGACTAAAGTTAATTATGGAGTTCCACAAGGTTCTGTGCTAGGACCAATTTTATTCACTTTATACATGCTTCCCTTGGGCAGTATTATTAGACGGTATTGCTTAAATTTTCATTGTTACGCAGATGATACCCAGCTTTATCTATCCATGAAGCCAGAGGATACGCACCAATTAGCTAAACTGCAGGATTGTCTTACAGACATTAAGACATGGATGACCTCTAATTTCCTGCTTTTAAACTCAGATAAAACTGAAGTTATTGTACTTGGCCCCACAAATCTTAGAAGCATGGTGTCTAACCAGATCGTTACTCTGGATGGCATTTCCCTGATCTCTAGTAATACTGTGAGAAATCTTGGAGTTATTTTTGATCAGGATATGTCATTCAAAGCGCATATTAAACAAATATGTAGGACTGCCTTTTTGCATTTACGCAATATCTCTAAAATCAGAAAGGTCTTGTCTCAGAGTGATGCTGAAAAACTAATTCATGCATTTATTTCCTCTAGGCTGGACTATTGTAATTCATTATTATCAGGTTGTCCTAAAAGTTCCCTAAAAAGCCTTCAGTTGGTTCAGAATGCTGCAGCTAGAGTACTGACGGGGACTAGCAGGAGAGAGCATATCTCACCCGTGTTGGCCTCCCTTCATTGGCTTCCTGTTAATGCTAGAATAGAATTTAAAATTCTTCTTCTTACTTATAAGGTTTTGAATAATCAGGTCCCATCTTATCTTAGGGACCTCGTAGTACCATATTACCCCATTAGAGCGCTTCGCTCTCAGACTGCGGGCTTACTTGTAGTTCCTAGGGTTTGTAAGAGTAGAATGGGAGGCAGAGCCTTCAGCTTTCAGGCTCCTCTCCTGTGGAACCAGCTCCCAATTCAGATCAGGGAGACAGATACCCTCTCTACTTTTAAGATTAGGCTTAAAACTTTCCTTTTCGCTAAGGCTTATAGTTAGGGCTGGATCGGGTGACCCTGGACCATCCCTTGGTTATGTTGCTTTAGACGTAGACTGTGTTTCATAATTATTGTATGGCCTTGCCTTGCAATGTGGAGCGCCTTGGGGCAACTGTTTGTTGTGATTTGGCGCTATACAAGAAAAAAGTTGATTGATTGATTGATATTGTCTTACGTACAATTTGTACATGTTCAATGAAGCCCCTCTGTCAATCAATCAAAAACAATATTTCCGTTTTAAGCACAGAAGTTCTGCAAATCATGGAATATTTATAGATCACCCTCTGTGCATTTGAAGGTATTAATGAAACAAATGTAACTCCATAGAAAATTTTAGAAGTGTTTATTTCTCCCTAGTTTTTACATAATGTATGTAAAATAGCTAACAGCTAATAAACTAAACCTAGATTTATACATTAGAGCAACACCCCTGCCTTGCTTCGTATCACGAGGGACGTGACTAAATGTGTACGCCGGTGGGCAAGTCTCATTTAAGGGGAGGACAGCAGTAGGTTTAAGCCCGGTTTCATATAACCCAATCATATGTAAGTGGTGATCCAATTACATATGATTGTGGTGAATGAAGTAATGTCTCTTTAAATGTTTAAAGCGCCAGCTGCTTCCTGATCAGGTCATCAGAGACCTGAATAATGAAAAGCTGTGATGATTTAACTTTTAAAGCGCCAGTCAACCATACTCAGGTGTGATCTGAATGAAGTGCTGTGTGATCTGTCGGTGTGGTAACCAATGTTTAAATAGCGCATTAATCAGGTGTGATCACCCTGATCGATCGATCAGGTCATCTGATGATCACACCGACATCGATGATGCATTAAAAGTTTAAATCATCACAACGCTTCTGTGTGCTCATAACATGATACCAGCATCCTCTGAGAAACGAACCTGCAGCAGAAAAACCACAGAGGGACTTGCTTTGAAATGCTACTTTTCCAGCCATGAATTAAAGTATTTTCAGACGTCATTTTCAAAATTTTGGCATACACTGGCTAAATCGTCAAGGTGTGACAGAGAGAGTGGACAACCTTCACATGTGCCACGTGACAGAGTAAAATAGTTTTTAAAATAGTACAAACAGAAGCTAGGAGGGAAGTACAACCCCAATTCCAATGAAGTTTTGTCGTTCTGTAAAATGTAAATAAAAACAGACTACAATGATTTGCAAATCCTCTTCAACCTATATTCAATTGAATACACCACAAAGACAAGATATTTAATGTTAAAACTGATAAACTTCATTGTTTTTGTGCAAATATTTGCTCATTTTGAAATGGATGCCTGCAACATCTGTTGTACACTGGTTGCACATAATCAGACTGTGTCCAAACAACACAGTTTTTCTAATGTATTTCAAATATATCATGAGAAAATTGTTATTTGGATACATTCTGATCATGCATAATCCAATGTTCATATACTCAACAAAAATATAAACGCAACACTTTTGGTTTTGCTCCCATTTTGTATGAGATTAACTCAACGATCTAAAACTTTTTCCACATACACAATATCACCATTTCCATCAAATACTGTGCACAAACCAGTCTAAATCTGTGATAGTGAGCACTTCTCCTTTGCTGAGATAATCCATCCCACCTCACAGGTGTGCCATACCAAGATGCTGATTAGACACCATGATTAGTGCACAGGTGTGCCTTAGACTGCTCACAATAAAAGGCCACTCTGAAAGGTGCAGTTTTGTTTTATTGGGGGGGATACCAGTCAGTATCTGGTGTGACCACCATTTGCCTCATGCAGTGCAACACATCTCCTTTGCATCATCCGTGAAGAGAACACCTCTCCAACGTGCCAAACGGCAGCGAATGTGAGCATTTGCCCACTCAAGTCGGTTACGATGACGAACTGGAGTCAGGTCGAGACCCCGATGAAGACAACAAGCATGCAGATGAGCTTCCCTGAGACGGTTTCTGACAGTTTGTGCAGAAATTCTTTGGTTATGCAAACCGATTGTTCCAGCAGCTGTCTTAGTGGCTGGTCTCAGATGATCTTGGAGGTGAACATGCTGGATGTGGAGGTCCTGGGCTGGTGTGGTTACACGTGGTCTGCGGTTGTGAGGCTGGTTGGATGTACTGCCAAATTCTCTGAAACGCCTTTGGAGACGGCTTATGGTAGAGAAATGAACATTCAATACATGAGCAACAGCTCTGGTTGACATTCCTGCTGTCAGCATGCCAATTGCACGCTCCCTCAAATCTTGCGACATCTGTGGCATTGTGCTGTGTGATAAAACTGCACCTTTCAGAGTGGCCTTTTATTGTGGGCAGTCTAAGGCACACCTGTGCACTAATCATGGTGTCTAATCAGCATCTTGATATGGCACACCTGTGAGGTGGGATGGATTATCTCAGCAAAGGAGAAATGCTCACTATCACAGATTTAGACTGGTTTGTGAACAATATTTGAGAGAAATGGTGATATTGTATATGTGGAAAAAGTTGTAGATCTTTGAGTTCATCTCATACAAAATGGGAGCAAAACCAAAAGTGTTGCGTTTATATTTTTGTTGAGTGTATTTAACCCATGTTTGCTTTTGTTTCAGTGTACAAATGGTGTCTCTCAATGTGAAAGGAAATGACCCAGAGACATAAATGTCACTGTTGAAATAATATATTGTGGCAAGCACTGCCACAATATAGTGCCACTCCCTGATATGGTGCGTAGATTTTGTCTGAAGCACTGTTAGCTGTCTCATGTTACCTTTCAGATTTCATATCAAGCAGTTTTACAGATCTCTATTATAATGCTGACTGTTGTAGTTTCTACTGCACAGCCAAAACAGTGTTGTATTTTGCAGCTTCTTCTCATCTATCCATTGTTATCACTGCAATATGTTTTGAAATAGACGTTTTGGCTTCCTCCCACTTCTTAAGACATGCAGGTTAGGTGAATTGGTGACTCGAAATTGAGCATAGGTCTCAGTGGGAGTGTTAATGTGTTTGTCTGTCTATATTCTCAGCCCTGCAATTGATTGGATGTGTGTCCATACTGTACCTTGCCTCTTGCCCAATGACCAATGGGACAGGCTCCTGACCCCCCTCCCCACACCATGGCCCTTAACTCAAATAATTGGGTTCAAAAAATGGATGGATCAATATGTCTTGGATTTCATTTACATAATGAAACAACAAACTGTATTGTTTTGTATGTAGTAAGTCTGTTTGGAGTAGTCGGCAGTTCTCAAAAACCAAGTAACTGCGCAAGAAGGAGACTGATGAGGGACGCCAGTGACAACTCTGATGGACATTTGATCTTCTGTGGCTGTCACTGGAGAATCTGTGGTCCATCCCAGTACTAATCAGAACATACTCGGCTTAATTTCTGAGATTTGACAGGATCAGGTGCGACTTGGCTACAATCACGGAAGCAGTCGCAAAAAGTGCAGTTTTTCGGTTCCCATTGAAGAAGGGAAGACGAGGCAAATGTGAGAGGTCGTCTCGGTAAGTGTTAGCCTACACATCTAACCAGAGAGACTTTGTTCTTTCGCCTGCACAACTGCCTCGACACATTTGAGCTCCGGGTCATAAACAAACCGCAACACATGTCCACTTCATCACACATCATCACTTTTTTCTTTGCATTTTTAACTTGTATGCCCAAAAACTCAAGAAAGTGTTGTGTTCTGTCCCCGAATGTGAAAAAGTACATTTTATGTTTCATATTTTACTCCTTCAGCGCCCACCCTCAAACAAGACTGCGCTGCCCAATTCTATTTTAACAAACAATATGAGATTTGGCTTGATATACTGGGGAAAATATGAGATATGATAAAATGGTTTCTTTGTTACTTATTTGTCATTGTCTTGGCTACTCAGATAGATGTCGAAGTGTGCTTATTCACTGTACAGAGTTAACTCAACCCATAGGGTGAGTTAAGACTGGAAGCTGGGCGACAACAGAAGGAAAATGCAATAATCCTGTCCTCTCTGGCCTAGCTGGGATGTAATTTTCCTCAAATGAAAGCTAAGAGCTCACATTTCTTACTTTCTGTGATGGCTAGCTAAAGTAGCCAAAACTTTATAAATGCACAAATACGAGGTCTCTTAGATAATAAAACCGACCCTTTTATTATTTTTTAACTATATGGATTTGAATGACATGCGATTACACCAATCATGCTTGAACCCTCGTGCGTATGCGTGAGTTTTTTCACGCGTGTCGGTGACGTCATTTCCCTGTGGGCAGGCCTTGAGTGAGATGTGGTCCCGCCCTCTCGGCTGAATTCCTTTGTTTCACACGCTGCTCGAGACGGCGCGCGTTGCTTTATCAAATTTTTTCTGGACCTGTGAGGAATATCCGAGTGGACACTATTCGAGAAATTAAGCTGGTTTTCTGTGAAAAGTTTAACGGCTGATGAGAGATTATGGGTGTTTCTGTCGGTGTAAGGACTTCCCACGGAGCGGGACGTCCTGCAGCGCTTCCAGGCGCTGTCGTCGGCCTGTTTCGAGCTGATACATCCTAATTTAAGGCTTAATTCACCCAGGACCATCGTGAGAGAACAGAGAAGATTCAGAAGAGGCCGGCATGAGGAATTATGCGGACATTCCACTGTTTAAGGACATTATTTTAATGAAAGACGTACGCGCAAATTCGCCGAGTCGTTTCCGTGACGACTCGGCAAATCTGTGTGCGCCGCGACAGGAAAACACCTCCGTGTGAAAACCATTTGTAGAATTCAGGGCGGCTTTTAATGGCTTTCAACAAGTGAGTAACTGAGAAATTGTTTAACAGCTTGGGCATGTCCAACTTGCCCGTTAAGGTTTCCAACGGAGGTGTTTTTTCCTGCCGCGACCCCCCGCGGTCGGGTCCGGCCCGACATGCGACTCTGCCCGCACGTTCTTTCATTACAAAATGACCGTTAACAATGGAATGTCCGAATAAAACTCCTCATGCCGACTTCTTCTGAAAGTTCTCTGTTCTCTGACGACTTACTGCGTCAACGAGCCTGAAATGTGGAAGTTTTCAACTTGAAACGGCGAGACGCTGCCGCCTCGAAGCGCAGATCGCCGTCAGGCGCCGTGGACCGTCCTTACGGCGACACTACCAGACCAAAATCTCTCATCAGCCGTTAAAAATCTTTACCGAAAACCAGCTGAATTTATTGAATGGTGTCCACTCAGTTGTGCCTTACAGTTTGAAAAAAATTTTATCAAACAAAGCAACAGTCCTCTGAGCCATTCCTAAACAATGAAAAAAATTGAACCGAGCGGGTGGACGACTCCTCACTCAAAGACTGCCCACAGGCGAATGACGTAACCGACAGGCGTGAAAAAACTCTTGCATGCCCACGAGGGTTCAAGCATGTCTGATGTAATCACACGTGATTCAAATCCATATGGTTTTTGAAAAAATAATAAGGTCGGATACTTTTCTAATAGACCTCGTATATATGGCGCAAACTGTACATAATATGCCTCATCAAACATGGTTCCACCATCCATTAGGAGAGCAGATGTAGCACGAAGGCCTTGAAACTACCTTCTGTGCTTATGATCTCTCCATCCCTGGTCGTTTCGCCATCTGCTCTCATCTCATTTCCCCCTTTCTTCATCTCGCTCTCTCCTCTAAATCCCATCTTCTCCCTTTTTTCTCCAATTATCCATGGCCCGCATTACTCCTTAATGCTAGCTAAAACCCAATCTTCCTCTTTTCTTATTTTGCCTCTCTCCATTTCTTGTTTGTATGCAAGCCCCAAGTGAGCGAAACGGGTGAAAAGCACTCTCTCTGCACCACTGTCACAAAAGACTGGTGAGTCATCGCCACTTATGTTCCCATCTCCCTCCTCCCACAAAAACACACACACAAAAACACTCAAATGACTACCTACCTGCCGCGCATTTACAGGAAGACACAGACACACATTTCACTGAGTACACGGGTGCATAAAACAACAATGGCCACCATTTGGAGACACACAAGTATGCCAACACATTCCGCAGCAGCAGCCCAACACTAAAAACCAAGTCATGTGTGTTTGTGGTTAAAATGCCAAAGAAGTTAACACAGAGATAGAACAACTTGTGTTGAAGACGCTTCAGAGCTCCAGAAGCAAAAGAAACATGAGGCAGACGAATATTAACAATGAAACAAAACAAAATGCAATGTTCCCAGGGTGGTGGGTGGCATTGGGGCAAGCTGAGGGGGGAGACAGAGTAAAACAGAATCCCTGGCAATAATGCTTTGACTTGCCAGGTCTTAATTTGTGCTCAGGGCAACGTGCCTCTTAAAGAAATGCTCTTCTGCCATCTGCTGGACGATAAATGCAGTTAAAATGCATTCATGTTGTAGCCATAGGTTGAAGCGTGGTGCACAAGATGGAAGCCCATAATTATGACGGAAACACAGCCTGGATAGAGCACTGATCTCTATATAACACTGGATCGCTCATTGGCCAATATTTTTGAAGCAACCTGGCCACCATATTACCACTCCGATGTCTCACTCCTGAACGCTCTTTTCTATTGATCTTTAATGAGGCACACACAAGTTTATTCTTTGTAATTTTGTTAAAAATATCTTCATGTGTTGTGTTGGGTTCTTTTACTAATAAAGACTGCTGCTTTTTGTTTTTACAGAAGGTCTTTACTGGCTGGCCACATCAATGTGATTCTCTATTGCTCTGCAGCACCCTGCTCAGAGTGCCGCTCTGATTGGACCAACATCTCTGCTGTTATGGAATTGTGGGATAGCTCGCGCCACAGATTGAGCTCTCCGGACTACTTTTACGAAACTGCTCAGAATGCCGCTCTGTTGGAGCATCACACATAGAATGTGTCTCTTTGTCCCAGATAGATTTCTTTCAGTGCAGCTTCTTGTTCTGACTTTAACACAAAGTTAACACCCAAGTCTTTCATCGCCAACGGTAAATGGTAATCAAAACCATTCCACTCGTATCTTTCCTGAACTCTTCCGCATCAAACTCCATCGTGTCAATGTTTACAATGCTCATAAACTTTTAAGTTTCTTAATATTTATTATGGCCACTCTTAAGAACTTCAGTTCTCTTTATAATTGTATTACTGGTAAATTTTAAAATTGATTTAGATGAGATATACTCATCTAAATCAACAAGCTTGGGGACTCAGATGAGGGCGGATCGCATCTCCTCCACTCTCCCTTATCTCTCTGCTTTTAACCTTCAAGTCCCTACTTCACCAGACTTGTGAATTCCTCAAAACTACATTGGATTCTGATCTATTGGACTACTATGGATTAACCATGGAATTGATCAGCTGGTCTCTGAACGCTATTGACACCATTTTTTTCTACAAGAAAGGTCAGGACCAGGGGATCCTGTCTGCCCAGATGGAACGTATCCTGCGGGCTATGTCCTCGACTCCTGGAGTTCCTGGCGTGTGGCATGCTTGGTGCCTTTCTCTGTGGAGGACGTCGAGGACCTATTCATTTTTGGTCTTATGGTAGCAGGGCTGGTACTTTTTGGCTTATGTGCTGCCCTGATCTACTGGAAAATTGGCAAGACGGCGGCATCAAGAACCACAGGCCCTCGCTTGTCCGTCATGATTAACGAGGAAGGCAAGGCAGTGCATTCTCAGACTGCATTGACTCTTGAACTCAGATGCAAATTGGATGACACCTTGGAGCTGATGCGTGCCTTGCAGTTGAAGCTGAAGGTTTCGGAGGCCAGTGAATATTCTTAATTCAAAATTAGAAATATTCTTAATTCATAATTGGGATTTGGCTGATTGAGTGGAACTGTAAAAAGTGTTTTTCACTGCTCAGCTGCAACACTACAGGCATCAAGGTCAATTGCCCACTGTTTTCCTCCAGAGGAATTTATCCAGGCTCTGGTGAAATTATTCGGCTCCATTCTTATCTCAACCCACAAGGACAATAAACTGACAGACTTACACATGGACCGAAGCATGCTCCAGCCTCTCCTCTTATCACTCTTCCTGCCCCTCCCTCCCTGCGGAAGGCCTCGTCCTCTCAAGCTGGCCTGGCGGCGCGACTTGACAGTTGCAGCGGCTACAAACACACTCACATTGCCTCAATTGGGAAACGGACTGTTTCAAGTTTAGTGTACATAAACAATGTCAAATGTATATGTGTTTTCCTAATTCTGATGTGTGCCATTATTACGGTAAACAAGTAATAATTGTAGATCAATTGCTGTTGTATGTGGAATGTGTGTGCGGACATCTCGTTGTTGTAATGACAATGATAATAAAAGCTATCTATCTATCTATCTACTCATTATCTCACAGGAATATATCACAATTATCTGGGAACTACTTTTTTGCACAGGAATTCATCAAGCACATCTGCCGCGGGCGTGTACTAACACAGAATCCTCAGAAACTGTGGAAAGTTGTTCGGCTGTAACAAGTGCATGCACTTTTAGCTTGTCTTAAGCTAAGCTAGTGGCGCTCCTGAGAGTGTGGCTCTACAGTTTACAACACTAATACACGGACATGGTCTGCCCTCTAGTGGTAATGCTATAGATTACACCACTCCCCTTTACTGACTTAGGTTGACCCTTCTTACAATTAACATATCACAATATAAGATTTCAATTACAGTTGGTCAGCTAACTCTATGGCAGGTTATTACCACTACAACCATTCAATAACATTTCGTTTCTCTCTTTTTTCAAACAAATGTTTTTTTTTTAAATTAGAATAGCTTTATGCAAATAAATAAATAAATAAATAAATATATATATATATATATATATCACATTGCATTTTAGGGTATTTTAGAGCACAAACTCAGAGTCATAACTATTACAGATCCAGTCTCTTGGGTTTTATCACCTCTCTACCAGACCTGGTTCGAACAATGCCTGGTGTTTGTTATGCTTCTGGCTCGGGAACAGTCAAATGTGTCTTTGACTGAGCCTCTGGTACCGCCATTGGAACTAGATGACTGCAGTTCCTCCTAATTGCCCCTTGTGGTCCACTGATGACATAGGACCGTGTAGTTTGGTTGAGCTGATGTCATTGCCACCTGTGCTCTTGCGTCTGTAATCCAAACAGGGTTTCCCGGGTAACAGTTATAAAGATCTCTTGTTCTGGTCTTTTGTTGAAACATTCAGCTTGTCTCATCTGCCTTCCCTCTCCACATGACGTATTTGTTGTAGACCGGTCACACATGGCTGTAAAGCCTCTGGAAGCATCAGCAAGGAGGTGGGCAGCCTACGCACCATGAGAAGCTGTGCTGGGCTGCATTCGTTAGCCAGCGCTGTGGTCCTGTAGGCCAATAGCGCACGGTATGGATCACTGGCCTTCTTGAGGAGGCTTTTAACTGTACAGACAGCTCTCTTCTCACCTCACCATTGCTTTGGGGGTACCTGGGACTACTGGTCACATGCTCAAAACACTATTCATTTGCAAAGTCCTTCATTTCCTGACAAGCAAACTGTGGGCCATTGTCTGTGATCTGTATCTCCGGTATCCCGTGACGCACAAATATTGACTTGAGATGTGTGATAACATTGGCTGAACAAGTAGGGCTGAGCTGAGCAATATCTATATACCTAGAGAAGTAGTCCACTAGCAACAGATAGTTTTTGTCTTTTAATCTGAACAAGTCAGCTCCTAACTTCTGCCATGGCCTTTCTGGTAGATCTGTGGGCATTAATGGTTCTCTGACATTTGATCTTTCCTGTATGCACTGTCTGCATCTGAGGACAAGTTCACTGATCTGGTTACTTAATCCCGGCCACCACACTGACTGACGGGAGCGCTCTCTACATTTAGCACACCCTGGTGACTCATGTATTTTGTCCAAAACCCGCATTTCTCATGGTAGCAGGAATAACCAACCTTGGTACCTCTCAGTAATAGTCCATTGTGCACACTCAAGACTGCCCTCTCTGGCCAGTATGCTTCTCTGCTCCCTGTGGCCGATTACGATCTGGCCAGCTGTCCGTGCAGTACTCATGACTTGAGAGCAGATGCTGTCAGACTGTATCTGCTCCTGAAGGTCTGTCAGGTATTTACTGGTAGTAGGGAGGCCTTTCTAGCACAGACTCAACATAAATGTTAGTGTCCCCATCAGATCTGTGTCATTGCGAGTAATACTGTTTGTGAGCGGTAGCTGAAAGTGTATCAGCAGTGCTGAGACTTTTGCCAGGGATGTGCTTTATAGTGTACGATACCTCATGCTCGCATGTGAAATCTTTGTATTTGCGGCCGAAGTGTGCATCCAAGCTTGTCCCCGGAGATTCACCAGTGGTATGTGGTCTGTCTCGAGTTCAAAATGCATACCCAGAATAAAGTCCTGAACCCTCTCACAGCCCAGGTGAGAGCCAGCGCTTCTTTTTCCAGCTGGGTGTAGCGCTGCTCAGTAGTGTCAATGATCTGGCGCATAAGCAACTGGTGACCACACCTCTCCCCCCACTTATGTAGCATGACTGCCCCCAGTCCATACGATGAGGTGTCTGCAGAGATTTTTTGTGGATTGTTTGGGTCGTAGAGCTGTAGTAAGGAGCAGAGGACAGTCTTGTTTGAGACTGGAAACGCCTTTTGCTGGTCATATGCCCCCAGTACCACGTTTTTAGTCAAAAGCAAGTCTCTCAGTGGTTTGTCCTTTTTCTGAAAGGTTCGGAATAAACTTCCCATGTTGATTCACCATGCAGAGGAAGCTTCTGAGCTCACTCACGTTGCTTGGCTCTTTCATCTCCTGAACAGCTTTAGTTTTGTCTGGATCAGGGCTCATCCCTTCCGCTGAGACAATGTACCCGAGGAATTGGACTTGTCTTTTGCCAAACTCACATTTTGATATGTTCAATGTAATGCGTGCTTTCTCCGCTCTCTCCAGAACTGCATTTAGTCTTTCTCATGTTGCTCCACGGTGGATCCCCAAACAGGATATCATCATGTAACCTCCAAGGCTGTACCTCCGTCATCATCATGTTTTGGAAATGCTCGGGTGCACTGAAATACCAAATGGCAATCGGTTGAAGTGACATCATCCAAATGGAGTAATAAAGTGTGGGAGGCCGACTCTTTGGACAGTGGTATTTGCCAAAGCCCATATTTGCATCAAGCTTTGAAAACTGAGTCCCTGTGAGCATGCCTAGTGTTTGGTCTACACAAGGAAGCATGTATCTTCATGACACCCGACTCATTTCGAGTCATCATGTCCACACAGATACGCACCTTTTCTTGTCCTTTTTGGGAGCTACAACCATGCCACAGCACCAATCTGTCGCTCTTCCATGCGACTAATGTGATTAGTCCACATCATGTGATTACACCACATCATGTGCAGCTATATACTGTGCAAATCATCAGATCAAAGTCTGTGGACGAACATTTCACCTGTGAGTATGACTGAAACGGGAATATGAATATTTGAAGAGTTCTATCCCTTATTCCAGCATATAGGCAAAGATAATAAATAATAGTAAGTGACTTATTAACTCAACATGTGTAGCCAGACATTTATTGGGTCTACTTGTGCATAGTTTGGAGCTTTAGGTGTTTTGCTACAAGCTTTATAGAGGTTTTCAATCACGTGACCGATTTGTGCAGGACGGTACCGTCTCCATTCTGGATTACAAGGAGGCTGGCGTGTGATAGAAAATGGAAAGAATGTACGTTATTACGAGCTTTAAATCCTCGAGATAAACCTATTATTCGTGATAGATGTGTAGCAGTTGGTTCAGTGGATCCGTATCTTATACCAGATAGTGAATTTAGTGTTGATGTAACAAACTGGCCGACAGTGTCACACTGTGATATTGTGAACTAGAAGCTGCCGACCAGGTCAGCCTCGCCGCTTCCTGCAGAGCATCACAGCGGAGCTCTGAAAGTGGAGGTCGTCTTGAAGTCCTGAGCGATTTCTCTCACCAGCGCTGGAAGGGCAGCTTGTGGATCCGCAGCTCGGTGCTCGAGGACTGTATGTACTAAAAACAATCGTCACAGTTGTACACAACCACAATTTGATATGTGTACAATTGTGATGTATTTGTTTTAGTATATTCAGATTTTGTTGTGATTTGGCACTTTATAAGCCGATTAAATTGAATTGAACATTTTATTGAGTCTTAAAGTAAATAAATATGAATTTGGTCACTGGATCCTTAAACTTTGTACATAATGAACTCTATATGGTGAACCCTTGATCTCTGGACATAAATAGGAATAAACAAATCTGTAGTTTTTGTCAAAAGCATTTCCTTTCAGACATTGGCATGAATGTGTTTCCATATATCTGAGCTGAGCTTACAGCTGCTGTGCTTCACTCAGGATGGATTTGAAAAGAAAATACAGCACGTTTAATTTTGGGAGGAAAAAAAAAAACGTTTTAGTCGATTGTAGTTTCTTGTCTGTATTACATTTGGAAAGAGTGTAATTTTATTTCAAAGCGGCGATTCATTTTGAAAGTTATTAATTCCGACCGGACTCTGTCTCACCGTGCAGCGTTTCGAGCTGTGTGAACGGAACGGAGGACGATTTCGTTTCTTGAAGCACAAGACAAGAGTCCCAGTTAGTTGACTTTAATCCCACAAAAGTGACTGACGATATTTTAATGGCTTTGCGAGGGGTTAAGAAGCGGCTTGCCGTTTCTGAAGAGCAGTGAATCAAAGACCAACAAGCTATTGGATCGAAGCATTGCTTCAATGATTCATGGTTTCAAAGTGGAGCCGCGCTGCAGAAATGGTTTATTACAGACCAACCCTGAATATCCGACTTTATTTGTACGTCCGTATGACTCTGAAACTCGGAAAAATCCGTATAATTTACGGACTAATGGTTGACATGAAACCACCGAAAAGCTGTGTTCACCGCGGGGACACGTTCGGCTATTCGAGATTATTCAAGATTTTTTTTTTTACCGATGACGAACGATGCGTAAAAAAAAAAAATTGACCGATGCAGCTGCATCGGTCCAACCGGTCTGGATCCGGGCCTGATCCTGTAGAACTTTGTAACGAAAATGTCCATTCAAAGTTCGGCGTCTTTCTGCATTTTGTTTTGTTGTGCATTGCATAGCCTGTACTTTTCTCGATCCTTGTGTCGTTTTCTGTGTGAATTCAGCTCACAGGAAGCAGCAGCATAAGCTCGCCCCCCGACCGACGCTTTCAAAATAAAAGGCAACGAGCAACAGTCATAAAAGGCTAAAAAAAAAAAAAAAAAAAACCGCAGCATTAAGGGAGGAACAAAATTGTCGGCGATAATGACCTCAATAATTAACGCAACGTTAGTGCATTAACGTTGCCCAGCCCTAATTCTTATATAATTTTATTGCCGAATAAAAAAAATAAAATAAATTCTGGGAGCAGTGGATTCTGGTAGCGGCGGATCTCTCAGCGCCACGGTGCCGTGAGGCTTCTTCACACCGATGTTGAAGCTTCTGCATTGTTCGCCAATGCACGTAGCGTAACACAGCGGTCACGCGTCGTAATCCAGAATGGCCGCGGGACACAGGGAGTTAACCCCGGAGGAAGAGCTGCCTTCGGCCCTGGAGGACGGATCTTTCCTGTGTCCCCCCAACTAAAGATTAGGAAACTGAAGCAGCTTTAAAATAAAAAAAGAGGACGATTAAACCAATGACGAGTGACTGAATAGATGCGTGGCTAAGCTAACACAACATGGCAGCCGCATGCTATCCTCCCGATGTTTACGAACAAGAAACCAACTTCTCAAACCCATTCATGTCATTTACCACAGTCAGGACATGTACAAGGTAGTGTGGAAGCTTATGAACGCAGGACTGAGAGCAAATGTGAACATTATAACCCATTCTGTGCACTGAAAATTACGCTAACACACATGCTAATGGAGAAGATTTGTCAGGCCGTCTGACAGTTCACCACTTTCCCCCAATAATCCTTTCTTCGAAGCTAACAGTCCACCGCCGTGGCCTCGTGGGAGTACCAGATGTCAATATGCCACTGTTTCCTCCTCCAGACATGTCATTGGCTTGCCTCTACTGGTGGTTGGCTCACTGCGGTATTGTATCACTTCCTGTTCCGGAGCACAGCAGTGTTTTGCTGTATCTGTTAGCTGTTTAATCTGCGCAGTTAGATTGATCTAGTTAACTAGATAACGATTTTTTCACAGTGTAATCTTCACGTACCTTAACTAAAGCACTCCCTCTGCTGAATCACCTCTAAATTATTTACATTATTCACTTTGTGTGTTTTTAGGAATCTGCTAGCTTAGCGCAGCTAGTAGCTCTTAGCCGGTTTAGCATGGCGGCTTCTCCTGTCTCTCCCGCACTTTTCTGCTCTGGGTGTGAAATGTTTAGTTATTCCTCGGCCTCCTTTAGCAGTAATGGTACTTGTAATAAGTGTAGCTTATTCATAGCTTTGGAGGCCAGGCTGGGCGAATTGGAGACTCGGCTCCGCACCATAGAAAATTCTACAGCTAGCCAGGACCCTGTAGTCGGTGCGGACCAAGGTAGCTTAGCCGCCGTTAGTTCCCTTCCAGCAGATCCCGAGCAGCCGGGAAAGCAGGCCGACTGGGTGACTGTGAGGAGGAAGTGTAGCCCTAAACAGAAGCCCCGTGTACACTGCCAACCCGTTCACATCTCTAACCGTTTTTTCCCCACTCGGCATACCCGCCGAGGATCAACTCTGGTTATTGGCGACTCTGTTTTGAGAAATGTGACTGAGAAATGTGGTGTTAGCGACACCAGCAACCATAGTCAATGTGTTTCCGGGGCCAGAGCAGGCGACACTGAAGGAAATTTGAAACTGCTGGCTAAGGCTAAGAGTAAATTTGGTAAGATTGTAATTCACGTCGGCAATATGACACCCGGTTACGCCAATCGGAGGTCACTAAAATTAATATTGAATCGATGTGTAACTTTGCAAAAACATCCACTTTGGATGGAGCAGCTCTCATTTCTAAATCTGGCCATTTTATTAAACCCCCAAACCGTGACTATCCAGGGTTGGGACCAGGAAGCAGAGTTGTAGTCTTACACACCTCTCTGCAGCTTCTCTCCCCCTGCCATCCCCTCATTACCCCATCCCCTAGAGATGGTGCCTGCTCCCAGACCACCAATAACCAGTAAAAATCTATTTAAGCATAAAAATTCAAAAAGAAAAATATATAGCACCTTCACTACACCACAGACTAAAACAGTTAAATGTGGTTTATTAAACATTAGATCTCTCTCTTCTAAGTCCCTGTTAGTAATGATATAATAATTGATCAACATATTGATTTATTCTGCCTTACAGAAACCTGGTTACAGCAGGATGAATATGTTAGTTTAAATGAGTCACACCCCCAAGTCACATTAACTGCCAGAACGCTCGTAGCACGGGCCGAGGCGGAGGATTAGCAGCAATCTTCCATTCCAGGTTATTAATTAATCCAAAACCCAGACAGAGCTTTAATTCATTTGAAAGCTTGACTCTTAGTCTTGTCCATCCAAATTGGAAGTCCCAAAAACCAGTTTTATTTGTTATTATCTATCGTCCACCTGGTCGTTACTGTGAGTATCTCTGTGAATTTTCAGACCTTTTGTCTGACTTAGTGCTTAGCTCAGATAAGATAATTATAGTGGGCGATTTTAACATCCACACAGATGCTGAGAATGACAGCCTCAACACTGCATTTAATCTATTATTAGACTCAATTGGCTTTGCTCAAAATGTAAATGAGTCCACCCACCACTTTAATCATATCTTAGATCTTGTTCTGACTTATGGTATGGAAATTGAAGACTTAACAGTATTCCCTGAAAACTCCCTTCTGTCTGATCATTTCTTAATAACATTTACATTTACTCTAATGGACTACCCAGCAGTGGGGAATAAGTTTCATTACACTAGAAGTCTTTCAGAAAGCGCTGTAACTAGGTTTAAGGATATGATTCCTCTTTATGTTCTGTAATGCCATATACCAACACAGTGCAGAGTAGCTACCTAAACTCTGTGAGTGAGATAGAGTATCTCGTCAATAGTTTTACATCCTCATTGAAGACAACTTTGGATGCTGTAGCTCCTCTGAAAAAGAGAGCTTTAAATCAGAAGTGCCTGACTCCGTGGTATAACTCACAAACTTGCAGCTTAAAGCAGATACCCGTAAGTTAGAGAGGAAATGGCGTCTCACTAATTTAGAAGATCTTCACTTAGCCTGGAAAAAGAGTCTGTTGCTCTATAAAAGCCCTCCGTAAAGCTAGGACATCTTACTACTCATCACTAATTGAAGAATAAGAACAACCCCAGGTTTCTTTTCAGCACTGTAGCCAGGCTGACAAAGAGTCAGAGCTCTTGAGCTGAGTATTCCTTTAACTTTAACTAGTAATGACTTCATGACTTTCTTTGCTAATAAAATTTTAACTATTAGAGAAAAAATTACTCATAACCATCCCAAAGACATATCGTTATCTTTGGCTGCTTTCAGTGATGCCGGTATTTGGTTAGACTCTTTCTCTCCCATTGTTCTGTCTGAGTTATTTTCATTAGTTACTTCCTTCAAACCATCAACATGTCTATTAGACCCCATTCCTACCAGACTGCTCAAGGAAGCCCTACCATTAATTAATGCTTCGATCTTAAATATGATCAATCTATCTTTATTAGTTGGCTATGTACCACAGGCTTTTAAGGTGGCAGTAATTAAACCATTACTTAAAAAGCCATCACTTGACCCAGCTATCTTAGCTAATTATAGGCCAATCTCCAACCTTTTTCTCTCAAAATCTTGAAAGGGTAGTTGTAAAACAGCTAACTGATCATCTGCAGAGGAATGGTCTATTTGAAGAGTTTCAGTCAGGTTTTAGAATTCATCATACAACCCCTGGCAAAAATTATGGAATCACCGGCCTCGGAGGATGTTCATTCAGTTGTTTAATTTTGTAGAAAAAAAGCAGATCACAGACATGACACAAAACTAAAGTCATTTCAAATAGCAACTTTCTAGCTTTAAGAAACACTATAAGAAATCAGGAAAAAAAATTGTGGCAGTCAGTAATGGTTACTTTTTTAGACCAAGCAGAGGGAAATAAATATGGACTCACTCAATTCTGAGGAAAAAAATATGGAATCACCCTGTAAATTTTCATCCCCAAAACTAACACCTGCATTAAATCAGATCTGCTTGTTAGTCTGCATCTAAAAAGGAGTGATCACACCTTGGAGAGCTGTTGCACCAAGTGGACTGACTTGGTGCAACATCATGGCTCCAACAGAAGAGATGTCAATTGAAACAAAGGAGAGGATTATCAACTCTTAAAAGAGGGTAAATCATCACGCAATGTTGCAAAAGATGTTGGTTGTTCACAGTCAGCTGTGTCTAAACTCTGGACCAAATACAAACAACATGGGAAGGTTGTTAAAGGCAAACATACTGGTAGACCAAGGAAGACATCAAAGCGTCAAGACAGAAAACTTAAAGCAATATGTCTCAAAAATCGAAAATGCACAACAAAACAAATGAGGAACGAATGGGAGGAAACTGGAGTCAACGTCTGTGACCGAACTGTAAGAAACTGCCTAAAGGAAATGGGATTTACATACAGAAAAGCTAAACGAAAGCCATCATTAACACCTAAACAGAAAAAACAAGGTTACAATGGGCAAAGGAAAAGCAATCGTGGACTGTGGATGACTAGATGAAAGTCATATTCAGTGATGAATCTCGAATCTGCACTGGGCAAGGTAATGATGCTGGAACTTTTGTTTGGTGCCGTTCTAATGAGATTTATAAAGATGACTGCCTGAAGAGAACATGTAAATTTCCACAGTCATTTATGATATGGGGCTGCATGTCAGGTAAAGGCACTGGGGAGATGGCTGTCATTACATCATCAATAAATGCACAAGTTTATGTTGATATTTTGGACACTTTTCTTATCCCATCAATTGAAAGGATGTTTGGGGATGATGAAATCATTTTTCAAGATGATAATGCATCTTGCCATAGAGCAAAAACTGTGAAAACATTCCTTGCAAAAAGACACATAGGGTCAATGTCATGGCCTGCAAATAGTCCGAATCTTAATCCAATTGAAAATCATTGGTGGAAGTTGAAGAAAATGGTCCATGACAAGGCTCCAACCTGCAAAGCTGATCTGGCAACAGCAATCAGAGAAAGTTGGAGCCAGATTGATGAAGAGTACTGTTTGTCACTCATTAAGTCCATGCCTCAGAGACTGCAAGCTGTTATAAAAGCCAGAGGTGGTGCAACAAAATAGTGATGTGTTGGAGCGTTCTTTTGTTTTTCATGATTCCATAATTTTTTCCTCAGAATTGAGTGATTCCATATTTTTTTTTCCTCTGCTTGGTCTAAAAAGTAACCATTACTGACTGCCACAATTCTTTTTCCTGATTTCTTATAGTGTTTCTTAAAGCCAGAAAGTTGCCATTTGAAATGACTTTAGTTTCGTGTCATGTCTGTGATCTGCTTTTTTTTCTACAAAATTAAACAACTGAATGAACATCCCCCGAGGCCGGTAATTCCATAATTTTTGCCAGGGGTTGTAGTACAGAAACAGCATTAGTGAAGGTTACAAATGATCTTCTTATGGCCTCAGACAGTGGACTCATCTCTGTGCTTGTTCTGTTAGACCTCAGTGCTGCTTTTGATACTGTTGACCATAAAATTTTATTACAGAGATTAGAGCATGCCATAGGTATTAAAGGCACTGCGCTGCGGTGGTTTGAATCATATTTATCTAATAATTACAATTTGTTCATGTAAATGGGGAATCTTCTTCACAGACTAAGATTAATTATGGAGTTCCACAAGGTTCGTGCTAGGACCAATTTTATTCACTTTATACATGTTTCCCTTAGGCAGTATTATTAGACAGCATTGCTTAAATTTTCATTGTTACGCAGATGATACCCAGCTTTATCTATCCATGAATCCAGAGGACACACACCAATTAGCTAAACTGCAGGATTGTCTTACAGACATAAAGACATGGATGACCTCTAATTTCTTGCTTTTAAACTCAGATAAAACTGAAGTTATTGTACTTGGCCCCACAAATCTTAGAAACATGGTGTCTAACCAGATCCTTACTCTGGATGGCATTACCCTGACCTCTAGTAATACTGTGAGAAATCTTGGAGTCATTTTTGATCAGGATATGTCATTCAATGTGCATATTAAACAAATATGTAGGACTGCTTTTTTGCATTTGCGCAATATCTCTAAAATTAGAAAGGTCTTGTCTCAGAGTGATGCTGAAAAACTAACCATGCATTTATTTCCTCTAGGCTGGACTATTGTAATTCATTATTATCAGGTTGTCCTAAAAGTTCCCTGAAAAGCCTTCAGTTAATTCAAATGCTGCAGCTAGAGTACTCACGGGACTAGAAGGAGAGGCATATCTCACCCATATTGGCCTCTCTTCATTGGCTTCCTGTTAATTCTAGAATAGAATTTAAAATTCTTCTTCTTACTTATAAGGTTTTGAATAATCAGGTCCCATCTTATCTTAGGACCTCATAGTACCATATCACCCAATAGAGCGCTTTGCTCTCAGACTGCAGGCTTACTTGTAGTTCTGGGTTGTCTGGGGGTTCCCATGATGCACTGAGTGTTTCTTTCTCTTTTTGCTCTGTATGCACCACTCTGCATTTAATCATTAGTGATTGATCTTGCTCCCCTCCACAGCATGTCTTTTCCTGGTTCTCTCCCTCAGCCCCAACCAGTCCCAGCAGAAGACTGCCCCTCCCTGAGCCTGGTTCTGCTGGAGGTTTCTTCCTGTTAAAAGGGAGTTTTTCCTTCCCACTGTCGCCAGTGCTTGCTCACAGGGGGTCGTTTTGACCATTGGGGTTTTTACGTAATTATTGTATGGCCTTGCCTTGCAATATAAAGCGCCTTGGGGCAACTGTTTGTTGTGATTTGGCGCTATATAATAAAATTGATTTGATTTGATTAAAGGTGCATTATGCAGACGCTAACCCTTTTGCTACTGCACACATGGACAGTTTTATACATAGTACACCAGCTACATCCATACCAGAAGCAAAAGCACTGCCCATGTCCTATCCATGCATCTATCCAGCAAAGACTGTTAACTATGGACATTCTTCAGTAAACCACCCCCGTCACTCAGCTCTACCTAAGAGCCGGCCCGCGCCCTGTTTGCCTCCATTGTTGGACAGTGATGAGGACTACGACCCCAAAGAGAAGTCCCCACACTACGCCCTGGCCAGTACGACGGCAATACACCATGGAGAGAGTTTCTTCACAGATTTGAGAGCTGCGCTGAGGCAAACCACTGGTCAGCAAAGACAAAGACCACCCAGCTAAAGTTCTGTCTTACTGGAGCTGCAGGCGCTATTGTCCACAGAAACCCTCGTTCATCCAAATGGGACTACCGCCACCTGCTGGAGGAACTCAAGACTGCATACGGCCCTCCTTCAGATCATGCAGCGGCCGTGGCAGTGGAGCTGAGGCAAAGAGTACGCAAATCTGGCAAGGCTTTTCATGTTTTCAGAGATGACATTTATGGAAAAGTTGCTGTAGCTTATGGAGATTGGTCAGAGTCTGAACAAGATGCTATAGCTGTTGAGGTTTTCACAAATGGCTTGGGCGATGCAGAGCTAGTCCAAAGACTGTTAGAAAAGCGTCCAGCTATACTAGCCAGAGTATATGAAATAGCACACCTTCATGAAACCACAAAAAGGGCCGCATTCTATGTCACCAGTATGATGCAGCCAGGGGCCCACAACACCCTTGAACGCAGACCTCGTACTGCTGTTATCAGAGAAATAGACAAAAATGAGACTGTACCTGCTATTACACCTGCAGCCAGCCGCTCAACCAACCGCTTTGTCCCGAGCATCCCTGCTAAAACTCCAAAGCCGCACAAGAACTTTAAAAAGGGTGAGATCCGCTGTCACAACTGTAAGGGTTGGGGTCACAAGCAGAGCCAGTGCCCCTCCTCTCCGAGAAACGTAAAGACTTTTGTTCCAAGCACCAACCGACAAAACTCCCAGACCACTGTGCTCCACCTTAAAGAACAGAAGATGTCGCCCTCTGGTGCCGGACTTGTACAAACTGTGCGTGCAGAGCCCGACCCCACAAAACCCCTCAAGCGCCCATGGGAACTGTCAGGGTTGGAGCCCCCATGGAGCGCATTGCACTGGACATTATGGGCCCACTTAACGTGACAGAACGCAAAAACTGTTATGTGCTTGTCATACAGGAATACTTCATAAATGGACTGAAGCTTTTGCCATCCCTGATGAAAAAGCTGTGACAGTGGCACAGGTCATTGCAACCGAATGGGTGTGTCATTTCGGAATGCCTCACTCGCTACACAGCGACCAAGGACGCAATTTTGAATCTGAGGTTTTTCAGGAAATGTGCCGTCTGTTGGCATTGAGAAAACCCACACACACCTTTCAGACCACAGTCCACAGCCAAGTTGAACGTTTCAATGCCACTCTACAAAAGATTCTGGCCTCCACTGCGGAACATTGTCACTGGGATTGGGACTTGATGATCCATATGCAGTTATGGCCTACAGAGCGACCAAGCACAGTTCTACTGGCTTCACCCCTATCTACATGATGTTCGGACGCGAAATAAATGAGCCTGTGGACCTGGTTGCTGGTTTGCCCCCGACTCTGATGTGCACTTTCAGCCCCAGAGTTTGTACAACAAATGCGTGAGCGGCTGGAACTGGCTCACAGCATCACTCGTGAAGCCCTGGGTGAGTCAGTCACACGTGCTAAAAGACAATATGACAAAAATGCTTGCCACGCACAGTATAAAGTCGGAGATGCTGTGTGGTATCTGATCAAAGGAACTCGTCATGTCAGAAACAAAGTCAAAAAGTTTCTCCCCTCCTATGAAGGACCTTTCTTTGTCATGGGACAGCTGGAGGATCTGGTCTACAGGATCCAAAAGAGCCCAAGATCCAAAGTCAAAGTCGTCCACCATGACCAACTGAAACACTACTGCAGCTGTGAGCCCCTGGACAACACCTGGGTACTGGACCAAGCCCAGAACTGGACACCTTCTGAGATCCAGCCACCAGCCTTGGACGAAGACCCAGCATTCCAGGACCTCGGCCTGCACCACCTCTACTCTACTGCCTCCAGTGATGGCCCCAGCAGCTCCCAGCCTATCTACTCCACCTGCCAACGACTCCAATGTCATCGGGTTGCTTCCATCCACTCCTTCCCATGTGATATTTGACCATGGTGGGGGTGCGGTGGAGGAGCCAGACCACCAGAGTCAGCCCATGTCACGTCCTGAACGTCAGCACAGGAGACCAAATCGGTATGGGGACTGGGTCACTGAGTAAGTCACTTTTGAAGTTAATATTTGCACTAGAACGTTATAGTTTTATTGAGACTCTAGTCTTGTTTACAGTGTTTTGCATTTTTGCTACAAAGCACTTTTTCATTGTTAAAAAAAAAAGCTGAAAGACAATGTTTTATATTCTTGCAGTTCGCAACATTTGAATGCATTGTGATAAGACCAGTCAGTTATTCCCGATGTTGTAGAAATGTAGCTTAATATGTAATGTACTCTTTTCTAAGGTCATTGCATTTTTCTATATATATTTCTACTCACTTGTTACTGTGTAATGAGATAAAATTTATCACTGCTTAGACACTTGTGCTTACAGTTAAACCTACCTACTTTAATATTTACATTAGAATGTACTGGTTGGACACAGCTATCTCTTCACATATTTAGGCCTACATTAATAGAGATGTGTGGTAACTTTTCTTATAATATGGAATGGAATTATTGCTAATTGCCAGTCCATGGTGGGGTAGTGTTGTGGATGTGTCTAATGTGTTGTTTTAGCTGAGTGTGTGTGTGTGTGTGTGTGTGTGTGTGTGTGTGTGTGTGTGTGTGTGTGTGGTGTGTGTGTGGTGTGTGTGTGTGAACGCAAGTGAGAGCGAGCGAGTGCGGCACGTGACCATGGCGCGCCGCTGAGAGCAGGACTCGGCAGAGCAGACATGATGCATGTAGCAGTGTATGTCTGTGGAGAAGTTTGGTGACGGGCGGTCAGGGCAGGTAGCAGGTCATGCTGTATACAGTATAGTTTATAATTAAAGCAGCAACTCTTCAGCACAATACTGCCTGTTGTGTGCTGCACCACACAATAGCAGCGTGGAACGTTCGAGGGAGTTAACCCCGGAGGAAGAGCTGCCTTCGGCCCTGGAGGACGGATCTTCCCTGTGTCCCCCAACTAAAAGAGTTAGGAGACTGAAGCAGGAATGGTAACTATATATAGAGAGAGGAGAGAGAGAGAAGGAGAGAGAGAGAGAGAGAGTGGGAGCAAAACCAAAAGTGTTGCGTTATATTTTTGAGTGTATTTAACCCATGTTTGCTTTTGTTTCAGTGTACAAATGGTGTCTCTCAATGTGAAAGGAAATGACCAGAGACATAAATGTCACTGTTGAAATAATATTTGTGGCAAGCACTGCCACAATATAGTGCCACTCCTGATATGGTGCGTGTATTTTGTCTGAAGCACTGTTAGCTGTCTCATGTTACCTTTCAGATTTCATATCAAGCAGTTTTACAGATCTCTATTATAATGCTGACTGTTGTAGTTTCTACTGCACAGCCAAAACGTGTTGTATTTTGCAGCTTCTTCTCATCTATCCATTGTTATCACTGCAATATGTTTTGAAATAGACGTTTTGGCTTCCTCCCACTTCTTAAGACATGCAGGTTAGGTGAATTGGTGACTCGAAATTGAGCATAGGTCTCAGTGGGAGTGTTAATGTGTTTGTCTGTCTATATTCTCAGCCCTGCAATTGATTGGATGTGTGTCCATACTGTACCTTGCCTCTTGCCCAATGACCAATGGGACAGGCTCCTGACCCCCCTCCCCACACCATGGCCCTTAACTCAATAATTGGGTTCAAAAAAGGATGGATCAATATGTCTTGGATTTCATTTACATATGAAACAACAAACTGTATTGTTTTGTATGTAGTAAGTCTGTTTGGTAGTCGGCAGTTCTCAAAAACCAAGTAACTGCGCAAGAAGGAGACTGATGAGGGACGCCAGTGACAACTCTGATGGACATTTGATCTTCTGTGGCTGTCACTGGAGAATCTGTGGTCCATCCCAGTACTAATCAGAACATACTCGGCTTAATTTCTGAGATTTGACAGGATCAGGTGCGACTTGGCTACAATCACGGAAGCAGTCGCAAAAAGTGCAGTTTTTCGGTTCCCATTGAAGAAGGGAAGACGAGGCAAATGTGAGAGGTCGTCTCGGTAAGTGTTAGCCTACACATCTAACCAGAGAGACTTTGTTCTTTCGCCTGCACAACTGCCTCGACACATTTGAGCTCCGGGTCATAAACAAACCGCAACACATGTCCACTTCATCACACATCATCACTTTTTCTTTGCATTTTTAACTTGTATGCCCAAAAACTCAAGAAAGTGTTGTGTTTCTGTCCCCGAATGTGAAAAAGTACATTTTATGTTTCATATTTTACTCCTTCAGCGCCCACCCTCAAACAAGACTGCGCTGCCCAATTCTATTTTAACAAACAATATGAGATTTGGCTTGATATACTGGGGAAAATATGAGATATGATAAAATGGTTTCTTTGTTACTTATTTGTCATTGTCTTGGCTACTCAGATAGATGTCGAAGTGTGCTTATTCACTGTACAGAGTTAACTCAACCCATAGGGTGAGTTAAGACTGGAAGCTGGGCGACAACAGAAGGAAAATGCAATAATCCTGTCCTCTCTGGCCTAGCTGGGATGTAATTTCCCTCAAATGAAAGCTAAGAGCTCACATTTCTTACTTTCTGTGATGGCTAGCTAAAGTAGCCAAAACTTTATAAATGCACAAATACGAGGTCTCTTAGATAATAAACCGACCCTTTTATTTATTTTTTTAACTATATGGATTTGAATGACATGCGATTACACCAATCATGCTTGAACCCTCGTGCGTATGCGTGAGTTTTTTCACGCGTGTCGGTGACGTCATTTCCCTGTGGGCAGGCCTTGAGTGAGATGTGGTCCCGCCCTCTCGGCTGAATTCCTTTGTTTCACACGCTGCTCGAGACGGCGCGCGTTGCTTTATCAAATTTTTTTCTGGACCTGTGAGGAATATCCGAGTGGACACTATTCGAGAAATTAAGCTGGTTTTCTGTGAAAAGTTTAACGGCTGATGAGAGATTATGGGGTGTTTCTGTCGGTGTAAGGACTTCCCACGGAGCGGGACGTCCTGCAGCGCTTCCAGGCGCTGTCGTCGGCCTGTTTCGAGCTGATAACATCCTAATTTAAGGCTTAATTCACCCAGGACATCGTGAGAGAACAGAGAAGATTCAGAAGAGGCCGGCATGAGGAATTTGCGGACATTCCACTGTTTAAGGACATTATTTTAATGAAAGACGTACGCGCAAATTCGCCGAGTCGTTTCCGTGACGACTCGGCAAATCTGTGTGCGCCGCGACAGGAAAACACCTCCGTGTTGAAAACCATTTGTAGAATTCAGGCGGCTTTTAATGGCTTTCAACAAGTGAGTAACTGAGAAATTGTTTAACAGCTTGGGCATGTTCCAACTTGCCCGTTAAGGTTTCCAACGGAGGTGTTTTTCCTGCTGCGCCCCCCCGCGGTCGGGTCCGGCCCGACATGCGACTCTGCCCGCACGTTCTTTCATTACAAAATGACCGTTAACAATGGAATGTCCGAATAAACTCCTCATGCCGACTTCTTCTGAAAGTTCTCTGTCTCTGACGACTTACTGCGTCAACAGAGCCTGAAATGTGGAAGTTTTCAACTTGAGACGGCGAGAGAGCTGCCCCTCGAAGCGCAGATCGCCGTCAGGCGCCGTGGACCGTCCTTACGGCGACACTACCAGACCAAAATCTCTCATCAGCCGTTAAAATTTTACCGAAAACCAGCTGAATTTATTGAATGGTGTCCACTCAGTTGTGCCTTACAGTTTTGAAAAAAATTTTATCAAACAAAGCAACAGTCTCTGAGCCATTCCTAAACAATGAAAAAATTGACGAGCGGGTGGACGACTCCTCACTCAAAGACTGCCCACAGGCGAATGACGTAACCGACAGGCGTGAAAAAACTCTTGCATGCCCACGAGGGTTCAAGCATGTCTGATGTAATCACACTGATTCAAATCCATATGGTTTTTGAAAAAATAATAAGGTCGGATACTTTTCTAATAGACCTCGTATATATGGCGCAAACTGTACATAATATGCCTCATCAAACTGGTTCCACCATCCATTAGGAGAGCAGATGTAGCACGAAGGCCTTGAAACTACCTTCTGTGCTTATGATCTCTCCATCCCTGGTCGTTTCGCCATCTGCTCTCATCTCATTTCCCCTTTTTCTTCATCTCGCTCTCCTCTAAATCCCATCTTCTCCCTTTTTTCTCCAATTATCCATGGCCCGCATTACTCCTTAATGCTAGCTAAAACCCAATCTTCCTCTTTTTCTTATTTTGCCTCTCTCCATTTCTTGTTTTGTATGCAAGCCCCAAGTGAGCGAAACGGGTGAAAAGCACTCTCTCTGCACCACTGTCACAAAAGACTGGTGAGTCATCGCCACTTATGTTCCCATCTCCCTCCTCCCACAAAAACACACACACAAAAACACTCAAATGACTACCTACCTGCCGCGCATTTACAGGAAGACACAGACACACATTTCACTGAGTACACGGGTGCATAAAACAACAATGGCCACCATTTGGAGACACACAAGTATGCCAACACATTCCGCAGCAGCAGCCCAACACTAAAACCAAGTCAGTGTGTTTGTGGTTAAAATGCCAAAGAAGTTAACACAGAGATAGAACAACTTGTGTTGAAGACGCTTCAGAGCTCCAGAAGCAAAAGAAACATGAGGCAGACGAATATTAACAAATGAAACAAAACAAAATGCATGTTCCCAGGGTGGTGGGTGGCATTGGGGCAAGCTGAGGGGGGAGACGAGTAAAACAGAATCCCTGGCAATAATGCTTTGACTTGCCAGGTCTTAATTTGTGCTCAGGGCAACGTGCCTCTTAAAAGAAATGCTCTTCTGCCATCTGCTGGACGATAAATGCAGTTAAAATGCATTCATGTTGTAGCCATAGGTTGAAGCGTGGTGCACAAGATGGAAGCCCATAATTATGACGGAAACACAAGCCTGGATAGAGCACTGATCTCTATATAACACTGGATCGCTCATTGGCCAATATTTTTGAAGCAACCTGGCCACCATATTACCACTCCGATGTCTCACTCCTGAACGCTCTTTTCTATTGATCTTTAATGAGGCACACACAAGTTTATTCTTTGTAATTTTGTTAAAAAATATCTTCATGTGTTGTGTTGGGTTCTTTTACTAATAAAGACTGCTGCTTTTTGTTTTTTACAGAAGGTCTTTACTGGCTGGCCACATCAATGTGATTCTCTATTGCTCTGCAGCACCCTGCTCAGAGTGCCGCTCTGATTGGACCAACATCTCTGCTGTTATGGAATTGTGGGATAGCTCGCGCCCACAGATTGAGCTCTCCGGACTACTTTTACGAAACTGCTCAGAATGCCGCTCTTGTTGGAGCATCAACACATAGAATGTGTCTCTTTGTCCCAGATAGATTTCTTTCAGTGCAGCTTCTTGTTCTGACTTTAACACAAAGTTAACACCCAAGTCTTTCATCGCCAACGGTAAATGGTAATCAAACCATTCCACTCGTATCTTTCTGAACTCTTCCGCATCAAACTCCATCGTGTCAATGTTTACAATGCTCATAAACTTTTAAGTTTCTTAAATATTTATTATGGCCACTCTTAAGAACTTCAGTTCTCTTTATAATTGTATTACTGGTAAATTTTAAAATTGATTTAGATGAGATATACTCATCTAAATCAACAAGCTTGGGACTCAGATGAGGGCGGTCGCATCTCCTCCACTCTCCCTTATCTCTCTGCTTTTAACCTTCAAGTCCCTACTTCACCAGACTTGTGAATTCCTCAAAACTACATTGGATTCTGGATCTATTGGACTACTATTGGATTAACCATGGAATTGATCAGCTGGTCTCTGAACGCTATTGACACCATTTTTTTCTACAAGAAGGTCAGGACCAGGGATCCTGTCTGCCAGATGGAACGTATCCTGCGGGCTATGTCCTCGACTCCTGGAGTTCCTGGCGTGTGGCATGCTTGGTGCCTTTCTTCTGTGGAGGACGTCGAGGACCTATTCATTTTGGTCTTATGGTAGCAGGGCTGGTACTTTTTGGCTTATGTGCTGCCCTGATCTACTGGAAAATTGGCAAGACGGCGGCATCAAGAACCACAGGCCCTCGCTTGTCCGTCATGATTAACGAGGAAGGCAAGGCAGTGCATTCTCAGACTGCATTGACTCTTGAACTCAGATGCAAATTGGATGACACCTTGGAGCTGATGCGTGCCTTGCAGTTGAAGCTGAAGGTTTCGGAGGCCAGTGAATATTCTTAATTCAAAATTAGAAATATTCTTAATTCATAATTGGGATTTGGCTGATTGAGTGGAACTGTAAAAAGTGTTTTTCACTGCTCAGCTGCAACACTACAGGCATCAAGGTCAATTGCCCACTGTTTTCCTCCAGAGGAATTTATCCAGGCTCTGGTGAAATTATTCGGCTCCATTCTTATCTCAACCCACAAGGACAATAAACTGACAGACATTACACATGGACCGAAGCATGCTCCAGCCTCTCCTCTTATCACTCTTCCTGCCCCTCCCTCCCTGCGGAAGGCCTCGTCCTCTCAAGCTGGCCTGGCGGCGCGACTTGACAGTTGCAGCGGCTACAAACACACTCACATTGCCTCAATTGGGAAACGGACTGTTTCAAGTTTAGTGTACATAAACAATGTCAAATGTATATGTGTTTTCTAATTCTGATGTGCCATTATACGGTAAACAAGTAATAATTGTAGATCAATTGCTGTTGTATGTGGAATGTGTGTGCGGACATCTCGTTGTTGTAATGACAATGATAATAAAAGCTATCTATCTATCTATCTACTCATTATCTCACAGGAATATATCACAATTATCTGGGAACTACTTTTTGCACAGGAATTCATCAAGCACATCTGCCGCGGGCGTGTACTAACACAGAATCCTCAGAAACTGTGGAAAGTTGTTCGGCTGTACAAGTGCATGCACTTTTAGCTTGTCTTAAGCTAAGCTAGTGGCGCTCCTGAGAGTGTGGCTCTAAGTTTACAACAACTAATACACGGACATGGTCTGCCCTCTAGTGGTATGCTATAGATTACACCACTCCCCTTTACTGAACTTAGGTTGACCCTTCTTAACAATTAACATATCACATATAAGATTTCAATTACAGTTGGTCAGCTAACTCTATGGCAGGTTATTACCACTACAACCATTCAATAACATTTCGTTTCTCTCTTTTTTTCAAACAAATGTTTTTTTTTAAATTAGAATAGCTTTATGCAAATAAATAAATAAATAAATAAATATATATATATATATACACATTGCATTTTAGGGTATTTAGAGCACAAACTCAGAGTCATAACTATTACAGATCCAGTCTCTTGGGTTTTATCACCTCTCTACCAGACCTGGTTCGAACAATGCCTGGTGTTTGTTATGCTTCTGGCTCGGGAACAGTCAAATGTGTCTTTGACTGAGCCTCTGGTACCGCCATTGGAACTAGATGACTGCAGTTCCTCCTAATTGCCCCTTGTGGTCCACTGATGACATAGGACCGTGTAGTTTGGTGAGCTGATGTCATTGCACCCTGTGCTCTTGCGTCTGTAATCCAAACAGGGTTCCCGGGTAACAGTTTATAAAGATCTCTTGTTCTGTGTCTTTTGTTGAAACATTCAGCTTGTCTCATCTGCCTTTCCCTCTCCACATGACGTATTTGTTGTAGACCGGTCACACATGGCTGTAAAGCCTCTGGAAGCATCAGCAAGGAGGTGGGCAGCCTACGCACCATGAGAAGCTGTGCTGGGCTGCATTCGTTAGCCAGCGCTGTGGTCCTGTAGGCCAATAGCGCACGGTATGGATCACTGGCCTTCTTGAGGAGGCTTTTAACTGTACAGACAGCTCTCTTCACCTCACCATTGCTTTGGGGGTACCTGGGACTACTGGTCACATGCTCAAAACACTATTCATTTGCAAAGTCCTTCATTTCCTGACAAGCAAACTGTGGGCCATTGTCTGTGATCTGTATCTCCGGTATCCCGTGACGCACAAATATTGACTTGAGATGTGTGATAACATTGGCTGAACAAGTAGGGCTGAGCTGAGCAATATCTATATACCTAGAGAAGTAGTCCACTAGCAACAGATAGTTTTTGTCTTTTAATCTGAACAAGTCAGCTCCTAACTTCTGCCATGGCCTTTCTGGTAGATCTGTGGGCATTAATGGTTCTCTGACATTTGATCTTTCCTGTATGCACTGTCTGCATCTGAGGACAAGTTCACTGATCTGGTTACTTAATCCCGGCCACCACACTGACTGACGGGAGCGCTCTCTACATTTAGCACACCCTGGTGACTCATGTATTTTGTCCAAAACCGCATTTCTCATGTTAGCAGGAATAACCAACCTTGTACCTCTCAGTAATAGTCCATTGTGCACACTCAAGACTGCCCTCTCTGGCCAGTAGTGCTTCTCTGCTCCCTGTGGCCGATTACGATCTGGCCAGCTGTCCGTGCAGTACTTCATGACTTGAGAGCAGATGCTGTCAGACTGTAGCTGCTCCTGAAGGTCTGTCAGGTATTTACTGGTAGTAGGGAGGCCTTCTAGCACAGACTCAACATAAATGTTAGTGTCCTCCATCAGATCTGTGTCATTGCGAGTAATACTGTTTGTGAGCGGTAAGCATGAAAGTGTATCAGCAGTGCTGAGACTTTTGCCAGGGATGTGCTTTATAGTGTACGAGTACCTCATGCGTCGCATGTGAAATCTTTGTATTTGCGGCCGAAGTGCATCCAAGCTTGTCCCCAGGAGATTCACCAGTGGTATGTGGTCTGTCTCGAGTTCAAAATGCAGACCAGAATAAAGTCACTGAACCTCTCACAGGCCCAGGTGAGAGCCAGCGCTTCTTTTTCCAGCTGGGTGTAGCGCTGCTCAGTAGGTGTCAATGATCTGGACGCATAAGCAACTGGTGACCACACCTCTCCCACTTTATGTAGCATGACTGCCCCCAGTCCATACGATGAGGGTCTGCAGAGATTTTTTGTGGATTGTTTGGGTCGTAGAGCTGTAGTACAGGAGCAGAGGACAGTTCTTGTTTGAGATGGAAAACGCCTTTTGCTGGTCATGCCCCCAGTACCACGTTTTTAGTCAAAAGCAAGTCTCTCAGTGGTTTGTCCTTTTCTGAAAGGTTCGGAATAAACTTCCCATGTTGATTCACCATGCAGAGGAAGCTTCTGAGCTCACTCACGTTGCTTGGCTCTTTCATCTCCTGAACAGCTTTAGTTTTGTCTGGATCAGGGCTCATCCCTTCCGCTGAGACAATGTACCCGAGGAATTGGACTTGTCTTTTGCCAAACTCACATTTTGATATGTTCAATGTAATGCGTGCTTTCTCCGCTCTCTCCAGAACTGCATTTAGTCTTTCTCATGTTGCTCCACGGTGGATCCCCAAACAAGGATATCATCCATGTAACCTCCGTCATCATCATGTTTTGGAAATGCTCGGGTGCACTGAAAATACCAAATGGCAATCGGTTGAAGTGACATCATCCAAATGGAGTAATAAATGTGGTGAGGAGGGCCGACTCTTTGGACAGTGGTATTTGCCAAAAGCCCATATTTGCATCAAGCTTTGAAAAATACTGAGTCCCTGTGAGCATGCCTAGTGTTTGGTCTACACAAGGAAGCATGTATCTTTCATGACACACCGACTCATTTCGAGTCATCATGTCCACACAGATACGCACCTTTTCTTTGTCCTTTTTGGGAGCTACAACCATGCCACAGCACCAATCTGTCGGCTCTTCCATGCGACTAATGTGATTAGTCCACATCATGTGATTACACCACATCATGTGCAGCTATATACTGTGCAAATCATCAGATCAAAGTCTGTGGACGAACATTTCACCTGTGAGTATGACTGAAACGGGAAGTAATGAATAATTTGAAGAGTTCTATCCCTTATTCCAGCATATAGGCAAAGATAATAATAATAATAGTAAGTGACTTATTAACTCAACATGTGTAGCCAGACATTTATTGGGTCTACTTGTGCATAGTTTTGGAGCTTTAGGTGTTGTTGCTACAAGCTTTATAGAGGGTTTTCAATCACGTGACCGATTTGTGCAGGACAGGTACCGTCTCCATTCTGGATTACAAGGAGGCTGGCGTGTGATAGAAAAATGGAAAGAATGTACGGTTATTACGAGGCTTTAAATCCTCGAGATAAACCTATTATTCGTGATAGATGTGTAGCAGTTGGTTCAGTGGATCCGTATCTTATACCAGATAGTGAATTTAGTGTTGATGTAACAAACTGGCCGACAGTGTCACACTGTGATATTGTGAACTAGGAAGCTGCCGACCAGGTCAGCCTCGCCGGCTTCCTGCAGAGCATCACAGCGGAGCTCTGAAAGTGGAGGTCGTCTTGAAGTCCTGAGCGATTTCTCTCACCAGGCGCTGGAAGGGCAGCTTGTGGATCCGCAGCTCGGTGCTCGAGGACTGTATGTACTAACAAACGTCACAGTTGTACACATACCACAATTTGATATGTGTACAATTGTGATGTATTTGTTTTAGTATATTCAGATTTTGTTGTGATTTGGCACTTTATAAGCCGATTAAATTGAATTGAACATTTTATTGAGTCTTAAAGTAAATAAATATGAATTTGGTCACTGGATCCTTAAACTTTGTACATAATGAACTCTATATGGTGAACCCTTGATCTCTGGACATAAATAGGAATAAACAAAATCTGTAGTTTTTGTCAAAAGCATTTCCTTTCAGACATTGGCATGAATGTGTTTCCATATATCTGAGCTGAGCTTACAGCTGCTGTGCTTCACTTCAGGATGGAATTTGAAAAGAAAATACAGCACGTTTAATTTTGGGAGGAAAAAAAAAAACGTTTTAGTCGATTGTAGTTTCTTGTCTGTATTACATTTGGAAAGAGGTGTAATTTTATTTAAAGCGGCGATTCATTTTGAAGTTATTAATTCCGACCGGACTCTGTCTCAGCCGTGCAGCGTTTCGAGCTGTGTGAACGGAACGGAGGACGATTCTCGTTTCTTGAAGCAACAAGACAAGAGTCCCAGTTAGTGACTTTAATCCACACAAAAGTGACTGACGATATTTTAATGGCTTTGCGAGGGGTTAAGAAGCGGCTTGCCGTTTCTGAAGAGCAGTGAATCAAAGAACCAACAAGCTATTGGATCGAAGCATTGCTTCAATGATTCATGGTTTCAAAGTGGAGCCGCGCTGCAGAAATGGTTTATTACAGACCAAACCCTGAATATCCGACTTTATTTGTACGTCCGTATGACTCTGAAACTCGGAAAAATCCGTATAATTTACGGACTAATGGTTGACATGAAAACCACCGAAAAGCTGTGTTCACCGCGGGGACACGTTCGGCTATTCGAGATTATTCAAGATTTTTTTTTTTACCGATGACGAACGATGCGTAAAAAAAAAAAATTGACCGATGCAGCTGCATCGGTCCAAAACCGGTCTGGATCCGGGCCTGATCCTGTAGAACTTTGTAACGAAAATGTCCATTCAAAAGTTCGGCGTCTTTCTGCATTTTGTTTTGTTGTGCATTGCATAGCCTGTACTTTTCTCGATCCTTGTGTCGTTTTCTGTGTGAATTCAGCTATCAGCAGGAAGCAGCAGCATAAGCTCGCCCCCGACCGACGCTTTCAAAATAAAAGGCAACGAGCAACAGTCATAAAAGGCTAAAAAAAAAAAAAAAAAACCGCAGCATTAAGGGGAGGAACAAAATTGTCGGCGATAATGACCTCAATAATTAACGCAACGTTAGTGCATTAACGTTGCCCAGCCCTAATTCTTATATAATTTTATTGCCGAATAAAATAAATAAAATAAAATTCTGGGAGCAGTGGATTTCTGGTAGCGGCGGAATCTCTCAGCGCCACGGTGCCGTGAGGCTTCTTCACACCGATGTTGAAGCTTCTTGCAATTGTTCGCCAAATGCACGTAGCGTAACACAGCGGTCACCGCGTCGTAATCCAGAATGGCCGCGGGGACACAGGGAGTTAACCCCGGAGGAAGAGCTGCCTTCGGCCCCTGGAGGACGGATCTTTCCTGTGTCCCCCAACTAAAAGAGTTAGGAAACTGGAAGCAGCTTTAAAATAAAAAAAGAGGACGATTAAAAGCCAATGGACGAGTGACTGAAATAGATGCGTGGCTAAGCTAACAACAACATGGCAGCCGCATGCTATCCTCCCGATGTTTACGAACAAGAAACCAACTTCTCAAACCCATTCATGTCATTTACCAACAGTCAGGACATGTACAAGGTAGTGTGGAAGCTTATGAACGCAGGACTGAGAGCAAATGTGAACATTATAACCCATTTCTGTGCACTGAAAATTACGCTAACACACATGCTAATGGAGAAGATTTGTTCAGGCCGTCTGACAGTTCCACTCACTTTTCCCCCAATAATCCTTTCTTCGAAGCTAACAGTCACCGCCGTGGCCTCGTGGGAGTACCAGATGTCAATATGCCACTGTTTCCTCCTCCAGACATGTCATTGGCTTGCCTCTACTGGTGGTTGGCTCTCACTGCGGTATTGTATCACTTCCTGTTCCGGAGCACAGCAGTGTTTTGCTGTATCTGTTAGCTGTTTAATCTGCGCAGTTAGATTGATCTAGTTAACTAGATAACGATTTGTTTCACAGTGTAATCTTCACGTACCTTAACTAAAGCACTCCCTCTGCTGAATCACCTCTAAATTATTTACACATTATTCACTTTGTGTGTTTTTAGGAATCTGCTAGCTTAGCGCAGCTAGTAGCTCTTAGCCGTTTAGCATGGCGGCTTCTCCTGTCTCTCCCGCACTTTTCTGCTCTGGGTGTGAAATGTTTAGTTATTCCTCGGCCTCCTTTAGCAGTATGGTACTTGTAATAAGTGTAGCTTATTCATAGCTTTGGAGGCCAGGCTGGGCGAATTGGAGACTCGGCTCCGCACCATAGGAAAATTCTACAGCTAGCCAGGACCCTGTAGTCGGTGCGGACCAAGGTAGCTTAGCCGCCGTTAGTTCCCTTCCAGCAGATCCCGAGCAGCCGGGAAAGCAGGCCGACTGGGTGACTGTGAGGAGGAAGTGTAGCCCTAAACAGAGACCCCGTGTACACTGCCAACCCGTTCACATCTCTAACCGTTTTTCCCCCACTGGCGACATACCCGCCGAGGATCAAACTCTGGTTATTGGCGACTCTGTTTTGAGAAATGTGACATGAGAAATGTGGTGTTAGCGACACCAGCAACCATAGTCAATTGTCTTCCGGGGGCCAGAGCAGGCGACACTGAAGGAAATTTGAAACTGCTGGCTAAGGCTAAGAGTAAATTTGGTAAGATTGTAATTCACGTCGGCAGTAATGACACCCGGTTACGCCAATCGGAGGTCACTAAAATTAATATTGAATCGATGTGTAACTTTGCAAAAACATCCACTTTGGATGGAGCAGCTCTCATTTCTAGAAATCTGGCCAATTTTATTAAACCCTCCAAACCGTGACTATCCAGGGTTGGGACCAGGAAGCAGAGTTGTAGTCTTACACACCTCTCTGCAGCTTCTCTCCCCCTGCCATCCCCTCATTACCCCATCCCCATAGAGATGGTGCCTGCTCCCAGACCACCAATAACCAGTAAAAATCTATTTAAGCATAAAAATTCAAAAAGAAAAAATAATATAGCACCTTCAACTACACCACAGACTAAAACAGTTAAATGTGGTTTATTAAACATTAGATCTCTCTCTTCTAAGTCCCTGTTAGTAAATGATATAATAATTGATCAACATATTGATTTATTCTGCCTTACAGAAACCTGGTTACAGCAGGATGAATATGTTAGTTTAAATGAGTCAACACCCCCAAGTCACATTAACTGCCAGAACGCTCGTAGCACGGGCCGAGGCGGAGGATTAGCAGCAATCTTCCATTCCAGGTTATTAATTAATCCAAAACCCAGACAGAGCTTTAATTCATTTGAAAGCTTGACTCTTAGTCTTGTCCATCCAAATTGGAAGTCCCAAAAACCAGTTTTATTTGTTATTATCTATCGTCCACCTGGTCGTTACTGTGAGTATCTCTGTGAATTTTCAGACCTTTTGTCTGACTTAGTGCTTAGCTCAGATAAGATAATTATAGTGGGCGATTTTAACATCCACACAGATGCTGAGAATGACAGCCTCAACACTGCATTTAATCTATTATTAGACTCAATTGGCTTTGCTCAAAATGTAAATGAGTCCACCCACCACTTTAATCATATCTTAGATCTTGTTCTGACTTATGGTATGGAAATTGAAGACTTAACAGTATTCCCTGAAAACTCCCTTCTGTCTGATCATTTCTTAATAACATTTACATTTACTCTAATGGACTACCCAGCAGTGGGGAATAAGTTTCATTACACTAGAAGTCTTTCAGAAAGCGCTGTAACTAGGTTTAAGGATATGATTCCTTCTTTATGTTCTGTAATGCCATATACCAACACAGTGCAGAGTAGCTACCTAAACTCTGTGAGTGAGATAGAGTATCTCGTCAATAGTTTTACATCCTCATTGAAGACAACTTTGGATGCTGTAGCTCCTCTGAAAAAGAGAGCTTTAAATCAGAAGTGCCTGACTCCGTGGTATAACTCACAAACTTGCAGCTTAAAGCAGATAACCCGTAAGTTAGAGAGGAAATGGCGTCTCACTAATTTAGAAGATCTTCACTTAGCCTGGAAAAAGAGTCTGTTGCTCTATAAAAAGCCCTCCGTAAAGCTAGGACATCTTACTACTCATCACTAATTGAAGAAAATAAGAACAACCCCAGGTTTCTTTTCAGCACTGTAGCCAGGCTGACAAAGAGTCAGAGCTCTCTTGAGCTGAGTATTCCTTTAACTTTAACTAGTAATGACTTCATGACTTTCTTTGCTAATAAAATTTTAACTATTAGAGAAAAAATTACTCATAACCATCCCAAAGACATATCGTTATCTTTGGCTGCTTTCAGTGATGCCGGTATTTGGTTAGACTCTTTCTCTCCCATTGTTCTGTCTGAGTTATTTTCATTAGTTACTTCCTTCAAACCATCAACATGTCTATTAGACCCCATTCCTACCAGACTGCTCAAGGAAGCCCTACCATTAATTAATGCTTCGATCTTAAATATGATCAATCTATCTTTATTAGTTGGCTATGTACCACAGGCTTTTAAGGTGGCAGTAATTAAACCATTACTTAAAAAGCCATCACTTGACCCAGCTATCTTAGCTAATTATAGGCCAATCTCCAACCTTCCTTTTCTCTCAAAAATTCTTGAAAGGGTAGTTGTAAAACAGCTAACTGATCATCTGCAGAGGAATGGTCTATTTGAAGAGTTTCAGTCAGGTTTTAGAATTCATCATACAACCCCTGGCAAAAATTATGGAATCACCGGCCTCGGAGGATGTTCATTCAGTTGTTTAATTTTGTAGAAAAAAAGCAGATCACAGACATGACACAAAACTAAAGTCATTTCAAATAGCAACTTTCTAGCTTTAAGAAACACTATAAGAAATCAGGAAAAAAATTGTGGCAGTCAGTAATGGTTACTTTTTTAGACCAAGCAGAGGGAAATAAATATGGACTCACTCAATTCTGAGGAAAAAAATATGGAATCACCCTGTAAATTTTCATCCCCAAAACTAACACCTGCATTAAATCAGATCTGCTTGTTAGTCTGCATCTAAAAAGGAGTGATCACACCTTGGAGAGCTGTTGCACCAAGTGGACTGACTTGGTGCAACATCATGGCTCCAACAGAAGAGATGTCAATTGAAACAAAGGAGAGGATTATCAAACTCTTAAAAGAGGGTAAATCATCACGCAATGTTGCAAAAGATGTTGGTTGTTCACAGTCAGCTGTGTCTAAACTCTGGACCAAATACAAACAACATGGGAAGGTTGTTAAAGGCAAACATACTGGTAGACCAAGGAAGACATCAAAGCGTCAAGACAGAAAACTTAAGCAATATGTCTCAAAAATCGAAAATGCACAACAAAACAAATGAGGAACGAATGGGAGGAAACTGGAGTCAACGTCTGTGACCGAACTGTAAGAAACTGCCTAAAGGAAATGGGATTTACATACAGAAAAGCTAAACGAAAGCCATCATTAACACCTAAACAGAAAAAAACAAGGTTACAATGGGCAAAGGAAAAGCAATCGTGGACTGTGGATGACTAGATGAAAGTCATATTCAGTGATGAATCTCGAATCTGCACTGGGCAAGGTAATGATGCTGGAACTTTTGTTTGGTGCCGTTCTAATGAGATTTATAAAGATGACTGCCTGAAGAGAACATGTAAATTTCCACAGTCATTTATGATATGGGGCTGCATGTCAGGTAAAGGCACTGGGGAGATGGCTGTCATTACATCATCAATAAATGCACAAGTTTATGTTGATATTTTGGACACTTTTCTTATCCCATCAATTGAAAGGATGTTTGGGGATGATGAAATCATTTTTCAAGATGATAATGCATCTTGCCATAGAGCAAAAACTGTGAAAACATTCCTTGCAAAAAGACACATAGGGTCAATGTCATGGCCTGCAAATAGTCCGAATCTTAATCCAATTGAAAATCATTGGTGGAAGTTGAAGAAAATGGTCCATGACAAGGCTCCAACCTGCAAAGCTGATCTGGCAACAGCAATCAGAGAAAGTTGGAGCCAGATTGATGAAGAGTACTGTTTGTCACTCATTAAGTCCATGCCTCAGAGACTGCAAGCTGTTATAAAAGCCAGAGGTGGTGCAACAAAATACTAGTGATGTGTTGGAGCGTTCTTTTGTTTTTCATGATTCCATAATTTTTTCCTCAGAATTGAGTGATTCCATATTTTTTTTTCCTCTGCTTGGTCTAAAAAAGTAACCATTACTGACTGCCACAATTCTTTTTCCTGATTTCTTATAGTGTTTCTTAAAGCCAGAAAGTTGCCATTTGAAATGACTTTAGTTTCGTGTCATGTCTGTGATCTGCTTTTTTTTCTACAAAATTAAACAACTGAATGAACATCCCCCGAGGCCGGTAATTCCATAATTTTTGCCAGGGGTTGTAGTACAGAAACAGCATTAGTGAAGGTTACAAATGATCTTCTTATGGCCTCAGACAGTGGACTCATCTCTGTGCTTGTTCTGTTAGACCTCAGTGCTGCTTTTGATACTGTTGACCATAAAATTTTATTACAGAGATTAGAGCATGCCATAGGTATTAAAGGCACTGCGCTGCGGTGGTTTGAATCATATTTATCTAATAGATTACAATTTGTTCATGTAAATGGGGAATCTTCTTCACAGACTAAGATTAATTATGGAGTTCCACAAGGTTCGGTGCTAGGACCAATTTTATTCACTTTATACATGTTTCCCTTAGGCAGTATTATTAGACAGCATTGCTTAAATTTTCATTGTTACGCAGATGATACCCAGCTTTATCTATCCATGAATCCAGAGGACACACACCAATTAGCTAAACTGCAGGATTGTCTTACAGACATAAAGACATGGATGACCTCTAATTTCTTGCTTTTAAACTCAGATAAAACTGAAGTTATTGTACTTGGCCCCACAAATCTTAGAAACATGGTGTCTAACCAGATCCTTACTCTGGATGGCATTACCCTGACCTCTAGTAATACTGTGAGAAATCTTGGAGTCATTTTTGATCAGGATATGTCATTCAATGTGCATATTAAACAAATATGTAGGACTGCTTTTTTGCATTTGCGCAATATCTCTAAAATTAGAAAGGTCTTGTCTCAGAGTGATGCTGAAAAACTAACTCATGCATTTATTTCCTCTAGGCTGGACTATTGTAATTCATTATTATCAGGTTGTCCTAAAAGTTCCCTGAAAAGCCTTCAGTTAATTCAACATGCTGCAGCTAGAGTACTCACAGGGACTAGAAGGAGAGGGCATATCTCACCCATATTGGCCTCTCTTCATTGGCTTCCTGTTAATTCTAGAATAGAATTTAAAATTCTTCTTCTTACTTATAAGGTTTTGAATAATCAGGTCCCATCTTATCTTATGGACCTCATAGTACCATATCACCCCAATAGAGCGCTTTGCTCTCAGACTGCAGGCTTACTTGTAGTTCCTTGGGTTTGTCTGGGGGGTTCCCATGATGCACTGAGTGTTTCTTTCTCTTTTTGCTCTGTATGCACCACTCTGCATTTAATCATTAGTGATTGATCTTTGCTCCCCTCCACAGCATGTCTTTTTCCTGGTTCTCTCCCTCAGCCCCAACCAGTCCCAGCAGAGGACTGCCCCTCCCTGAGCCTGGTTCTGCTGGAGGTTTCTTCCTGTTAAAAGGGAGTTTTTCCTTCCCACTGTCGCCGAGTGCTTGCTCACAGGGGGTCGTTTTGACCATTGGGGTTTTTCCGTAATTATTGTATGGCCTTGCCTTACAATATAAAGCGCCTTGGGGCAACTGTTTGTTGTGATTTGGCGCTATATAAATAAAATTGATTTGATTTGATTAAAGGTGCATTATGCAGACGCTAACCCTTTTGCTACTGCACACATGGACAGTTTTATACATAGTACACCAGCTACATCCATACCAGAAGCAAAAGCACTGCCCATGTCCTATCCATGCATCTATCCAGCAAAGACTGTTAACTATGGACATTCTTCAGTAAACCACCCCCGTCACTCAGCTCTACCTAAGAGCCGGCCCGCGCCCTGTTTGCCTCCATTGTTGGACAGTGATGAGGACTACGACCCCAAAGAGAGAGTCCCCACACTACGCCCTGGCCAGTACGACGGCAATACACCATGGAGAGAGTTTCTTCACAGATTTGAGAGCTGCGCTGAGGCAAACCACTGGTCAGCAAAGACAAAGACCACCCAGCTAAAGTTCTGTCTTACTGGAGCTGCAGGCGCTATTGTCCACAGAAACCCTCGTTCATCCAAATGGGACTACCGCCACCTGCTGGAGGAACTCAAGACTGCATACGGCCCTCCTTCAGATCATGCAGCGGCCGTGGCAGTGGAGCTGAGGCAAAGAGTACGCAAATCTGGCAAGGCTTTTCATGTTTTCAGAGATGACATTTATGGAAAAGTTGCTGTAGCTTATGGAGATTGGTCAGAGTCTGAACAAGATGCTATAGCTGTTGAGGTTTTCACAAATGGCTTGGGCGATGCAGAGCTAGTCCAAAGACTGTTAGAAAAGCGTCCAGCTATACTAGCCAGAGTATATGAAATAGCACACCTTCATGAAACCACAAAAAGGGCCGCATTCTATGTCACCAGTATGATGCAGCCAGGGGCCCACAACACCCTTGAACGCAGACCTCGTACTGCTGTTATCAGAGAAATAGACAAAAATGAGACTGTACCTGCTATTACACCTGCAGCCAGCCGCTCAACCAACCGCTTTGTCCCGAGCATCCCTGCTAAAACTCCAAAGCCGCACAAGAACTTTAAAAAGGGTGAGATCCGCTGTCACAACTGTAAGGGTTGGGGTCACAAGCAGAGCCAGTGCCCCTCCTCTCCGAGAAACGTAAAGACTTTTGTTCCAAGCACCAACCGACAAAACTCCCAGACCACTGTGCTCCACCTTAAAGAACAGAAGATGTCGCCCTCTGGTGCCGGACTTGTACAAACTGTGCGTGCAGAGCCCGACCCCACAAAACCCCTCAAGCGCCCATGGGAACTGTCAGGGTTGGAGCCCCCATGGAGCGCATTGCACTGGACATTATGGGCCCACTTAACGTGACAGAACGCAAAAACTCTTATGTGCTTGTCATACAGGAATACTTCATTAAATGGACTGAAGCTTTTGCCATCTCTGATGAAAAAGTTGTGACAGTGGCACAGGTCATTGCAACCGAATGGGTGTGTCATTTCGGAATGCCTCACTCGCTACACAGTGACCAAGGACGCAATTTTGAATCTGAGGTTTTTCAGGAAATGTGCCGTCTGTTGGCATTGAGAAAACCCACACAACACCTTTCAGACCACAGTCCAACAGCCAAGTTGAACGTTTCAATGCCACTCTACAAAAGATTCTGGCCTCCACTGCGGAACATTGTCACTGGGATTGGGACTTGATGATTCCATATGCAGTTACGGCCTACAGAGCGACCAAGCACAGTTCTACTGGCTTCACCCCTATCTACATGATGTTCGGACGCGAAATAAATGAGCCTGTGGACCTGGTTGCTGGTTTGCCCCCAGACTCTGACTGTGCACTTTCAGCCCCAGAGTTTGTACAACAAATGCGTGAGCGGCTGGAACTGGCTCACAGCATCACTCCTGAAGCCCTGGGTGAGTCAGTCACACGTGCTAAAAGACAATATGACAAAAATGCTTGCCACGCACAGTATAAAGTCGGAGATGCTGTGTGGTATCTGATCAAAGGAACTTGTTATGTCAGAAACAAAGTCAAAAAGCTTCTCCCCTCCTATGAAGGACCTTTCTTTGTCATGGGACAGCTGGACGATCTGGTCTACAGGATCCAAAAGAGCCCAAGATCCAAAGTCAAAGTCGTCCACCATGACCAACTGAAACACTACTGCAGCCGTGAGCCCCTGGACAACACCTGGGTACTGGACCAAGCCCAGAACTGGACACCTTCTGAGATCCAGCCACCAGCCTTGGACGAAGACCCAGCATTCCAGGACCTCGGCCTGCACCACCTCTACTCTACTGCCTCCAGTGATGGCCCCAGCAGCTCCCAGCCGTCTACTCCACCTGCCAACGACTCCAATGTCATCGGGTTGCTTCCAGCCACTCCTTCCCATGTGATATTTGACCATGGTGGGAGTGCGGTGGAGGAGCCAGACCACCAGAGTCAGCCCATGTCACGTCCTGAACGTCAGCACAGGAGACCAAATCGGTATGGGGACTGGGTCACTGAGTAAGTCACTTTTGAAGTTAATATTTGCACTAAACACGTTATAGTTTTATTGAGACTCTAGAATTGTTTACAGTGTTTTGCATTTTTGCTACAAAGCACTTTTTCATTGTTAAAAAAAAAAAAGCTGAAAAGACAATGTTTTATATTCTTGCAGTTCGCAACATTTGAATGCATTGTGATTATAAGACCAGTCAGTTATTCCCGATTGTTGTAGAAATGTAGCTTAATATGTAATGTACTCTTTTCTTAATAAGGTCATTGCATTTTTCTATATATATTTCTACTCACTTGTTAACTGTGTAATGAGATAAAATTTATCACTGCTTAGACACTTGTGCTTACAGTTAAACCTACCTACTTTAATATTTACATTAGAATGTACTGGTTGGACACAGCTATCTCTTCACATATTTAGGCCTACATTAATAGAGACTGTGTGGTAACTTTTCTTTATAATATGGAATGGAATTATTGCTAATTGCCAGTCCATGGTGGGAGTAGTGTTGTTGGATGTGTCTAATGTGTTGTGTTTAGCTCAGTGAGTGTGTGTGTGTGTGTGTGTGTGTGTGTGTGTGTGTGTGTGTGTGTGTGTGTGTGTGTGTGTGTGTGTGTGTGTGTGTGTGTGTGTGAACGCAAGTGAGAGCGAGCGAGTGCGTGCACGTGACCATGGCGCGCCGCTGAGAGCAGGACTCGGCAGAGCAGACATGATGCATGTAGCAGTGTATGTCTGTGGAGAAGTTTGGTGACGGCGGTCGGGCAGGTAGCAGGGCTCATGCTGTATACAGTATAGTTTATAATTAAAGCAGCAACTCTTCAGCACAATACTGCCTGCTTTGTTTGTGCTGCACCACACAATAGCAGCGTGGAACGTTCGAGGGAGTTAACCCCGGAGGAAGAGCTGCCTTCGGCCCTGGAGGACGGATCTTCCCTGTGTCCCCCAACTAAAAGAGTTAGGAGACTGAAGCAGGAATGGTTAACTATATATATAGAGAGAGAGAGAGAGAGAGAGAGAGAGAGAGAGAGAGAGAGAGAGAGAGAGAGAGAGAGAGAGAGAGAGAGATAGATAGATAGCTTGCTGATGATTCCACACAACTTGTATAAACTTTGATTAAAGAATGATCATTTTTAGAATTGAGTATTTGTTCCAGTGAGATATGTATAAGTGAGAATAGAAGGGAAGAAAGTGTCAAAGTAATAAAAGAAAGAAAGAAAATAAATAGCTAATCATGATTTGATTGAGCTAACTGACACTGCTAATTTTTGTAACATACACACACACAAAATTCACTCCACTGTAAGCCGTCTGGATGCACGAAGAGCTGTTCACATGAAACGCTGACATGATTTTTGGCTGGTCTGAGGAACTACACAAAGTCTTTTTTTTATGGAAGTCTGAAGTCAGTGCACAGCATCAAATGTAAGTCCCTTTTCTGTTTATAAATGCTTCACCTCGTTGAATGGTATGTTCCAGCTTTCACCTCATGAAATATTCATACCACTGAACTCATAAACATTCATTATTTGTATAATATATACAGATCAGTGAGATGGAGCACTGTCAAAGGAATGCGGAAACTACCGCTCGCCATGTTACCACTCCCTTCACTTTGCAACGAGATTGAAACTAGACTCTTTAAAGTTACAGAAGCGTAATGCATTCAATGGAGAATAAAAGGACCAGCTTTTCTAAATGTGTTTGTTTTGTTTTTTTTCCTGAATCTTTGTTTTGATGAACTAATGAGGTAATTCAAAATCCTGCAAGAAGCTCTCAGGTTATTGGAGAATTCAATATCATAGAAGGAAACAAACATGCTTCACACCCAGTTAATATAATTGACTTGCTACCCCTTGGTCACATTAGCTACAAGCGACACAGGCTAAATGACAAGCTGCCATTCATTTTCAACCAGAGTGGGCATTTCACAGCGACAAGAGAAAAGTAGCTGCTATGCTAATGGGTGGGGCCAAAATAGGCGAGTCTGTTTTATGCAAATGTTTAGAGATGCGACATGGGGACTGAAAATCTGAGTGAAGGCAGCATGAAGACAGTGTCACATACATTGGTTAAGGTGCGTTTACACATAGGCAAGACGCGTTGCAAATGTCATATTTGCGTCATCCTTGGCACATTCCTGACATTCTTAACATGACTTAACGCATCTGAATAGGATTCTTAATAGTGCATGTTGGTGCATGATATTTGTGATTTTTCATGGAGCATGTTTTTGGCTGTCAAAAAACCTTCCACGAATGTCACGCACCAACCTCATTTCGCCTTATGTTGTGGAGGTCGCAACTGAGTGTGTTGATCCGTCTTGATTAGTGTTGATCCTTAATAGAGCGTGACAGCATTCTTCTCTGACGTGCGCACAATTAAACCCTGTTGCACTGCATTCAGTTTCATTGCTGCAGTATGCAGAAGAAGGACAGTGACACAATTCAGCTAAGTCTCGTTCTAACGCTCCTCAGTGCGCTCCTGCAGGTGTTCTACCTGCTGCATGTGCCTGATGTGTGTGAAAATGAGCGAGATGAGAGCTGCGTGGAGACACACATCTGACTCTCTCCGTCTCCTCCTCCTCTCTGCACCACTCCATGGCACAAAGCCCAACTAAGCATGCAGTCACAAAGTTCTTCTGGTGTGGATTTTGAGGAGCAAACTGGAGCGATCTGAATTGTTCAGCAACTGATGGTAGAATGAATATGGGTGTGTGTGTGGAGACAATCGCCTCATTTACAACGTGACAGAACTTAACGCTGCGCTGTTACGTGAGATAGCGCGCAACAACACACAACAGCGTGGAACATTATTCTTGACTGTGCGTATCCTGATAATTCTCCAGTAACATGTGCCATTAATCATAACACGTGGTAACAGGTTGCATCTGTTGTGTGGGCCGCTGAAGAGGAGGTACTGCTGGCCCACCACCACCAGAGGGCGCCCTGCCTGGAGTGCGGGCTCCAGGCACCAGAGGGCGCTGCCGCCGACGAAGGCTGTCAGGATGACAGCTGTCACCCATTACTGGACACAGCTGACTGCACTCAGGACGGAGTATATCAGCAGGACAGCGTCTCCACCTCAGTGCCGAGATATCGCCTTGAGCCTAAGGTAATCTTCTCTGCAGCTTATTTAAGTAAAATACTATAATACTTGTTAAACCTTTCAGGACAGCTGACTACCGAAAACCGAGTGATCGGATAAGTACTCACCTTCCTGCTTATTGTGACAAGAGGTGGAGGCGGCTTGCCCCTCTCATCTACTGGGTGCGGTCGCATCCCAACCTGTGTGTTTGTGTTCTTTCCCGCCAGCAGTACCGGATCCGACGAGCGAAGGCAGTGGCCACCTGGGAATTCGGGACTTGGCGGTTCCAGTACTTCTGGGTTTCGGTGGCAGAGGAAATCTGGGTGGTTCCGGTTCGACTAGGACGGACGTCTCCTACCTTCGGGCCTGCCCACAGGACACCAGCAGATTTCGGCTTACACCTCCAAATTGTGAATTATTGTATCAGTTGTGCTAATTTCACAACAGTAAAACTTGTTATTCACCTTTCTCCATTGTCCGTTCATTGCGCCCCCTGTTGTGGGTCCGTGTACCTACACTTTCACAACAGCATCAGTTTCTGAGGATACTTGATGCCTCTGCCCCAAATCATCACATTTGTGATCAGTGGCCAAGAATGTATACTTTGTGGCATTCGTAACACGCCATCGTTATGTGTAAATGCAACATTACTTGCTCGAACACAATTATCCAAGATGGCGGATGTACTCAGAGACAGCTGTATTTCTGTATAAATCAAATATGTTTGGCATTTTTCACTAACATATTGTAAAATATTGTAACATATTGTAAAATTTAGAAATTTAGAATTTTTAATTTAGAAAATTTAGAAATGAACAATTCTATATATCTAAAAAAACAAACAAACAAACAAAACAAAACATGTTTTGTAACCAGATAATACCACTGAAATGATTTACAAGACATCTCACAGAGATATTAGCAAGCTAACTAGTGATACAGGAGTGTCACACATTTCATAATGACAGTGTCAGATTTCCCTGTCCTTTATAATCCATCATTAAACATTCTGCATAATAAAACCAAGTACTGTAACCATGAGCTGGCCACACCTCAGAAACGTCCATCAAACGACTAATGGCAACTGATTGTTCCTTTCATTTGTATCTAATCTGACCGTAGGGTTGCTAACTTCTGCTCGCTCAAAGCTAACTTCCTACATTCGGTTAGATAAGGTTCCTAGATGTCGAACTCAGGTTGGGACCCGAGCTTTCACACACGCTGCGCCACATGTGGAACTCTCTACCCAGTGACATTAAAACCCTAAATTTGGACAATTTTAAGAGACACTTAAAGTTATATTATTTTAAACAAGCATTTTAAGCTAATATTAATTTATAATTTTAGTTATATATGTGTTTTAATGTTATTTTTATTTATTTTACTATAAGTGCATTGAGATGTTTATTATTATGCACTAAACAAATAAACAGTTAAACTGTTCCTAAGGAGTTAAATTTGTCTCATTAATACCTGCAAATGCACAGAGAGTGATCTACAAATATCCCTTGATTTGCACAACTAACTTAACAACTTAAACAACTACAAATTATAAAAAACACAATGCTCATACGGTCGAGGGTATCTTAGCATTGCGTTCTATTATTTACTGTTATTATTATGGAATTTGGACAGGATATCAATCCTATATATATATATATATATATATATATATATATATATATATATATATATATATATATATATATATATATATATATATATATATATATATATATTTTTTTTTATTTTATTTTTTTTTTTCCTGTGTGTTGATAAATGAAAAATAAAATTTTATGAAACACTAAGCATTCAGTTATTCACTGATTAAAATTTCTAACTTCTAATTTCAAACAGAATCGGAGGGTGTCAGTTTAAAAAGTGATTTTAATATTGCACACAAGAATGCGCTGCACGCGCTAATTAATGAATACAATGTTGAGATAAATGGAACATTCTGTGTGCACATTTACAAATGGGATCAGTTTATGTAGCAGCGGTCTGAGGAGGGGGATTGTTTATGTGAAGGCAGACTACACCACCGAGATATCGGAGCCCTTGGCTGATTACTTTTTACAGAAGCCTGCTTGTGAGCTATTCAGACACATTAAATATTAAAAACCCAGGGTTTCCGTTTCACACAGATGAGGGAGGGAGCAAGAGAGACAAAAACAGAGGAGAACAGGAAGAGAGAGGGAAAAGTCAAAATAGCCTCTGAGAAAACAAATCCTCGTCGACTATTGGTGGGAGACGTGAACTCAGGAATGATGGAGAAAAGAGCTGATGAGGAAAGCACCCAAAGGTGAGGAGCGTGTGAATGTTTCTGCCTCATAGCTTCCTGGCCTTCACCGGAGAGGTTCAGCTCATGGTGTGACAACCTTCCATACATTTTCTAAACTTTGCTGCTTCTCTCCCTCAAACCACAGCGAGTCACCTCCCACCCAGGAGGGTGAACTCAGTCAGAACTGCTGCAGTGAGCACAATGAGCCACAAACGCTTCAAGAAAGATCTCCTGATGGAGAAGGGTATCACAGTCAGGTCAGCAACATGAGAGGCTGCAGCACTGGAAAAGTTGTCATTGTCAGCATCCTCATGCAGGGAGTAAAACATCAACAAAGCCATTCTGTTTCAGTTAATGGGCAAATTAAGGAAAGTTTCAGCTTCTCCAAAAGCCCACATGAATTCTTCTTAATATGTTTGATTGTCCATACATTGGTGAAGTTTTTGCTGGTGTTTGCAGCAGTCAACATGTTCTATGTATCAGTGACACAAAGACCTTGTCACAGGAGAGTTTGACAGGCAGAAACACACCGGACGCCGCTGACTGCCTCCCACAGCACCTCCTGTCAACAGATCAGGGGGCCAATCCAGTTTCAGTGTCATCCTATCCCCCCTCCGCACAGAGTAAGTGTTGCAGAGTTTGTTGACTTTGAAGTACACATGCATCAGCACTCACCTGGCTGTGGCAGATGGCCCCTTCATACAGTTTGGTTCTGCTTGAGGTTTCTTCCAGATAACAGGGTGTGTTTCTTCTTGTATGAATATATTGAACATTGTATGATCATCACTCTATTGGTGTGCCAAAAATATCTCAAAAGTACTATATTTTATAAGTCACACTGGAGTACAAAAACAGCCACAAATAGTCTATATATCACAAGAATTCAAATTAAAGAATATTCAGTAACACGTTAGCCTGAAGAATACATATGGGATATGTACAGTGCATCCGGAAACTATTCACAGCGCTTCACATTTTCCACATTTTGTTATGTTACAGCCTTATTCCAAAATGGACTGAATTCATTTTTCCTCTCAAACATCTACTCACAACACCCCATAATGACAACATGAAAAGTTTTTTTTTTTTGCAAATTTATTAAAAATACAAAACTAAGAAATCACACGTACATAAGTATTCACGCTGTCGTCTCAATACTTTGTTGATGTACCATTGACAGCAATTCATACATTCATCTTTTCCTCAATCCTGATTAGTTTTCCAGTTCCTGCTGCTGAAAAACATCCTCACAGCATGGTGCTGCCACCACCATGCTTCACTGTAGGGATGGTGCCTGGTTTCCTCCAAACATGACGCCTGGCATTCACACCAAAGAATTGAATCTTTGACTCATCAGACCAGAGAATTTTGTTTCTCATGGTCTGAGAGTCCTTCAGGTACCTTTTGGCAAACTCCAGGCAGGCTGCCATGTGCCTTTACTAAGCAGTGGCTCCCATCTGGCCGCTCTACCATACAGGCCTGATTGGTGGATTGCTGCAGAGATGGTTGTCCTTCTGGAAGGTTCTCCTCTCTGCAAAGAGGAATCGCTGGAGCTCTGACAGAGTGACCATCAGGTTCTTGGTCACCTCTCTGACTGAGGCCCTTCTCCCCCAATCACTTAGTTTAGACGGGCGGCCAGCTCTGGGAAGAGTCCTGGTGGATCTGAACTTCTTCCATTTATGGATGGTGGAGGCCACTGTGCTCTTGGGACCTTCAAAGCAGCAGAAATGTTTCTGTACCCTTCCCTAGATTTGTGCCTTGAGACATTCTTGTCTCGGAGGTCTACAGACAATTTCTTTGATTTCATGGTTGGTTTGTGGTCTGACATCCACTGTCAACTGTGGGACCTTATACAGTGGCTTGCAAAAGTATTCGGCCCCTTGGCATTTCACCCATTTGAATTTATTTATGCCATTTCAAATACAAAAAGTAAATCAGGTTTCTTAATATAAAAATGTGGAAAATTATGTTCCTTAAACTGAAACTGAAATCAAATCTCTACAACTTGATATAAATTAATAAAAAATATAAAATCCAAGATGATGGTTGCATAAGTAATGGGCCCCTTTGGTATAATTCCTAAAAATAATCAGCTTTATTGCCAGTTTTCTTTAGACAAGTCAGGGGATGGATACATGAACATTTCCAAGGCACTCTATGGTAAATCTGTATGGCACAGACAGTTCTCAAAAACTGAGTGACTGTGCAAGAAGGAGAAGAGTGAGGAAAGCCACCAAGACACCCAGACAACCCAGAAGAAGTTATAGACTTTTCTGGTTATGATTGGAGAAATTGTGCATAGTGCAAGTTTTGCATTTTGCATCACCAGTTATTCAGCTTCATGATGAAGTGGTACAGAGGAGGGTTTTATTAAAACAAACAAACAAAAAATACCTGAAAGTTCAGCTACAATTTGCCAGAAGGTACATCTGAGATGCAAGTCTAGATTTGATGCTTTGATGAAAAAAGTCCTCCTCTGCCTTTTAGCTGCACCCATTTGAGCAGGGTTGCCACAATGGATCCAGAGCAGATCTAAATTGCTGAACTGCCACAAGTTTTACATTGGATACAATACATGAGGCAACTCCAGTGCAGGAACACACAGAGCCCCTGGTGAGATCAAACATCAGTAATCAGCACCAAAGTTCAGCAGTCAGGATAAAAGACACTCAGGATCAAAGGTGACAACTGAAATAAATAGTTGTTGATCAAAGTAGAGAAGGGGATTGTGGGGCCGTGGTGGAGGGATGCACTTTTTGTCCTTTTAGCTGTCAGTGTGGTTCTTTCAGGTTTCTGTCTCCACAGATCATCCACCTGAACCCTGCTGGTATTGCCTAAGGTCTCTGGACTCTGAGTTTCGGCCCCAAGTTCCAGCACAGGTGGTAACATATCCATCCATTTTCTATTCCCGCTTAGTCCAATTAAGGGTCACTGGGGGGAAGGAGCCTACCCCATTGCAGCAGTCAAAGGGCATGAGGCAGGGTACACCCTGGGCAAGTCTATCACAGCGCCAGATATACGCAGACAAACACATTCACACCCACACGCACTCAAACCTACAGACAATAACCTGCATGTCTTTGGATGTGGGAGGATGTCAGAGCCCCCTGATAGAACCCACTTAACCATGGGGAGAACACGCAAACTCCACACACAAAGGCCACAGGTGAGAATCGATCCCAGGACCTTCTTGCTGTGAAGCAACAATGTTAACCACAACTCTGAAGTATATGGTGATCAGCAAAATATCTGCAATTGACTGATATGCTAATGAGGTCACTCAGAAGTCATAAGAGAAAATCATACATGCTCAAAATCCCTATTACAGACATATATGTATTTACTTGTACGTTTATATTGTGGTGTGTAGAGTGCACAGGGTACGCATCACCTCTCAGATGAATTTCATTTGAGTTTTACAATGTAGGACAGCACGGTGGCTTAGTGGTTAGCACTGTTCCCTTACACCGAGAAGGTCATGGGGTTGATCCCCACCTGTGGCCTTTCTGTGTTCCTTCCAGTTCCCTCTGGGTGCTCCGACTTCCTCCCACATCCAAAAACATGCAGGTTCAGTGGACTGGAAACTTTAAATTGTCTGTAGGTGTGCGTGCAAGTGTGAATGTGGCCCTGCGACAAACTGCTGGGATAGGCTCCAGCCTCTTGCGACCCAATCTTGAATAAGCAGTTGAAGACCAGTGTGTGTTTTACAATGTAAATGCTTTTTAAACAATTAAAAATAACGGTTTATTTATCTGATTTAGTGACTTTTTATTGTTGAAAACACACACATTCTCTCTCTCACAGAACCCATTCATTGCGCACCTAACTCAATCATCTTTGCTCTTTTTCTTTTGCAGCTAAACTCATACAAAATCCTCACTGCTGGCTGGTTTGATCTGTATTATTTGAGTTTTTAGAGCATAATAACCGTCAAACAATCACAAAATAGTTTATTTATTTACTCTGATGTACATTTTTATTCAGGAATTTTTTGTCTTCCACACGTACAACTAATCCATCATCAATCCAGCATCTACTAACCATCCAGCAAGTGGCAGACAGATGTATGGGATATTATATCTGGAAAATAAATTTGTTTTTTGATTGACTGGGTAAATCAAAGCTCACCAGTTTTGAAGGAGTTTGTACTCATTATATACCCTTTCACTGTGGCAAGTTCCAGTATGGTATTATTTATTCTTTGTGACTTACTGTGTTCACAGTGTGGAGGGAAGGGACTCATTTGTTACAAGAGACATTGTAATAATAATAATGTTGAAATTCCTTTTTTTCCCTCAAAATTCTACACACAATACCCCATAATGAACATTGGAATGGGAATAATTCTCCTCTATTCCTGTTTTGCAGCAAGACACAGATCCTTTCTCACCAGTGGCATCTAGTGGACAGAACGTGAACTATCAAACCGATCCGCGGCCTCACTTTGGTGTCGCTTGCTCCTCTCACGCCCCGTGTCGCCCCCTGTGGGGAAACGAGGGACCCTGTTGGGGCCACAGGAACCCGGACGTGGCTGAGCAGATGTGCACCTGCCCACACTGTCATCTGGGGTTGCCCCGTGACACCCTGCGCTGGCATGAGGTTGGTACACACACAACCAGAGGCACAATTTCACACCCTCCACTAAACATTTGTGTTTACATGGTTAAACTTTTACTGCATTCTTTGTCTCTTCACAGGCAAAGTGTTTACTGTTTGAAGGAGTGAGGAAGTCAAAGACATAATTTGGGTTATCATGAGAATAAATGTCACATTTTAAGAGGTTTTTTTTTCGAGTGGTGTCAGTCTATATCAATGTTTTGATGTGTGTGCAGCCATTACAGTATGTGTAGCAACTTTGTATATGTCGTATTTTACATTTGGAATCTAGCTTCACTTGCTTTTCCAGTTTAACATATTAATAAAAATAAACTGCATGTATGCAACAGTGGAGCTTCATTAATGTCTATAACAGTGTTTGCTAGGGGGTTTGCAAATATTTCAGGCAATTTTAAGAACCCCAGCTAGCAAAACTGTGATATAAAAGTACACTTCTGTCTTCAAGCTGTTTACTTTCATGGACATAGACTGTCAATAAGCATACACTTTATTGTCTGCAAGTATTGGACAGTTTCACAATTTTTGTAATTTTGTTTTTGTACTTCACCACAATGGATTTGAAATGGAGGAATCAGGATGTGATTATAGTGTAGACTATCAGCTTTCATTCAAGGGTTTTAACATAATTGTGACCTTACAGCACAGTATTCACAGCACTGTTATGTAACAACCTTATTCCAAAATAGATGAAATTCATTTTTTTTCCCCTCAAAATTCTACTCACAACACCCAATAATGACAACATGAAAAAAGTTTTTTGAAATTGTTGCAAATTTATATATATAAAAAAAATTAACCAAGAAATCACATGTACATAAGTATTCACACCCTTTGCTCAATTCTTTGTTGATGCACCTTTGGCAGCAATTACAGCCACAAGTCTTCTTGAATATGATGCCACAAGCTTGGTGCACCTATCTTTGTGTAGTTTTGCACATTCCTCTTTGCAGCACCTCTCAAGCTCCATCAGGTTGGATGGGGAGCGTCAGTGCACAGTCATTTTCAGATCTCTCCAGAGATGTTCAATTGGATTCAGGTTTTGGGCTCTGACTGGGCCACTCAAGGACAGTCACAGAGTTGTCATGAAGCCACTCCTTTGATATCTTGGCTGTGTGCTTAGGGTCATTGTCCTGCTGAAAGATGAACCTTCACCACAGTCTGAGTTCAAGAGTGCTCTGGAGCAGGTTTACATCCAAGACGTCTCTGCACATTGCTGCATTCATCTTTCCCTCAATCCCGACTCGTCTCCCACTTCCTGCTGCTGAAAACATCCCCACAGCATGATGCTGCCACCACCATGCTTCACTGTAGGGATGGTGCCTGGTTCCCTCCAAACATGACTCCTGCCATTCACGCCAAAGACTTCAATCTTTGTCTTATCAGACCAGAGAATTGTGTTTCTCATGGTCTGAGAGTCCTGCAGGTGCCTTTTGGTAAACTCCACGCAGGCTGCCATGTGCTTTTACTAAGGAGTGGCTTCTGTCTGGCCACTCTACTATACAGGCCTGATTGGTGGATTGCTGCACAGACGGTTGTCTTTCTGGAAGGTTCTCCTCTCTCCACAGAGGAATGCTGGAGCTCTGACACAGTGACCATCAGGTTCTTGGTCCCTGAACATTCTAGGCCAGGCCATTCTACCCTGATCACTCAGTTTAGATGGGTGTCCAGCTTTAGGAAGAATCCTGGTGGATCAGAACTTCTTCCATTTACAGATGATGGAGGCCATTGTGCTCATTGAGACCTTCAAAGTAGCAGAAATGTTTCTGTACCCTTCCCCAGATTTGTGGCTTGAGACAATCCTGTCTCAGAGGTCTTTAACTTCCTGCTTGGTTTGTGCTCTGATATGCACTATCAGCTGCGGGACCTGATATGTAGATAGTGTGTGCCTTTCTAAATCATGTCCAGTCAACTGAATTTACCCCAGGTGGACTCCAATTAAGCTGTAGAAACATCTCAAAGATGATCAGTGGAAACAGGATGCACCTGAGCTCAATTTTGAGCTTCAAGGCAAAGGCTGTGAATAATCATACATGTAATTTCTTAGGATATTTTTTAAATTATTATTTTGAATAAATTTACAAAAATCTCAAAAAAAAAGTTTGTTCACATTGTCATTATGGGGTATTGTGTGTAGAATTTTGAGGGAAATAAAAGAATTTCTAATCTTTGGAATAAGGCTGTAACAAGATGTGGAAAAGATGAAGCACTGTGAATACTTTCTGGATGCACCGTAACGATTTAGGAATCATGGCTATTTGGATACATAGTGCTTCAGTGTTCAGAGCCCACAAGTAATTGAAGAAATCAAATATAAGAATTCTTTCTTTTTTTAATACAAGTCATCCCTTTTACAGTCAGGCATTTTTTATTTATTTATTTATTTTTTGAGACAAGCAAGCACTTCCACATCACTGAATATGATTTAATTTCCATCAATCATTAAGAAACTCAAACAGTATGGTACTGTAAGGTAACCTGTCTGGAGTACACAGAGTGCTCAGAAAAGTAGGAGACGAGTGAGGGAAGCCATAAAAAAACCTGTGACAACTCTGAAGGAGTTGTTGGAGAAACTGTGCAGAGTGAAGCTGAGCTCCCAATGGCATGAAGGTCACTTCCAAGAGAAGTGGATCTCTCTAAAAGTTTGACAGCTTTACCACACACACACACACACACACACACACACACACACACACACACACACACACACACACACACACACACACCACACACACCACACACACACACACACACACACACACACACACACACAAAACTCAGAAAACAAGTTTTATAGTTTTATTGCTGTCTTTACAAGGGACACAGAAATCGCTCCAGCTGTTTGCAGTCTGCAGATGAGTTCATTTATATTTGAAGTCTTGACTCTGTGACAGTATCATTTATTGCAGACGTCTTTGCAAAATCTGTAATGCTGGCAAGTTTACTAATGTAAAACAAATACAACCATCACATACAAAGTAAATGATTGAGCAGATGGCAGTTTTCTTTGCATTTTGACGGGGGAGGAGGGGGAGTGATTGAGAGAAGACTCTTTTCCCATAATACCTTTTGGCACATGTTGGTTAATGCTCCAACCTTCAGAATTAGTGCATTATTTTAAAAGATATGTGTGATATTTTCACTTTGTGAAAATGACTGAGTTACCATTAATGTCGATAAACTGTCCGGAATTAGTTTGTTTACAAATGAAACCATGAGAGAAAAGTGCCTTGCTTTTGATGTCTCATTCATTAATCAAGTGATTAGTTGTTTGGGCCATAAAATATCAGAAATTGGTGAAACAGGTTCAGTTTTCCAGAGCTCACGATGATGTATTGATTGTCCACAATCCAAAGATATTCAGTGTCCTGCCAGAGAGGAAAAGAAATAAGTCAAATGGAAGGCATCAAAGGGCTGATGTATACCCTGCAAACTCTACACAAAACAATATTTAATTTTACAAGTAAATATAGATATGTCTATATGTAATATTGTGCTTTTGACTACAGGCTATATGACTTCATTCTATGATTTCTGTGGGACTTATGTAAGTGATTCATTCCAATCAATCACGAATATGGATGGATGGCCTGGTTTGGACATGTGCAGAGGAGGGACCCAGTGTATATAGGGAGAAGGATGCTGAGGATGGAGCCACCAGGCAGGAGGAGAAGAGGGAGGCCAAAGAGCAGGTTCATGGATGTGCTGAGGGAGGACATGCAGGTGGTTGGTGTGACAGAGGAAGATACAGAGGACAGGGTGAGATGGAAACAATTGATCTGCTGTGGCGACCCCTAACGGGAACAGCCGAAAGACAAAGAAGGATTCGCCACTTCGCCGGAAGTGACGTGTCTCCGCGGCGGCCCAGAAAGTATTCACATTTAAGAAGTTGAAATTTAAAAATAATATGCCAGTCTGTTGTTTCACACGCCAGTCCAATTGGTGGCGGTAATACACACAGGACACCGGTATTGAACATCACAGAGACAAAGAGGAACGACAACAAATATCGGTGACGTCACTGCGCCCCCTCCCGTCTCCTTTCATTTATTGTTGACAGTGTGTGTGTCACTGTGAGAGCAGACGTCCGACAATGTCCTCGCTGCTGAAGCCGTTTTGGGTTTGTGACGGTCCGTGTGAGAGCTGCGGTGTCCGGCGGGGCGTCCCCGGATCCACTCGCGACCAGCAGCCTCCATCCCGGGGCCGGGCCGAGGCGGGGCGGGGCGCTCCGTCGGGCGAGCAGCAGCCCTGCTCGGCGAGGAGAGCACTGGCTGCTGCTGCAGGCAAAGGGAGGAAAATCACGCATCCTGGAAAGGCCATCCTAGCAGGTTGATCCACGACACAAACGCGCACATTTCACCCGTCACGCTTGAGCGCAGTGAAACAACAGAGCAGATTTGGGACATTTTTGTACTGTGCATCTTCACCTTTGTTTTCATTTATGCGTGTCTGCAAAAGTCCAGTCATGGAATTTTATTTTTATTTTTTTTAATCATGGTGTGCATTTCGTTTTTTTTTATTCCATTTAATATAGACGGATTTTCTTTTGCGCAATATAAATTTGTTAAGAATTAAAAGAATTCACAATCTTATATCAGTAATATGACCAAAATGAGCCTTTTGGTCCATTTGGATTTAGGTTAAAATACAGCCGTTCTGCGCAATATGTGAATTGGAAATATTCCAAAATAGGAGCATATCTGAATTTTGCTACTGAGCAAGATTTCCGGAATTGTGCAAAGTTATTTACATTAATTATTAAGATATATTGTCTTCACTACAGTTTGTACATGTTCAGTAAGCCCTCTTATCAATCAGTCATAAACAATATTTACGTTTATGAGCTTTCGACAAGAGTGGACGTTAACTTTGAGTAGGGGAAGGTAGTGTGCACGCTGACGTCTGCGATATGTCTTGTAAATCACTCCAGAGGTGTTATCAGGTTACAAAACAGTGTTTTCAGTTTTAGAAGTGGTTTATTTCACGCTAGCTTTTATAAAATATATGAGAAACATGTTATCTAAACACATAAATTAAGCAGTTTTAGAGACCTGCTACTCACGTCACGGTGCCACTCTATTCTGACTGGCTGTCACCCCATCACTCAAAAAAACAAACAAACCTTTAACAGAATGAAACAGAATGTGACTTTTTAACCTCTTAAAATAGGTCAAGGTTAAGCCCCGATCACATGGCATTAACAAAGGACCCCAAAGCCAAAACAAAACAAGAAATCTGGACTGATGTTGACTTTCGGAGACATCGTTTAACCGTCGTCCAGCTTCGTTTCTGTAGCTGCCGCTTCGTCAGAATTTTCAAACTGTTGAAAAATGTGAACAAATCCGTATTGCTTTCTGTCTTGACGGTTCCTCATCATTTGCGTAGTTCCCATACTGTCAGTGTTCCTTTTGATTGTTGTCCAACTTCGTCCATTCTCCCAAGTCCAATGTCTTGCACGAACACTGACAAGATCTGAATTGATCAATAACTAAAGATCTGACGAGCTGAAAGTGACTCGTCCATGTGTGGGACGAAAAGCAATGTTTTCATACAGAAACAATAGCAGAAAGAGCATTTGATCAACTACGTACTTTAACTATTTATGCACGCTGCACCCGTCTCTGGCTGCAACGTGCATGTGCATGCACACGTTGACAAACCTGTTGTCAAGACAACTAGCTCTCACAGCTGCAAAGTGTCAAGGTCACCGTTCGCTTTGTTTTTCTTTTGTTGGTTTCGTTTCGGTCTTTTATGCGCTCTGCACTCGCCTGGCTTTTCGGTGATGGGAGAAGTGCTGGCTCATTCGTCCACTTTTTCTTGACGATTTGTGGTTTTGTGACTTTTTTTTCATTAGTTCAGCGATCGCCGTGTGACCGGACCATTAGCCAGATGCCTTTGAACTTGTCCAACGTCTGTGTCCCAACAATGTTCCCTGTGAATTTGAAGACTCTGGCAGTATTTAGGACTGGACTTATGCTGAGCACAGACAGACAGCCTGACGGACAGACAGATGCACGGACTGAGTCCTCGCAATACCCGATGGCCATATTTGATGGCCTCGGGTAAAAAAATGATTTCATCATAAGGTTTATGTCACATTTAGAAATCCTAATTAACAGACACACTGCAATCATTGTTACATCATCTCTTGTTGTGTTTATAATAAATACTTATACAGTAGTGTTCAGAATAATAGTAGTGCTATGTGACTAAAAAGATTAATCCAGGTTTTGAGTATATTTCTTATTGTTACATGGGAAATAAGGTACCATTAGATTCAGTAGAGTCTCACAAATCCAACAAGACCAAGCATTCATGATATGCACACTCTTAAGGTTATGAAATTCGGCTATTAGTAAAAAAAAGGAGAAAAGGGGGTGTTCACAATAATAGTAGCATCTGCTGTTGACGCTACAAACTCAAACTATTATGTACAAACTCATTTTTTAACAATCCTGTGAATCACTAAACTAGTATTTAGTTGTATAACCACAGTTTTTCATGATTTCTTTACATCTGTGAGGCATTAATTTTGTTGGTTTGGAACCAAGATTTTGCTCGTATACTAGTGTGCTTGGGGTCATTGTCTTGTTGAAACACCCATTTCAAGGGCATGTCCTCTTCAGCATAAGGCAACATGACCTCTTCAAGTATTGTGACATATCCAAACTGATCCATGATACCTGGTATGCGATATATAGGCCCAACACCATAGTAGGAGAAACATACCCATATCATGATGCTTGCACCACCATGCTTCACTGTCTTCACTGTGAACTGTGGCTTGAATTCAGAGTTTGGGAGTCGTCTCACAAACTGTCTGTGGCCCTTGGACCCAAAAAGAACAATTTTACTCTCATCAGTCCACAAAATATTCCTCCATTTCTCTTTAGGCCAGTTGATGTGTTCTTTGGCAAATTGTAACCTCTTCTGCACATGTCTTTTATTTAACAGAGGGACTTTGCGGGGGATTCTTGCAAATAAATTAGCTTCACACAGGCGTCTTCTAACTGTCACAGCACTTACAGGTAACTCCAGACTGTCTTTGATCATCCTGGAGCCGATCACTGGGTGAGCCTTTGCCATTCTGGTTATTCTTCTATCCATTTTGATGGTTGTTTTCTGTTTTCTTCCACGCGTCTCTGGTTTTCTTTGTCCATTTTAAAGCATTGGAAAGAGAAAAGCATGTTCAACAGGTACTAGCTTCATCTTTACATAGGGGACACCTGAGTCACACCTGTTTGTTCCACAAAATTGACGAACTCACTGACTGAATGCCACAATACTGTTATTGTGAACACCCCCTTTTCTACTTTTTTTTTACTAATAGCCCAATTTCATAGCCTTCAGAGTGTGCATATCATGAATGCTTGGTCTTGTTGGATTTGTGAGAATCTACTGAATCTACTGGTACCTTGTTTCCCATGTAACAATAAGAAATATACTCAAAACCTGGATTCATCTTTTTAGTCACATAGCACTACTATTATTCTGAACACTACTGTATAAAATTCCTCCAGAAATGTGTGGAGGGGCTGTCTTGAATGAGACCATTTCTTCAACAGTGCGTAGAGATCTGGACAGTGGCAAACTGGGGTGATGGTCCCCATATTTAAAAAAGGGGACCAGAGAGTGTGTGCCAACTACAGGTGCATCACACTATCAGCCTCACTGGTAATGCGGGTTCCATCCTGATCAGCTCTTTATTCTCACAGGGATCTTGGAGGGGGCCTGGGAGTACGCCCATCCAGTCTACATGTGTTTTGTGGATTTAGAGAAGGCGTATGATCAAGTACCCCGGGAGATGCTGCGGGAGTATAGAGTGAGGGGGTCCCTTCTCAGGGTGATCCAATCTCTGTAATCGCAAAGTAAGAGCTGTGTTTGGTTTGTCTGCAGTAAGTCAGACTCCTTTCTGGTGAGGTTGGCCTGCGCCAGGGCTGTGCCTTGTCACCAATTCTGTTTGTGATATTCATGGACAGGATATCGAGGCATATTCAGGGAAAGGAGGGTCTTCAGTTTGGTGAGCTCAGAGTCTCATCACTGCTTTTTGCAGATGATGTGGTCCTGTTGGCTTCATCGGCATGTAACCTCCAGCACTCATGGGGTTGGTTCACAGCTAAGTGTGGAGCGGCTGGGATGAGTATCAGCACCTCTAAATCTGAGGCCATGGTTCTCAGCAGGAAATCGATGGATTGCCTGTAGGGAATGAGGTCTTGCCTTAAGTGAAGGAGTTCAACTACCTTGGGGTCTTGTTCATGATTGAGGGGACAACGGAGTGTGAGATTGGCCAGAGAATCACCAGCAGCAACGGTATTGCATTTGAAGTTGAGCCAAAAGATGCGGCTGTCAATCTACTGGTCAGTCTTCCTTCCTACTCTCAACCATGGTTATGAGGGTTGGGTCATGACTGAAAGAACTAGATCATGGGTACAAGCAGCTGAAATTGGTTTTCTCAGGAGGGTGGCTGGTGTCTCCCTTAGACATAAGGTGAGAAGCTTAGTCATTCATTAGGAGCTCGGAGTAGAGCCACTGCTCCTTTGCATTGAAAGAAGCCAGCTGAGGTGGTTTGGGCATTTGGTAAGGATGCCTCCTCGGCACCTTTGTATGGATATGTTCCATGCACTTCAGCTGGTAGGAGACCCCGGGGAAGACCCAGGACGAGGTGGAGAGATTATATCTCCACACTGGCCTGGGAATGCCTCGCGATCCCCTAGTCTGGTGGTTAATGTGGCCCAGGAAAGGGAAGTTTTGGGGTCCCCGACTGGAGCTGTTGCCCCTGTGACCCGATCCCGGATAAGTGATTTGAAGATGAATGAGTCTGGACAGAGACCTCTGATGTTGTGCCTGGAATCTGCTGGAGCCACTCTTCCAATTTGGAGGTTACTGCTCCTAGTGCTCCTATTACCACTGGGACCACTTTGGATCTTCCACATCTGCTCCAGTTGCTCCTTCAGTCAAGGGCACTGGAAACATAAGCATATATATACACACACACAAACACACACACACACACACACACATATATATATATATATATATATATACAAATAATGAATGTTTATGAGTTCAATGGTACGAATATTTCATGAGGTGAAAGCTGGAACAAACAATTCAATGAGGCGAAGCCGAGTTGAATGGTTTGCTCCAGCTTTCACCTCATGAAATATTCGTACCATTGAAAGAATGTAAAAACATTCATTATTTGTTTTATATAATGGCTAAAATAGATCATTGTAATTTGATATTTTATTAATTTATAAACAACAGAAAAGGGACTTACATTTTGGTGTTCCACTGTGACATGTAGTCCAGTGATGCTGTGCACTGACTTCGGACTTCCATAAAAAAAAGACTTTTTGTAGTTCCTCAGTCCAGCCAAAAATCACATCGGAGTTTCATATTAGCAGCTTTTCATGCATCTAGACGACTTACAGTGGAGTGGATTTTGTGTGTGTGTGGAGCAGCGTCAGTTAACTCAATCAAGTCATCATGTTGATGTCCCACACGTTACCAGCTCGGTCGAGCTGTGTACCTCTTCAGTACAGCAAAAAAAAATTACGTCAGAAGTGAGTCCAGGTTTTCTTTCTCTTCCTGCTAACAGACAGCACAGTGGATTTGTTTTGTGAGTGTATCTTACAAGAATTAGCAGTGTCAGTTAGCTCTAATTATGTCTCAGGAGAGTCGTGTCCCCCACGCGCGCGCACACACACGCAACCTGGTCGGCGCTTGTGCATGCGTGAACAACAAAAATAAGACTGTATACGTCCTCAGTGCAGCGAGAAAAAAAAAATCACGTCAGAAATGAGTCCAGGTTTTGTTCTTTCTTCCTGCTAACAACCTCCAGGCAGCACAGTGGATTGGTTTTGTGTGTGTGGGTGGGTGCGCGTGCATGTGCGTGCACATACTCGTGCATGAGCATGTGTGCGCATGTGCCTGTGCATGAGTATGTGCACGTGCACAAGGATGTGCGTGCATGCATGCACGTGAGAGTGCAATGGTACCAAACATATGGAACCATTTTTGCACTCTAAATGGAACCAAGCCGCACTCTGAATGCAATGCAACACAAATGGGATGAATTAATCCATGTCATGTGACATACAAAGCACCAATCAAATGACAAGAATCCACTCAGCCGTTATATAAATATATATATAAATATATATAAATTTCAAAATTCCTTCAAGATTCAGTTCAATGTCTGTTCAAGATTCCATCTCCGGCATATGAATATGATGTATAATAAACTCTACACTGCTGTTACCTCATGTAAGGTGTAGAAGCAAACAAAACTGATATAGTTCCAGAAAGCATGTTTATCTCTCCGTCTCTCCTTCTTACTTAGGGGGCATTGCAGGAGGAATAGAAATCTGTATCACCTTCCCGACAGAGTATGTCAAGACCCAACTACAGCTGGATGAGAGAGCCAACCCACCCAGATACAGAGGGATCGGTAGGTCACGATGATTTGTTGGGCTGCTGGATGCGGAGCCATGCATGACACAGATGTTCGCATACATATATTACTCCCATAATATGTTCTCACTTACAAATACATACAGGATAATCTTTGTCTTACATGCATACAGTCTGTGTCAAATTCAGATATACTTCCTCTCACACACACACACACACATATTGTATCATATATGAGGTGTGAATGATGGTATTTGTACATGTTGAGTGAAAATGTACAATGTGTATGTACAATTGGATCCATAAGTATTTGGACCATTTTTGTTTATTTATTTTTTTGTATAGCTTTGCCTCTGTATACCATCATGGATTTGTTGAAATTAGTTGGTAAGGTTGGTAAAGTTAGACCAAACTCTTGTGAAGCTCCTTAGGGCAACATACAGTGTATCCAGCAAGTATTCACAATCCTTTATGTTATGTTATTTATGTTACAGCCTTATTCCAAAATTAATGAAATTTATTTTTCCCTCAAAATTCTGCACACAATACCCCATAATGGAAATGCAAAGAAAGCTTTTATTTATTTATTTATTTATTTTTATTTTTTCTTAGATTTTTGCAAATTTATTAAAACTAATAATACATAAATAAAAAAAAAAACTAAATAAGGAATCATCTACAGACAATTCCTTTGGCTGCATGCTTGTTTTATGCATCACAAATCTGGGAAGGGTACAGAAACATTTCAGCTGTTTTAAAGGTCCCAACAAGCACAGTGGCCTCCATCATGTTAAAATGGAAGAAGTTCAGTTCCACCAGGACTCCTAGAGCTGGCCACCCGTCTAAACTGTGCGATTGGGGTAGAAGGGCCTTAGACAGGGAGCTGACCAAGAACCCTATGGTCACTCTGTAAGAGCGTCATCATTCCTCTGTGGAAGGGGAACCTTTCAGAAGGAAAACCATCTCTGCAGCAATCCACCAATCAGGCCTGTATGGTAGAGTGGCCAGATGGAAGCCACTCCTTAGCAAAAGGCATATGGCAGCCCACCTGGAGTTTTGTCAAAAGGCACCTGAAGGACGCTCAGACTATGAGAAACAAAATTCTCTGGTCTGATGAGACAAAGATTGAATGCTTTGGCATGAATGCCAGATGTCATGTAAGCACACTGCCAAAATATCAAAGGAGTGGCTTCAGGACAACTCTGGGAATGTCCTTGAGTGGCCCAGCCAGAGACCAGACTTGAATCTGACTGAACATCTCTGGAGAGATCTGAATATAGCTATGCACAGACACTCCCCATCCAACCTGATGAAGCTTGAGAGGTGCTGCAAAGAGGAATGGGAAAAAACTGCCCAAAGATAGGTGCACCAGACTTGTTGTATCATATTCAAGAAAACCTGAGGCATTTGTTTTGAAGGCTGGCGACCGTGACCGACTTTTTATGGTCACTGTTTGTCACATCCTCTAATAAATATTATGCCAATCTCCAATTTTTTTATTGTATATCCCAGTTTACATCAAACACATGAGGCTTCAACCAAATACCCACCCCATACAAGTACGTATTACTGCACTTTGCATGGAAAATAATACTGTGCAAGGGGCATTTTGTGATGAATGTCTCTAGCTTTGTATTATTTTTAATAAATTTGCAAAAAAATGAAAAAGATTTTTTCATGTTGTCATTATGGGGTTCTGTGAGTAGAATCTTGAGGGGAAAATATGAATTTACTCCATTTACTCCACATTTTTGCTATGTTACAAGGCTGTAACATAGCAAAATGTGGAGAAAGAAACGCTTTGAATACTTTCCAGATACACTGTAATTGTGAATAAGTCATTTATTATGTTATTTGTGATTATTTCATGCTGATTCTTCAGGCAAGCTTGTTGATGGCATGTAAATAAAAGATTGTTGCTTTAAAGTGTGGAAGTGTGCTACATAGTGTTTCAGTAAGTGATGCTGCGAGTCCGTTGTGCCTATGGTTGAGTAAATGGCAGTACTGTCCGGTCACGTGGTGAAGTAGTACGAGCCTCGTCGGCCTAAAAAACACAGTCAATACGTAATCTATCCAGTTTTGTGGCTAGCATTGCCACAAGATTTTAAAATCTGATTTTAACATTCAGGGTTGCCAATACTGCTGACTGAGTATGACCGTTCCAACTCTTTGGCATGACGTATTTTATAATGAACAATAAGGAGCATGGGTTAGGCATATTTCTCCATTTCTTTAAAGCACTCAATATTACAGCCCACAATATTTTAATTAAATGATCACCTTGTGGTTTCAATGGCCTAATTTATAAATAGATTTTCACTTCAATAATTTGTTTCTTCATGGTTGTATTTTGCATTATATGTTTTATTAAATGCAGGTTGTTTTATTTTAATTCCTAATTATTGGCATATATAATTTTCCTGTGTGTGTTTCATTTCAACATTTCATTTTTTTTCTTAAGTTGTTGCTTTTTATCTGTGTGTGAGATAAATGCTTTTGATTTTACAGCACAATTCCTTCTTGACCTGCTTTGGTGTATTTCCTTATTTTTTGCAAAGAAAAGAAACTACTAGGGGTGTTACAATACATGTATTTGTATTGGGAAAAAAAATGGTAAACATACAGTGGTTCAGTGCATAGACCTGTATGTAGAATACACAGTATACATCTTGTCCTTAGACTGTATCCCGATTATCCTTTTCGTCTGAAATATGAAATAAAAGATGAAGAGTATTGATCACTGTTCCCGTATGAGGAGAGTCTACTGCAACGCCATCAGCATATGACAAAAGTTGACATTTTATACTCCAATTAAGGGTTACGGGGGCTGGAGCCTACCTCAGGGGTCATGGGGCGTGAGGTGGGGTACACCCTGGGCAGGATGCCAGACTCTTGCAGGTCCACATATAGACAGACAAACACATTTACACTAGCACGCACACCTAGGGAAATTTTAAGTTTCCAATCCATCTAACCTGCATGTCTTTGGATGTGGGAGGAAGCCAGATCACCCGGAGAGAACCCACACAAACACAGGGAGAACATGCAAATACCACACAGAAAGGCCACAGGTGGGAATCCATCCCATGACCTTATGCTGTGAGGCAACAGTGCTAACCCCGATTCATAAATGTTTAATGAAAAAAAGAAAGATTACATTTATTCTGTCTAAAGTACCTGACGCAGCTCTCTGCTGCTCACAGATTAAAGCTACTATAATTTAATTTTTGAACACAGGTACAAACACTGTATCCATCCAATTTTAACCCCTTAACGCCCGAATTTATATAGCTGTATATAAAAAAATGTTTTGTGTGTGTTTTTGCCTTTAAGTAGATGGTAAATAATGTTGAGATTATTAATTTCACTTTTGCACAAGAACTAGATAGTAATATTGGGTATTCTGGTAATGACTATGTTATAATGTTAGAATAATAATGATGGTATGTTGCAAATTTGCGACAATGGGCATACAGGTCAATTTGGTAAGTTGCATATTTGAGTCAGAGATTGTAGCATATATGCGACGATGGGTGTTAAGGGGTTAATGTGTGTTTTAACATTTTAAACACACTGTTTTTGACTAAGCATAATATCAAATGGCATGAAATGTCTGATCCAGTGGCTGATATTTTTGGACAGTCATTTATCTGGAAATCGTGACTGATTTTATTTTACATTTATTTACATTGGTAAACCCATTTCAAGCACCACAACATTTCATTCACATGAATAAAGGTGTATTTCAACAAAGATTTCAAGAATTTTCAATAACAGAACTCGTACTAAACCGAGGTGTGTAAAGAACGGTGACCTCTGTGTACCGTGACACTCCTAGAAACTACTGTCTGTAATATCTCTGCATCCTGTGTGTGTTCAGGTGACTGTGTGAAGTTGACCGTGCAGGATCACGGGCTGCGAGGGTTGTATCGAGGTCTCAGCTCTCTGCTGTATGGATCTATACCAAAATCTGCAGTCAGGTGATTATTTTACAGCCATACCATTATTTCTGAATGAGAAAATGAGTCATGATGTCAAGCTGAAGCTGGTCTGAGTAAAACCTTTGCAGTGGTTGACATTTGTGTTTTCTGTAGATATACTTCAGGTCTCAGATCTGGGAACATACACTGAATATAAAGTCAGCTGAAAATAAAGCTGAATGAAAAGTAAACTGCATCTCAAAACAGCTGAATATAAAGTTGTGTAAAGCTAAGGCAATAAAAAGCTATCTGAAAGCTAATTTAATGTAAACTGAATTTAAAATACTTAATATAAAGTTAAATCAAAGGTAAATCAGATATAACTGAATGAAAAGCTAACAATGTAAAGCTATCTGAAAACTATCTGACAAAGCAAACAAACTCTAAAACTAATTGAATATAAAGCGAAATAAAAGGCAACATAATATTAAGCCAATTGAAAGTAAAGATAATAGATTGTGAAGCTAATTGTAAAGCTAACAAAATGTCAAGCTAACTGAAAGCTAATTTAATTTAAACACAACTAGAGCAAAACTCACATATAATGGATTCAGATGGACCAGCAAATTTTGCCCATTATAATCGAAATCCGTTATGTATGCAACGGATTACTGTAGTTACAGTCAGGAGGTGCAGAACAATCTACGGGGAATCCCCAGCACCAATTATTCTTATGTATTTCCTTGATTAAACGCCTGACCTTGAATAGGGTCTCATTTAATGACCGGGTCAAAACTTTATCTGGAAAAAAAAAATACCTGTCTTAAATAAGCGCCGGACATTACGTGCATTAAAAAGATTACATCTGGTCGAGTCACTCTTTTCTAACTCCAATGTGGAGTGGCACCTTAAAATCCTAAAGCACGATTTATACTTTTACAACTCCATGGCCATGCAATGACGTCGACATGCACATGACCCTTTTAAAGTTTTCCATCACATTGCTGGGCATCTTATTGTAATTTACTGCAGGAACAGTGGCTTTTTCTGGATTAATTTGTCCCTCAAAGAGCTCCACTTCTTTATATAATCATCAACATATTGATTTATTCTGCCTAACAGAAACCTGGTTACAGCAGGATGAATATGTTAGTTTAAATGAGTCAACACCCCCGAGTCACACTAACTGTCAGAATGCTCGTAGCACGGGCCGGGGCGGAGGATTAGCAGCAATCTTCCATTCCAGCTTATTAATTAATCAAAAACCCAGACAGAGCTTTAATTCATTTGAAAGCTTGTCTCTTAGTCTTGTCCATCCAAATTGGAAGTCCCAAAAACCAGTTTTATTTGTTATTATCTATCGTCCACCTGGTCGTTACTGTGAGTTTCTCTGTGAATTTTCAGACCTTTTGTCTGACTTAGTGCTTAGCTCAGATAAGATAATTATAGTGGGCGATTTTAACATCCACACAGATGCTGAGAATGACAGCCTCAACACTGCATTTAATCTATTTATAGACTCTATTGGCTTTGCTCAAAAAGTAAATGAGTCCACCCACCACTTTAATCATATCTTAGATCTTGTTCTGACTTATGGTATGGAAATAGAAGACTTAACAGTATTCCCTGAAAACTCCCTTCTGTCTGATCATTTCTTAATAACATTTACATTTACTCTGATGGACTACCCAGCAGTAGGGAATAAGTTTCATTACACTAGAAGTCTTTCAGAAAGCGCTCTGTAACTAGGTTTAAGGATATGATTCCTTCTTTATGTTCTCTAATGCCATATAACAACACAGTGCAGAGTAGCTACCTAAACTCTGTAAGGGAGATAGAGTATCTCGTCAATAGTTTTACATCCTCATTGAAGACAACTTTGGATGCTGTAGCTCCTCTGAAAAAGAGAGCTTTAATTCAGAAGTGTCTGACTCCGTGGTATAACTCACAAACTCGTAGCTTAAAGCAGATAACCCGTAAGTTGGAGAGGAAATGGCGTCTCACTAATTTAGAAGATCTTCACTTAGCCTGGAAAAAGAGTCTGTTGCTCTATAAAAAAGCCCTCCATAAAGCTAGGACATCTTTCTACTCATCACTAATTGAAGAAAATAAGAACAACCCCAGGTTTCTTTTCAGCACTGTAGCCAGGCTGACAAAGAGTCAGAGCTCTATTGAGCTGAGTATTCCATTAACTTTAACTAGTAATGACTTCATGACTTTCTTTGCTAACAAAATTTTAACTATTAGAGAAAAAATTACTCATAACCATCCCAAAGACGTATCGTTATCTTTGGCTGCTTTCAGTGATGCCGGTATTTGGTTAGACTCTTTCTCTCCGATTGTTCTGTCTGAGTTATTTTCATTAGTTACTTCATCCAAACCATCAACATGTTTATTAGACCCCATTCCTACCAGGCTGCTCAAGGAAGCCCTACCATTATTTAATGCTTCGATCTTAAATATGATCAATCTATCTTTGTTAGTTGGCTATGTACCACAGGCTTTTAAGGTGGCAAGTAAATTAAACCATTACTTAAAAAGCCATCACTTGACCCAGCTATCTTAGCTAATTATAGGCCAATCTCCAACCTTCCTTTTCTCTCAAAAATTCTTGAAAGGGTAGTTGTAAAACAGCTAACTGATCATCTGCAGAGGAATGGTCTATTTGAAGAGTTTCAGTCAGGTTTTAGAATTCATCATAGTACAGAGAAACAGCATTAGTGAAGGTTACAAATGATCTTCTTATGGCCTCGGACAGTGGACTCATCTCTGTGCTTGTTCTGTTAGACCTCAGTGCTGCTTTTGATACTGTTGACCATAAAATTTTATTACAGAGATTAGAGCATGCCATAGGTATTAAAGGCACTGCGCTGCGGTGGTTTGAATCATATTTGTCTAATAGATTACAATTTGTTCATGTAAATGGGGAATCTTCTTCACAGACTAAAGTTAATTATGGAGTTCCACAAGGTTCTGTGCTAGGACCAATTTTATTCACTTTATATATGCTTCCCTTAGGCAGTATTATTAGACGGTATTGCTTAAATTTTCATTGTTACGCAGATGATACCCAGCTTTATCTATCCATGAAGCCAGACGACACACACCAATTAGCTAAACTGCAGGATTGTCTTACAGACATAAAGACATGGATGACCTCTAATTTCCTGCTTTTAAACTCAGATAAAACTGAAGTTATTGTACTTGGCCCCACAAATCTTAGAACATGGTGTCTAACCAGATCCTTACTCTGGATGGCATTACCCTGACCTCTAGTAATACTGTGAGAAATCTTGGAGTCATTTTTGATCAGGATATGTCATTCAAAGCGCATATTAAACAAATATGTAGGACTGCTTTTTTGCATTTACGCAATATCTCTAAAATTAGAAAGGTCTTGTCTCAGAGTGATGCTGAAAAACTAATTCATGCATTTATTTCCTCTAGGCTGGACTATTGTAATTCATTATTATCAGGTTGTCCTAAAAGTTCCCTAAAAAGCCTTCAGTTAATTCAAAATGCTGCAGCTAGAGTACTGACGGGGACTGGAAGGAGAGAGCATATCTCACCCATATTGGCCTCTCTTCATTGGCTTCCTGTTAATTCTAGAATAGAATTTAAAATTCTTCTTCTTACTTATAAGGTTTGAATAATCAGGTCCCATCTTATCTTAGGGACCTCGTAGTACCATATCACCCCAATAGAGCGCTTCGCTCTCAGACTGCAGGCTTACTTGTAGTTCCTAGGGTTTGTAAGAGTAGAATGGGATTCAGAGCCTTCAGCTTTCAGGCTCCTCTCCTGTGGAACCAGCTCCCAATTCAGATCAGGGAGACAGACACCCTCTCTACTTTTAAGATTAGGCTTAAAACTTTCCTTTTTGCTAAAGCTTATAGTTAGGGCTGGATCAGGTGACCCTGAACCATCCCTTAGTTATGCTGCTATAGACGTAGACTGCTGGGGGGTTCCCATGATGCACTGTTTCTTTCTCTTTTTGCTCTGTATGCACCACTCTGCATTTAATCATTAGTGATCGATCTCTGCTCCCCTCCACAGCATGTCTTTTTCCTGGTTCTCTCCCTCAGCCCCAACCAGTCCCAGCAGAAGACTGCCCCTCCCTGAGCCTGGTTCTGCTGGAGGTTTCTTCCTGTTAAAAGGGAGTTTTTCCTTCCCACTGTAGCCAAGTGCTTGCTCACAGGGGGTCGTTTTGACCGTTGGGGTTTTACATAATTATTGTATGGCCTTGCCTTACAATATAAAGCGCCTTGGGGCAACTGTTTGTTGTGATTTGGCGCTATATAAAAAAATTGATTGATTGATTGATTGATCAACCTACAAACCAACATTATGGTACATACAGTTTCACTCCATGAATTGCAGGTCATTTGAGTGTCTTTGTAGTTTTTAGACTCCATGTTGTAAACTTGGTCATATTTGCAGACTTTTCTGCCAAACGTATTTCATCCATGATCAAAATGTCATCAGCATGCGCACTGCAAAAACTTTTAAAATTTGATGGGAGAGGAAGGAGTGAAACTGGAAAGTGACAAATCCCAGTCCTTGTTGTCTCTGTCATTTAAGTTCGCACCCACGCAGAGGGCTCTGATCTAAAGAGGTTGTCTTTAGTTTACCACACCCAGTGATATGGATGAAATTTAACACCATATTACAGTGCAGGCAGAAAGGAGCATTTTGCTAATAATCACCTGCCTCATTTAGGCACCAGTTCTGAGCACAGTTTGAAAAAAAAAAAATAAACACCCAGGCTTTTAATCAAGGAACTACAGTACCCACTTTCCTCAAATCGGTGAGCGTCAATGCTGAACCTCATTTTGTACCTCTGTTACTGGACACGTCTAGACTGCTCTGTCCGGTACATGAGGGGTTTTTAATGGAAATACATTGCAATTGGACAGGACGTTTTGTCCGATGTGAGCAAAAATCCATTATACAAAATCTGGTATATACAGTGTTTATTACATGGAAAACCACACAAAAGCATTGGGACTCTTGCTTTTGTCCCGTGAGTGTGAATATCCAGTTTATACGATGACTGTTTCGGTGAGTTTTACTGTAATTGAATACAAAGCTAAATAAAAAGTAAACCGCATGTAAAGCTAACTGAATCGAAAATGGAATATAAAGGTAACTAAATATAGACTAAATACTGTAAAGCTAAGAACATCTCACACCAACGGTACACAAAACTAACTGAAATTTAATTGGAGCTTGTTTTAAAGGTCTTGCATGACCATAATGCAAGTATAAAGTTAAGGTTTTAAAAGAGTGCCTTGGAGATTCTTTGACCAAATTAGTAAATGGAGTGCATTTCATACTTGAAGCTTTTTAAGTTAATGACTTGTAGTCATACACCAACGCCAGGGTGCTGCTACACAAGGGGCTCAACTGGGGATTAAGGACCTTGCTCAAGAGCCATTACTGATTTTTACAGTTTGACGGGGATTATGAACTGAGATTCTTTAGTCATCAGCCCACTGCTTTAACCACTTAACTATCACCTCACCTCTTAAAGACAGTTTCAGGATCAGCCTTTGTTGACCTACCACATTTTGCAGAAATCAGCAAAAGAACCTAGGAGCAGCAGGACAATATCCATTTAAATTGTGACCTTTGACCCTCAATTAACTTGGCACCAATGATTAACCTTTGGGACATTAGACCTTACCTGGGCAATTCCAGAAGCTACTTCCATATGTGCACTCATTTTGGTGAAGATCAGTGTCAAAACATTAAATTTTGATCTTTGATCCAATGACCTTGACTCCAGTCATTGCCCTTTCGTAGATTTAACCTCATCTTGCCAATTGCAGAATCCATGTACGTGTGTGGCAAGTTTGAGTGAAAATGAAAATGTTGACCTTTGACCCCAATGACCTTTTGCCAAAACAAAATATGTATGGTACAATATCAAGTTTAGTGGAAATCCACCACAGGACGTTGGAGCAATGGAGGAACAAACAAATGTTGTTCAGATTACAGTAAGATTGTCTTCTTCACAGGTTTGGCACATTTGAGATGCTCAGCAACCCCATGCGGGACTCCAATGGTCGCCTAGACAACACACAGAGCCTCCTGTGTGGTTTAGGGGCAGGGGTAGCAGAGGCCATCCTCATTGTCTGCCCCATGGAAACACTCAAGGTTGGTACAGCTGAAGGCCATATCGCAGATTCATTTCATATCTGCCAAAAGTGATGTAAATGAAATGACTCACCTCTCCACATCATCCGTCAGGTGAAGCTGATCCATGATCAGTGTTCTCTCAGGCCACGCTACAGAGGCTTCTTTCATGGAGTCAGTGAGATCATCCGAGAACAGGGTAAACGAGCAGGACAGACCCAAGGGGTGCTTTTTCTTTCGGCAGAATAGACTGTTTTTCATGCAAAGGACAAAGGTTCAGTTTACGTAAACTGTTTGGACTTAACAGTATATATGTGGTGCTTTCTTGATAATGAAGTGTACTGTGTATCATTAGGTGTGAGGGGCACCTATCAGGGTCTGACAGCAACTGTGCTCAAACAAGGAAGCAATCAGGCCATTCGATTCTATGTGATGAACGCGCTACGCAACTGGTACAAAGGTGAGGAAGCCTATCTGCCTTAAAACAAGAGTCAAATAGGATGCACATTCTACCCATTTTTCTTAATTGTGCTGCACTTTTAACACTAAATAAAAAAACTTTTGCCTTTGGTTTTTCTAAGGTGATGACCCTCGATGTGAAGTGCACCCCATTGTCACAGCTATATTTGGAGCAACAGCGGGAGCAGCCAGTGTTTTTGGGAACACGCCTCTGGATGTGGTGAAGACCAGGATGCAGGTAGAAAATGCACACTAAAACTTTTTTCTTTAAAACTTTTGTCAACTTTGCTCTTTCCTAATGCACTGTGTTTTGTAGGGTTTAGAAGCCCACCGGTACAAAAACACAGTTGACTGTGCTTTCCAGATCTTGAAGAATGAAGGTCCACAGGCGTGAGTGGCCCTGATCCTCCTCTTCCGTACATGTCTCCACTCTGTCAATTGCACTGCTGTACAGAATCCAATCCATTTACATCCGATCTTGCTCTGCCTGTAGGTTTTATAAAGGGACAGTTCCAAGACTTGGCCGCGTGTGCTTGGATGTGGCCGTAGTCTTCGTCATCTATGAAGAGGTAGTCAAACTGCTCAACGATGTGTGGAAGACACAGTAGGCCAGCCCAACAGCGACAGGTCCAGAGGAAAGCACAAACGAGTGCCTCTTGCTCCTGAACTTGGTTGTAGCACGCCACATGACCCAGAATTGTAGGACCTTTGTGCAGCCTGACCTTTTATTCTGGTGCACTGATGAGGTCTGTATGAACAATGGATTGGTCTGCCACACAATTCAGTTTTGACTTATTGTTCTTTTTTCAATGGACAAAGTGAAAGGTTGAATTTTTTTTAATTTATGATGTATTTGATGCGTAGCTTGGAGACTATGTGTTGACTGGCCAAAGCTGTAGACTCAGTATGACTCTGGACTTTGTGAGCTATGTTACCTTTTTTTTTAGAAGAATAAACATGAATATATCAGCAAAATGAAATGTTTTAAAATACAAGTTCCACATAGGTCGCTTTAGTGCTCACACTTAAACATTTGCGTGAACACTTTGTACTGTAACCACAAATGTGTCTTCTGATTCACTGAGTACTTACTAAACTAGCAATGAAGGTGTAGTTTAGAGACACAGAAGCTTGTTGTAGTGCTAAAACTGGACATTAAGATATCTGTAAAGTACTTCATCACACATTCAGGTGTTGTAACCACTTTATTGTGATATCATCACACTAAAATATTTGCAGTGTTCCCTCACTGTCATGTTACACACATAGACTCATCTTCAACCGCTTATCCAAGATTGGGTTGCAGGGGGCTGGAGCATATTCCAGCAGTCATAGGGTGTGAAGCGGGGTACACCCTGGACAGGACGCCAGTCTGTCACAGGGCCACATACAGTTGTATGTAAAAGTTTGGGCACCCTTGATGATTTCCATGATTTTCCTTTATAAATCATTCATTGTTTGGATCAGCAATTTCAGTTAAATAGATCATATAGCAGACAAACACAGTGATATTTGAGAAGTGAAATGAAGTTTATAGGATTTACAGAAAGTGTGCAATAATTCTTTAAACAAAATTAGGCAGGTGCATGAATTTGGGCACCCCAACAGAAAAAAAAAAATACATCAATATTTAGTAGATCCTCCTCTTGCAGAAATTACCACCTCTAAACGCTTCCTATAGCTTCCAGTGAGAGTCTGGATTCTGGTTGCAGGTATTCTGGACCATTCTTCTTTACAAAACATCTCAGGTTTGTTGGTTTCCAAGCATGGACAGCCAGCTTAAAATCGCACCACAGATTTTCAATAATATTCAGGTCTGGGGACTGAGATGGCCATTCCAGAACATTGTACTTGTTCTTCTGCAAGAATGCTTTAGTAAATTTTGAGCAGTGTTTAGGGCCGTTGTCTTGCTGAAAGATCCAGCCCCGGTGCAACTTGAACTTTGTCACTGATTCATGAACATTGTTCTCAAGAATCTGCTAATATTGACTGGAATCCATGTGACCCTCAACTTTAACAAGATTCCCAGTACCTGCACTGGTCACAGAGCCCCACAGCATGATGGAACCACCTTCACATTTTACTGTAGGTAACAAGTGTTTTGTGTTTTTTTTTTTAATGCTGTGTTCTTTTTCAACCATGCATACTGCTCCTTGTTTTGTCCAGATAACTCCATTTTAGTTTAATCAGGCCACAGAGCTTTATTCCAAAATGAAGCTGGCTTGTCCAAATGTGCTTTAGCATACCTCAAGTGACTCAGTTTGTGGCGTATATGCAGAAAAGGCTTCCTCTGCATTACAGCATCTCTTTGTGCAAAGTGCGCTGTATTGTTGAACGATGCACAGAGAAACTATCTTCAGAAAGATCATGTTGTAAGTCTTTGGAGCAGGTCTGTGGGTTGACTGTGACTGTTCTCACCATCCTTCGCTTCAACTTACGAGATTTTTCTTGGCCTGCCACTTTGGGCCTTAACTAGTACTGTGCCTGCGGTCTTCCATTTCCTCACTATATCAATCCTGACAATCCTGACAGCTGAAATCTCTCAGTTAGCTTTTTGTGTCCTTCCTCTAAACCATGATGTTGACAATCTTTGTTTTCAGGTCGTTTGAGAGGTGTTTAGATGGTCCCGTGTTGCCACTCATTAGAAGAGATGCAAAAAGGGGAAATGGTTCCAAATGACCACATAAAGACAAGCAAACAAGTTCACACTCGCACACACACCTGTGGATAATTTAAAGTTTCCAGTCCATCTAACCTGCATGTCTTTGGATGTGGGAGGAAGCTGGAGCACCCAGAGAGAACCCACGCAAACACAAGGAGAACATGCAAACTCCACACAGAAAGGCCACAGGTGGGAATCCATCCCATGACCTTATGCTGTGAGGCAACAGTGCTAACCCCGATTCATAAATGTTTAATGAAAAAAAGAAAGATTACGTACATTTATTCTGTCTAAAGTGCCTGACGCAGCTCTCTGCTGCTCACAGATTAAAGCTACTATAATTTAATTTTTGAACACAGGTACAAACACTGTATCCATCCAATATTAACCCCTTAACCACTAATCCACTGTGCTGCCCTGTGTCGTGTTAATGAACTTTAAATACAGTTCTCTCTGCACTTTGTTTGAGGTAATAACATACCATCAGCAAAATGAAAAATGGATCACAAAGATGAGGAAAGATGCAGAAGTGAGACATCAGTTCCAAATGCTACTTGAGTTCCTCAGGACATACAGTAGTGTTCAGAATAATAGTAGTGCTATGTGACTAAAAAGATTAATCCAGGTTTTGAGTATATTTCTTATTGTTACATGGGAAACAAGGTACCAGTAGATTCTCACAAATCCAACAAGACCAAGCATTCATGATATACACACTCTTAAGGCTATGAAATTGGGCTATTAGTAAAAAAAAAAAAAAAAAAATAGAAAAGGTGATGTTCACAATAATAGTAGCATCTGCTGTTGATGCTACAAACTCAAAACTATTATGTTCAAACTGCTTTTTTAGCAATCCTGTGAATCAATAAACTAGTATTTAGTTGTATAACCACAGTTTTTCATAATTTCTTCACATCTCCAAGGCATGGGGTCAACCAACTTGTGGCACCTTTCAGCTGTTATTCCACTCCAAGATTCTTTAACAACATTCCACAATTCATTCACATTTCTTGGTTTTGCTTCAGAAACAGCTTTTTTGATGTCACCCCACAAGTTCTCAATTGGATTTAGGTCCGGGGATTGGGCAGGCCACTCCAAAACATTAATTTTGTTGGTTTGGAACCAAGATTTTGCTGGTTTACTAGTGTGCTTGGGGTCATTGTCTTGTTGAAACACTCATTTCAAGGGCATGACCTCTTCAAGTATTTTGACATATCCAAACTGATCCATGATACCTGGTATGCGATATATAGGCCCAACACCATAGTAGGAGAAACATGCCCATATCATGATGCTTGCACCACCATGCTTCACTGTCTTCACTGTGAACTGTGGCTTGAATTCAGAGTTTGGAGGTCGTCTCACAAATTTGTCTGCGGCCCTTGGACCCAAAAAGAACTATTTTACTCTCATCAGTCCACAAAATATTCCTGTTTCTCTTTAGGCCAGTTGATGTGTTCTTTGGCAAATTGTAACCTCTTCTGCACATGTCTTTTATTTAACAGAGGGACTTTGCGGGGGATTCTTGCAAATAAATTAGCTTCACACAGGCATCTTCTGTCACAGCACTTACAGGTAACTCCAGACTGTCTTTGATCATCCTGGAGCTGATCAATGGGTGAGCCTTTGCCATTCTGGTTATTCTATCCATTTTCTTCAACGCGTCTCTGGTTTTTTGTCCATTTTAAAGCATTGGAGATCATTGTAGATGAACAGCCTATAATTTTTTGCACGTGTGTATAAGTTTTCCCCTCTCCAATCAGCTTTTTAATCAAACTACGCTGTTCTTCTGAACAATGTCTTGAACGTCCCATTTTCCTCAGGCTTTCAAAGAGAAAAGCATGTTCAACAGGTGCTGGCTTCATCCTTAAATAGGGGACACCTGATTCACACCCGTTTGTTCCACAAAATTGACAAACTCACTGACTGAATGCCACACTATTATTGTGAACACCCCCTTTTCTACTTTTTTTTTTACTAATAGCCCAATTTCATAGCCTTAAGAGTGTGCATATTATGAATGCTTGGTCTTGTTGGATTTGTGAGAATCTACTGAATCTACTGGTACCTTGTTTCCCATGTAACAATAAGAAATATACTCAAAACCTGGATTAATCTTTTTAGTCACATAGCACTATTATTCTGAACACTACTGTATGGTCTTAGAGGACATCTGCTTTGTTGTTTTTGTCAACCTCAGTCAACACACAGAGGTTTTGTGGGGATCACTATTTACAGAAGAAATTTCAAAAAGCGTAAGGAAGAGAACAAGCACAGCTGGCTGGGTGACTGACAGCTGAGACATCATATGAGAGCAGCACATCTTTTAAGGTGTCATATAACACAAATGTTGACTACATTTACTCACGTATCAGAAGGAATGATGTGAGGAATTTAGGTTTCTGTTCAGGAGACTGAATTCTATGCAACTAATTACAAGAAATAATATTTACTCAAAACATCTTGGAGGAGCTTTGTTGATATAGTTTCTCTTGTCATGGCATTGTGATTACAGCAACAAAGATGCATGTGTCTAGACTCTTTGTGCTTCATTGTTTACTGTATGGTTGCAAGACCACACTAGTGAGACAACTGGATGCTTTTAGCAACAGATCTCACCAGAGAACGCTTGGATGGTGCTCTACTGACTTTCTGCCAAAACAGCAGTTATTTAGGTAGACAAGCAGGACCTTCAAATTCTTTTTGACTAAGTGGGGGTCAGGCTAAAATAGCAGAGAACCTTAAAATACTGAACTCTAAAACATATGACATACAGAAGTTAAAAAAAAAAACATTTTAACTTTTATACACAATATGTATAGTGTGTATATATATATATATATATATATAATTTATTTATTAAACTTCAGTTTTTAATATAATTGAATGGAAAAATAAATAAAAAAACAAGGCCCCCCACCACCACACAATCTCCACTCAAAACCACAGGTTTTGAGTTTAATGTAGGAACCAAGAGGAAGGGAAGAGTGTGCATTAGAAGGCACAGGGAAAGGAACACTTATTGTAAGGGGAAAGACTACACCATTAGTTTCTAAATTATTCCTAGTAGTTATGGTATCAACCTCTGTGGAAAATGTTTTTGTTTTCCTTTATAAATCTGAGTTGTTGAAGGCCGGAATGGATTTTCTTGCTAAAACTCATTTGATGTCAGCGGAGCTCTGAAATTTGATCCATACGGAGCGGACAGGACAGCATTCAGCTGCTGGAATGTCACACAACATGAGACCGATTTCAAAACGCAACACCACTAAAGCATGGAGCATAATATGAAATATAGAGCTTGGAGTAAATGTAGGATAATAGGAAACTATAGTTTGTTTGTTTTTTGACAAGTAATGAGTGACAAGACAGTAATGATAAGAACCAGTTTACTTGTTTTGTGCCTCATACAATGACAATTAGCTCATTAACTTCTGCTCTCTAATGTGGTGTTTGCGTGATAAACAATGTGCTGATTAAATCCCTTTTGCTTCTTGTTGCATTGTTGGTAGCACTTTTTTTTTTTTAAAGGAACTTATAGACAAGGGCAACTTGCGACTTTTCTTTCTCCTCTTCCTGGTGTGTTTTTTTAATACATGAGTCAGTTGGTGTGGCTTAGTCTGAAAAATACAATAACGTTTGATACAAAGTCATTCCAGTGGTACCCAAAGGATTCAAGAAAGATGACTAGTCACACAGTAACTAGTCAGAAAATTGAACTAATTAGGTAATACTGCCCTTGGACATGAAGATGGTATGGGCTACAGTAATGTGAGATTTGTGACCAAAATGATTGATTTCTGGTTGACCTCCCAGGGACAATTCTGGAAGCCACCTGTGTGCCACATTTGGTTGAAATTCTGTTGAATCTCAAACTCCTTGACCTTTGCTGAAATGAAGTTTTTAAGGGCAACGTTGGGGTTAACCTTCACTGACCTGCTACGTTTTAGAGAAATCAACAACAGAACCTGGGAGGAGAAGGTCAACAAACTGACAGGTAGACATGATTGAACTTTGGCAAATTTGACCTTGCTGTGCAATTCCAGAAGTCACCTGTGTAACTTTTTTTTAGGTGTCAACATGAAAGTCAAAATTTTGACATTTTACCCCAATGATCTTGACCTTTGCCAAAACAAACTCAAGGGCAATTCTGTGGTTGTCCACACATCGAGCTGGGAGGATACACAAACTCAGCAGTAACTCGTAATGTTTTTGTCATGAGAAAACACAAACCTTTTAGTCAGTCAGTGCATTTAATTCTTAAGTTTTTTTTTGTTTTTTTTAGTTGCAGCAATGAAAACAGTATCCTGCCAACTCAACTTTTCTCTTCTTCATGCAAATAATGCACACTGTCTCTTGATTTTGTCAATCATGCCGACCACAGAAATGCTTTAAAAAAAATTCATGGTCCAGCAAAAATATTAAGTATTGTTTGCTTTTTGAAAGGTCACATCTTTAAAATACTGTTGTTGAAAATGTAAGTTCTACTAGAAAATTCACAAGATTTTTTGTGAATTTTCTTGTGAAACATCTTGAACCACTTAATAAAAAAAAGTGTGCCATAGCAGTTGCATGCATGTGTTATACAGTTCATCCAGAAAGTCTTCGCAGTGCTTCACTTTTTCCATTTTTACATTACATCCTTATTCCAAAATGGATGAAATTAATTTTTGTCCTTAAACATCTACAAACACCCCATAAGGACAATGTGGGGGGGGGGGGGGAATCACAATGAGAAATAAAATTCTATGGTCTGATGAGACAAGATTAGGAATGACCATATCAGAGGGACAGCTCAGGTGGGACGGTTTGGAGACAAAGTCAGAGAAGCGAGATTGAGATGGTTTGGACATGTGCAGAGGAGGGACCCAGGGTATATAGGGAGAAGGATGCTGAGGATGGAGCCACCAGGTAGGAGGAGAAGAGGGAGGCCAAAGAGGAGGTTCATGGATGTGCTGAGAGAGGACATGCAGGTGGTTGGTGTGACAGAGGAAGATACAGAGGACAGGGTGAGACGGAAACGATTGATCTGCTGTGGCAACCCCTAACGGGAACAGCCGAAAGACAAAGAAGAAGAAGGTGTGAATGCCAGGTGTCATGTTTGGAGGAAACCAGGCACCATCCCTACAGTGAAGCGTGGTGGCAGCATCATGGTGTGGGGATGTTTTTCAGTGGCAGGAACTGGGAGACTAGTCAGGATTGAGGGAAAGAGACACCCTGGATGAAAACCTGCTCCAGAAACTTGCACTCTTGACCTCAGACTGGAGCGACCGTTCATCTTTCAGCAGGACAATGACCCTAAGCACACAGCCAAGATATCAAAGGAATGGCTTCAGGACAACTCTGTGAATGTCTTTGAGTGACCCAGCCAGAGCCCAAGACCTGAATCCGATTGGACATCTCTGGAGAGATCTGAAAATGGCTGTGCATCAACACTCACCATCCAACCTGATGGAGCTTGAGAGTTGCTGCAAAGAGGAATGGGCAAAACTGCCCAAGTGCACTAAGCTTGTAGCATCATATTCAGGAAGTCTTGAGGTTGTAACTGCTGCCAAAGGTGCATCAACAAAGTATTGAGCAAAGGCTGTGAATACTTATGTACATGATTAAGTTTTTATATATATATATATATATATATATATATATATATATATATATATATATATATATATATATATATATGCGAATAATAAAAAGCCCTTTTGTCATGTTGTCATTATGGGGTATTACGAGTACAATTTTGAGGGGAAAAAATTAATTTACGCCATTTGGAATAAGGCTGTAACATAAAATGTGGAAACAGTGAAGCACTGAATACTTTCCAGCTCCATAAATCTTTTGTAATGAAACACCTGAATGAACAAATCTGCTAACCACTGTCCATGTTATTGACATATGACAAAAAAAACAAATGTACCTGATCTCCCATTGCAAGATTCTGGACCAGAAATGTTTTCATTCATGTAAATCTTCACATGGTGTGCTACCACTGTATTAAGTTTCACTGAAATCCATGAAACGGGTGAGCAGGCGTTGCACTAAAAGTCAATCTTGTACAGTATGATCCATCAATTAAACATAAACAGGATGCTCATCCAGAATTATTTTCCTTCACTTATATCTTGATATGCTGTGCTATCATTGCGTGACATTTGACTGAAATTGACCAAACTGTTTGGGATGCGTGCTTTTAAAATTGTTTCCAATATACTAGGGTGCACTGATCTGGTATTTTGGATCAATGTCTGTTCGCTATTGGCCAAAATTACTGGACTGGATAAGAGGGGGCAATCAAAATCCGATCAGTCTTCTATTGTACATCTAAGGGTGGACTGTTTTCTTTTTGGCTGTAGAATGTCACATTTTGAGCGGCTGTCTTGTTAGCATGCAAAGTAGCTCCCCATTAATATTATTTATTAACAGATTAGTTTTTTTTTTGTTTTTTTTTTAAGGCACAGAAAATATCTGATTGGAATTACTATTGGCAGATGTCGAAGGTTACAGTACTTTTGTCTAATTGGATGTGGAAAATTGGTATTGTGCCATCCCTGCATTCCCCTCAATTATTTTTTAGTTTGTTTGTTGGGGGAATAACTGCATTAACTAGGTAGGAATTCTATCCCTTTTATACAACTGCTCTATTTTCAGAGGTCATAAGTAGCTGGACAAACTAGCCGTTCTCACGATAAGGATTAAATGATTATGTTTACAGTCAGCTTTCTTTCTAGAAATCACGGGATGATTACAGGAACATTTCTAAATCACTGGATGTGTCTTGGACTTCATTTATATCAGTCAAAGAAATACAAACTGTGATATGGCGTGATGAATCTGTCTGAAGACACCTGTGACAACTCTGAAGGAGTGATGGGCTTCTGTGGTGGTGACTGATAGGACAAGGCGAATAACAATAAGATATAAACCACAAGGTTATTGGGTTATTTTAACTTCAAAAGTTTAACACATTTTCAACCAGGAAAACACTTAAGAAAAAAAAAACAACTCAATTTCAATTTGTAAAATTGTACGAGTGAAGTTTAGATGAGTCATTTTAAACAATTATTTCAAAAAGTAATCTACTCAAAACGGTGCCCGATAAGTTTGGTGGACATGAAAAAATAGCTTTCGTTTATATGTGGTAATGCATAAGGTTACAAGAATTAAACCAGTGACATCTGTGTTGACAAACATGAAATAATATTAATGCCAGGTGACTGGATATGATACCACACAGCTAAGATTAGATGCTGTGGAACCTGTTCCCTGAGAGACAAAGCAGCAGTCGTCTGTGGCTCTGGTTTCTGCGGGACAGAGAGGATTAAAGGCTGAAGAGGTGCCGTCAGTGTTAATATCAGAAGAGGTATTAGTGCTCCCACCTGTTACTTAGCCAGTACACCTTTCACCCACTTAACATCAAGATAAAAGACTGAATGCATGCCACAAACCATACTAGATGGTGCACTGTGCTATGCACAACCAGTGACAGGGTTCGTTAGATCCACACTGCCCCACTTGCTATTATTGATTTTATACTAGTTGGTAATGGTGGCGAACACTGGGCCCTTAAATTAAATGTCATAACACTGCGTACTGTCCAAGATGTTGTTACAGCTCCCCAGGGATACAGAGTTCCAAAGTGTGACATTAAAGACATTTATGCATAGAACAGTTATATATTATTATTCGGGGTGTCTCGCTACACAGAGGTCACGGTTCAGTTCATATTTGTGTATAGATGCTATGGTTGGGTACGAGTTTGGTACAATTAGTTAAAAATGTCACGTTGACACGTCTTGTCCCACACGTCACCAAACAGTGCGTGTGCGTGCAAATACGTGAAGAAGGGAACAGTACAGAGCTGGAGATGCTGCGCTCGAGAATGAAACAGAAAACCACCTGTTTTTGGGTTATATGCGACATCACAGAATAAGAAGCACGTAGTGACAAGTTCTGGCTCCAGCTGAACACCATTTTTAATGTCAGTCTAAAAAACAAACAAACACCCCAACATAACGGTTACATGATGGAGCACTTGTTTGCAACGCAAAGGCTCAGCTGAGCGTTCCAATAAAAGCTAACTAGTCTGTTTATCTATGAAACAATCTAAATGGCTTATGTGCTGAGGATCATGGCTGTCCTTAATAGCCGATCACCTAAAATCATTTCCACAGCGATTTTTTTGCCATTGCGGCGCACCATGTGGGAGCACATGCAGTTTGTTCCATTGGAAATTAAAGTACTCTTGCACAAAATTAGAACAAGAGTTGTGCTGTGATTTCTGCAGTTTAAAATAAGTCAGCAGGTGATGGCTGCAGATATTTATTTATATATACACACATACATAATTTCAATTCAATTTATAAAGCGCCAACTCACGACAGTGTCGCCCCAAGGCTCTTCACACAAAACAATTCAAAAACATACTTACACACACACACACGTTCACCCGTTGGAGCACCCAGGGCTCTTCACATGAAATTCTGCCTGAAAGGGGGGGTGGGCTGATACACGAGCATAGCCAATATTATGTTCGTCAGGACACCCAGTTCAATAAAACATCTGATTTCATCACAAATATAAAATAATTCACAAATAACTCACCTGTTTGTTGTTTTTTTTGGTCCTTTCCCATTCGATAAATATGTTCCTTGTAATTTCAGGAGGCCATTTAACCAACTTTCTTCTTCTTCTAAAAAAGGGATGTGCTGATGCTCGGCCCGATCACGCACAACCATTTCCCTTTTGAACATATAAACAAAAGCGTGTGCACTTAAGCACCGATCATTACACCAAAGAATACTCTCCAATCAACAGGTACTTTTCCCCTAAACATTACATAAAGAAACAATGCGTACAGCTGCTCACGTTACCAAAGTGACTTTTATTTTCAGATCAGGTCTTTGGAAGATATATTGTATGTTGGCAATCAGGAACAGCTGCAGAACAGGGGCAGGAGCTTGATAGTGGCCCTCTGATGATTTCTGTTTGAGGCCAGTACCTCAGAGTATGAATATGTGACTATGCCAATACCAAGATGCATCTTCAGTCCATGACAGTGTCATTGCTGACAACACAGTAAACCTCAATACAAGGTTAAGCCCCTTTCACACCGGGCTGTTCCCAGTTGCGTCATGCGTCGTTATGACGACTCCGCATGGAAGCAGCCTAGTGCCGAGACGATGCAGCTCGGTGCCACAACAGTGCGAGGGGTGCAAAGGAGGAAGCAAATCGGATGCCAAAAATTAAACATGTTTCATTTTTGTTTGCGTCCTCTGCTCGACACAGAATTAAGTGGTTTCAGTGCAAGTCAGAGCAACAGGACAGTACTCAGCGTGACTGGAAGCCACACACACACAAGTCCTCACAAGACAACGTTACACGACGCTAATTTATGATTCCTGCTGTGTTCCAATGTTCCTGCAGTATAAATCATGCAGGATTGTTTTTATACAGTGTACACAATGCAGTGGTGGCCAAGTGGTTAATGTGCTTGGTTTCAGTGCAGAAGGTTCCGGGTTCAAATCCCACCCCTGCCACATTTCTCCATGTAATGTGGAGTTGCGTCAGGAAGGGCATCCGGCGTAAAACCTGTGCCAATTCAACATGCAGATCCACCTCGGATTTGCTGTGGCAACCCTGAGTGCAAACAAGGGAGCAGCCGAAGGGACTTACTTTTTACACAATGCAGTAACACAACACGCTCAAAAAAAAAAAAAACAGCACAGAAAAGAAAAACGCTGATTGCAGCTGCAGCTCCTCCTCTGTGTGGAGCTGTCTGGTGAAGAGAGGCACTGTGAAGCAGCTGCAGCTTCTTCTCTCACAAATGTGTTTAAATAAAATCCATAAAAGTCCTACTCACAGACTGATTGTCAGCGACAGGACAGTGCAGTCTGGCTGCAATCCAACTGCACTCTGATTCCTCTGTGCAGAGAACCTGCAGACTACGTTCTCACCTCCTCTCTGCTCCCTGCTACATGTACCTGACGCAGACATTCCTGCGTCATCATGACGCAACAGGAAACACTGGGAACAGCCCCAGTGTGAAAGGGGCTTTAAGTAGATTCTCGCTGCCTTCGCTCCAGCTGTCAGGCTCTTTGAGAGATGTGAATACTGTTTGGTGCCACAATAGGAAATCCTCTGAAGATTAAGATGCACAGAGGTGCAGCTACCTTCTCCATCTGGAAATATATATATATAAAAAAAAACAAATTAAAAAAACAACACAAAACAAAGGGTTAAATCTAAAGAAAGACAGGTATTCTGTGTTGGAGCCTGGTTTTTAAATAACAGAAAAGGGATTGCAGCATCTTACATTCTGAGACATTTGTCTTTTCCACCACTGACCACTCTCTGTCCATCAGGGCTCCAGTCCACTGCATATACCTATATTAAGAAATTGGGGGGGGGGATCATTTAAGAAAAAAAATTGAAAAAAAGCACCAGTCTCTCAGCAACTTCTCAGACAAAGGAATTCCGACGAGGGGCTGGACGACTCCTCCCACAAGGAGTGCTCACAGGCGAATGACGTCACCGACAGGCGTGGAAAAACTCACGCATGCGCACGAGGGTTCAAGCATGTCTGACGTAAAAACATATGAATGAAATCCATATAGTTTTTGAAAAAAAATAAGAAGGACCTATACTTTATGGACAGACCTCGTAAAATGATCACTAACAAGAATTTAAGAGGCCTTGAGAAGTTAAAAAACATCATTTGGAACACCTGGCACCAGTGAATTACTAATCCAAGTGGATTCATTTTTGACCCTGTGTTGATGTCAAAAACCCCAAATTACATAATTACAGGTCTAATGCTCGTATTTGATTGGTTAGAGAAGTCCATTTCCCCCCCAATATAGAAAGGGTTGTCCCACTGCGTACGTCAGAACAAAAATCGATTGAATCAAATGTGTGCACCAAATTCCTTTTTTTTGTTTTAATTTATTTAGTTTTTCGCAGATTTTTGTACAATCATGCTGCCCCAGAAAAAGAACAGTTCAAAGAAAATCAGTCAAACGTCAATATTGGCATAACACTGATCTCCACAATGTGTGTAATATAGACTTCTGAAAACATTAAATCATAACTTATAATAAAAATGCAGAAATATATGTGTGTGTGTGTATATATATATATAGGAAACTTAAATGTGTGTCTTTTTAAAGTAACACAGCACTCTAAGCACTCCAAATAGAAATCTGTTGATGATCAAGTACACGGCCCCAAAAACAAGGGACCAAGCCTTATCGAGAGTTTCTTCACATTTCTATTCTGCAACCTTTACATCATCGAAGACTCACTTGTCCTTCCCTCACCTCATCAGCATGTCCAGGAAGGTCCATGTTCAGCTTCCCGGTCTTGATGTCCCAAACTTTAAGTGTACTATCGCTGCTGCCACTGACCAACAGTCTGCTGTCTGCTGACCATGCTACTTGATAAACAGCTCCCACATGGCCACGCAGGGACATCAAGTACCTACAAGCAGGTAGAAACACAAAACACTTGCAGTAATGCAGACAAACTGCCACAGAGGTAAAGCAGTCTGAAACAGGTTTCAGGAAAGGTAGTTTTTTTTTTTCTTTTTAAGTGGCCCAACCTAGCAAGCAATACATCCTTCAAGTAGCCATTTCATCTCCACATCACAACACAGCAAATAGAGACACTGACTCCTTGAGTTCAATCATTTTGGCTAGGATCCCCCTCCTTTCCACATGATGGCACTGATGAACACTATTTTGTTCTCCACTAGAGTGCTAGAAAGGGAGAAGAAAGTTGCATGATTGTGAATACCCAGAGATACTTCTGAATGCTGCCGTTTTCCTTCGTAGTCAGTGATTCACAGATCACTGTGTCAATATGGACACAGTCTTAGTGCAAGTGGTGGTTTTGTTCCATTTGCATTTGGAAGAGGAGAATAAATGCCTGCACTACATGTATGATTTGTTAAATCTGTGAAAGGTCCTTTAACAGCAAAAACATTACATTAGCAATAGAAGAAAAACCGACGGAACAAAGAATTTTATGGCTTTACATTTGTAATTGTTTTTATATTAGCAGACATGTGGAATTAATTAATTAAAATGTCAGCTTGATCCAAACATCCCATTAAGTTTGTGTCAACGGAAATGGAAAAATCCGCCTTTAGTTCAATAAAATTTGGAGCCACAAATGACATAAAAAAAAGCCTTAAAACAAGTAAATTCATTTTTGCACTTGAGCTACATTTACAAAACAGTTTGGAGCACAGCAGAGGCCACCTTACTTCAGTTGACATCCACATGCCTGCGGGTGAAGCTGGTCAGAGTATAAATTGAACTGCTAAAATCAGATCACAAAGGGGAGTGTGTGCTTTGTTGGGCTGTATGTCCTGTAACAACTGGCAAACTTTGCTTACTTTCCAGTGCGTCCATCCCAGACTTTAACTGACTTGTCAAAAGAGGCAGAGGCAAGAAGTCTGGTATCTGGAGAAAAGAGCACTTCATTGACCAGAGCACTGTGGCCAGTCATCCTGCACAAAGGCTTCTTTTCTTCTGCAGGATTCCAGAGGAACAAAGTAAAGTCATCCGAGCCAGACACCAAACGCTCAGGAGCTGTACCCTGCAGCAGGGGAACAGAGCTGATGCAATGACATAACACTACATCCAACAACTAGACCTGACTCATAAAACATGATTATAAATGCCATAATTACACTAAATGTTAGTTTTCAACTTACCCGAACTCTATTATATCTCTGCAAGGCTTTCTCCTTCAACTCTTCCACTGTGGGGGAAAAAAAGGACTTGTAAACATCTAAGTCTGCACTCTTCCTCGCCACAAAAGCAAATGTGCTCCTTAAAACAGCCATTTTATCAGTTCCGAGCAGAGATGTTCAAATCCTTAGCTATAGATCCAAAACAGCCCACTTACATGATCCAGTAATGTCCTGGGGGTTGACTGTCGCAGTGGCAGGCTCAAAAGCTCCAGTGCGCAGGACATAGTCGGTGCTGAGAGCCAGGGTGTTCACCCAGTGAGCGTGACCCTGCAAAGTCCTGCACTGAACACCCTACACCCAGACACATAGCACAACATTAAGTCCATGTTACTATCTGTGTAGTGATCATTCAGAACATTTTATCAGCATCTCAACCTCACACGTACATCTTTAGCTCTCCAGACTTTGACTGTCCTATCCTGGGAAGAAGTGTAGAGAAGTCCATCTCCTCCCCACTTTACACAGGTGACTGACTGAGTATGTCCAGTCAGGATCTTCTCATAGTGTCCCAGCACTGTGTCCCAAATTCGTACAGAGCCATCTTTGGAGCTACTGGCTAAGTACCGGCACTCTGGGTTACTGAAACGGAGGAAGGCATGGAAAAGAGGTGAAGAAATTAGTACATTCTGTACCAATTTCTTCCATTTGCGCAAATTTGGTTATTTGTGAAAAATCTCTCACTATATTAGCTGCCAATATTTAGCCAAATGGAAATGTATTTACAAAGCTAAGGGCAGATCAACAAAAGGAATACCACCTGAATGGGATTAGTTTATGTTGCCATATTTTCAATGTGATCAGTGTTTAAAAAAAATTATATAACCAAAGCTGGGACGTAGCATGAGAATAAGGTGCAGAACAAGATCAGCAGTTAAGTCAGTAACAAATGAATCACTCACAGATGAAGTGGTTCCCAGCAAAGCCACGTGATCCACTTGGTGTGTCCTGTCAAAGTCTTCCCTATTTGTTTCCCGGTCACTGGGTCCCAAAGACAGAGCTACAGAAAGGCAACAAAAATTTACATTAAACACTAACTCATTATCGGACACGTCAGACAGGTCACATCATCACTTCATGTTGGATGGACACCTGACTGTTCTTGCACCCTGAAGCCAACTTCTTTCCATCAGGTGACCAGGCGATGACCAATACCCAATGTGTATGCCCTTAAATAAAGGATATCCCAGCTCAGTGACATCAGTAATCGACATGTGCAAGAAACAAACTCATGATGCCTTACGCTTGTGATTAATGAAATAATTATTCTAAGACTTTATACCTCTGGCAGTGTGATGGGGTGTCTCAGTGGTCAAGTCCCAGAAACGCACTGTGGTATCACCTGAACCACTGGCCAAAAATCTAAAACAAATAAAGTAGTAAGTAATAAAACATAAGCAATGCACTTTAAACTTGTTTCTCATAAATACAACCTCTCAATCTAAAACTCGACTGTGTAACTCCAACACACCCTTTCAGACCAACAGGGTGACAAGTCAAGCATGTCTATAGCCAATCTGAAAGGATTAGTTTGGTTTAGTTTACACAGTACCAAATCACAACAAAGCTGCCTCAAGGCGCTTCATACAAGTAAGGTCTAACCTTACCAACCCCCAGAGCAAGCACACAGGCAACAGTGGTAAGAAAAACTCCCTCTGACAATATTGAGGAAGAAAGCTCAAGCAGACCAGACTCAAAGGGGTGATACACTGCTTAGACCATTCTACCAAAAAAGTTTACAATACAGACAACGCAACAACAATTGATGAGAGTCCATGCAGGTGTCCAGTCCACAATCGGGCGGGGGGGGGGGGGGGGGGGGGGGACATCAAGCCACTCAGTGGATCTGTTCCTGCAGCAGAGTCTGTACCCCGTCCATTACAAAAAACATCTAATCCAGCACGTGGTTCCAGCAGCATCTCAGACAGAGGGGGGGGGACCTGAATCAGTCGGCCAGAAAAACTACCCTTAAGGTATAATTCGTCAGCATTAAGCAACTTTCAGCAACAGGATTACCAAAAAAAGGCAATGCAGGTGTATTCTATGTTGAATTTTGTCCAAATAGGTTTACATAAGAACCTGAACCTGTTGTTGAAGTGGTTCTACATATAATTGTATTTCTTCTGATCACGTGTTGCACTTTACTTGCATGATTTCTTCTGCAGACAAACATGAAAACTGCCTAAATTGTCCCCTGGTGGTCTAATGATAATTTTATCCCTCAGTGTGGCTGGCCAAAAAACAATGTACTACACAGATCATGCGGCAGTGTTTGATGAAGTAACCGACAGCCTTTACTCACTTGCCAGTAGGGCTGAAAGCTGTTGAGATGACTGCTTCTGTGTGTCCTTGTAATGAGCTGGTGCACCGGGTCACAGCCCGAACCCTGAACACAGCCTGAGGCTGATATACCACCGGCAACACTTGTTCTGTTTCCACGCCTAGAGCTTTCACACAAGACCCCAAATTGGACACCACCTCAGCTTCTCCACGCACAAAAAACGCCAGTGGCACCGGCTCTTCCTGCAGTGGACAAACGATAAAACCAAAACACAGCCAACAAATAAAGAGCAGATGATTACAGCTGAATATCACTTTGGCTTTGCAGGCCTCAAAATAAGAACATGAAAACTAAAATATACAGCAGATGTAGAACATCTATGTATCCTTAATAATTACACTTTTTTTTAATTAATACTTGACCCATTAAAAACAAAAAACAAAAACAGACTTCTCTATGAAAATTTTAAAAACAATGTCCTTCAAGTTCAAGTTACTTTACTGGTACATTTTGTTTGCCATAGCAGATGTTTAATCTCACACTAAAAACATATGTCTACACTATATAAACTAAATAAAAATATCAAACCCAAAATAATAGAATGCATAAGTATGGGGATGCTATATAACTGAAATTAAAATGCGTAAAAGCCAAAATATGTCTTGACTTTCTATACTCACTGCAGATCAACAGTCAAAATATTCTAAGGCAGCATGTTTCAATGTATTTAAACCAAAGTGCTTCAATACTATTTTTGTAACGTGGGCTTCTTTGTATGACTAATGTGTTCAATAATGCAGTAATGGAAAAAAAAGAAAAAAAAAAAAGACAGACCAACCTTCCATGTTTTAATTTGTCAGATAAATTAAAACAGGAGTCAACAAATCAGTGTACATTTTGTCTGATTTTGATTCATAAGCACAGTATCAGCAGTCTGTGCAGGCAGCACTTTGTCAGCCTTTGCTGTCGCTTCATCCGGAGCAGACAAGGTGCACAGTTTAAAAGCAGTGATGCTTTCCTTCACTTCAAATACACAACAACTCTGTTTTAAAAGCACAAATAATCATCAGGATGCATTACATCTCACTCTGTTTAACTCTAGGCCTGCCGGTCGTTGATATACAGTGGACGGTTACGCATTATACTCTCTGCCGATCCTGGAAATATCACTCCCCGGAGAAACTTTCATTATCTGCCGGTCCGCTGTATTTAGTGTTTGCAGGGTACACTCAGAATCGGCATTATAACCAATGAACACCAAGGATCATCTGAAGGCTGACCCCCATGCTTACATCATAAATACAGGTCTATTGCTCGTATTTGATTGATTAAACAAGTCCATTTCCCCGATATAGAAAGAGTTGTCCAACTGCGTACGTCAGAACAAAGAAAATCGATTGAATCATTGTGGCAAGTGGAAATACTGTTGTCAAAGACAGCATTCTAGATAACGTAGAATGGGAGAATAGGGAATTATTCAGGGAAATCTTCACAACAGAAGATTTCAATGATGATTTCCTGTGTTTAGAGTCAGATGATCTCAACGATGTAAACTGGACAAATAGCATTTTGGACCCCAAAATTCTGCAGCTCACGGGAGAAGGGAAGACAACGCAACACTAGAAGAAGCCTGGACCTATCTGGACTTTTTGTACTTATTTTTCACCGTTGATTTACTCAATCTTGTGGTTGTAGAAACTAACATATGCCCAGGATTTTCTGTGATCAGACAAAGAGAGAAACATGAAGCTGAATGCATGGGCTTGACTTCAGGCTTCATTTTGAGGAGTAATAATGTTTGTTATCGCTATGTCACCAGTCCAATATTACCCAAAAGCTGCTGATTTGGTAAGCCTGCAATGTAAAACAAAATATATATAAAAAAAAGTTTTGCCTATCTATCAACCCTATCTTAGGCAGTAATAGAAGAAATTACTTTTTTTTTTTGGCTTGACCCAAATTGCTTCCATGACAGCACTAAAAATGGTCACATATTGTATGACAATAGCTAATGTTGCATTCAGAACCCAAACAAAACTTAAGCCTGGTTCACACGGCAGGATGTTAAAATTATCTTTAGGTTTCCAAAACCTGAGAGACAACATGTGAAGATTAAAAAAAAAAAAAAACAATCATAGATCTAACAGGTTTGGTCGTACAGTGTGTGGTGTTCAGCCACACGGTAAGGACAGCAACACCACACATGAACAGATTTCACACACGGACATTCACAGCTCAGACAGGAAATCTCGCAAAATCTCTCGAGATTAAACGTGACTTCAGAGTAAACAAACAGAGGTACTTTGTGGACTATTTAAAAGTGCCCTTCCAAGCAGAGCAGAGCGCTCTGAACACACCACACACGGCAGGAATATCTGATAAGATTATCTTTGACGTCATCACGATTGTCGGGGCGTCCTTAAGATTGTCGGAAGGGGAAGATCAGGTCCGATATCGGCCTAATTATCCTGCCGTGTGAACCCGGCTTTAGTTCAGTGTGCATGTGTTAAAGGCAGTAGCTTTCTGTACGTAGCCATATTCATATAGGCCTAGTTCAAAAATAATGAAGCCAAAGTGTGGCATAACCGTCAAAATTTAAAAGTGGTCTTTTTTTGTGAAATGTTATCATTTTAGGTATGGTTATATATCAGTTTCATTATTTCTATTGGTCTCGGTTCAGTCATTGCTAGAAATTATCAATGCATATACACTATAATGTGCTAGAGCTTAACTCTTGCAACAACAGTTGGACGTATCTTCTTTAGTCTGCAGAAGCCTGAAACAAAGAAATTCTGTCCATTAGTTCCTGGTATTACTGAACAAGTAATATAATTATTCTATTGAAGCAGAGGAGATATAGCTAAGGTTTTGACACAAATAAATCAAGGACTTATTCTGAGGGTTACGCTTGCGACAGTTTTACCTTGCTTTAAAAACATGGTTTTTCTAGGAAATGACATTTCTACCTTTACAAAAATGCATTACTGTGTGTTAGTATGAACCACAAACTAACACACTGACAAAATACAAGGTTATTTCTTTAACATTCAACTTTAAATGATAATGCTACATATCAATGTCACACAAAATTAATGGAAAAAGGTGCTATTTTTGGGGTACATTTCGTGCATATCTCTGGAACCGTGCGGAATTTTTCCATCAAATTTTCAGTACCTGTCAAAGACTAAAGGCAACTCACAAATAAAACTGGATGGTGCTCAATAAAATAATGGCTTGTTCATGACAAATGCAATGCAAATCAGCAGTTAGGCTTCATTATTTTTTAAACTAGGCCTATAGTGAGCTTCTACTGGTACCTAGTGTCTCTAAGTGGTCAATACATGTCACATAATCATGACGCTGCTTACTTATACATGCACTTGCTATTGCTATGTAGAGTCCTAAACTACGTTAACCACAACTATTAATCCTAACCATAACAAGGCTGTATGAATAGAATTTGGGGTTATTAATCGGGCTGTGTATGAATAGCCACTTCCCATGTTAAATGCCTACACACACTGACAAACACCAACATGTCTAAATGCTTATATTATGTTAGCTATTTACCTTTTGTAACAACGCATTGCAAACCAGCTGGAGCTTTTCTGGAGTGATATCTAGAGGCACATCAAAAGGTGAACCCAGAACCTCCCCGCTCTCATCCTGAAACTGGATCAACAGCCGCTCCACATCGTCTGCCGACATCTCCAGTTCAGTTCAGATTCTTAACTACAAGTGGAAAATTTTACACATATACAGTAGCTGTTTAAAGAATAAATCCACAGACTTCTAGAGACAATGTCTTGCTATGAGTATTTGCAAAGGTTGAAGTCAGAACAAGACTGGGTTGCATCAGTTGTACAAATGTTAATGAAATTCCAATTTTAACAAGTGCTAATTTTTAAATTTACAAAGGAAGACATGATATTTTTAATGTAAAATTACCTAAAGTATTAGTTCAACAAACAAACAGTCTCAAAATAAAAGCAGTGTCCTTATTATATCTGGTCCAACGATTTCGCCAGACTGACCCCAAATAGGAGTAAATTAAGTATTTTTATTTATTTTTTGGTGGTTTCTTGTGTTATTTTGGAAATGTGGTACTTCCTCAAAAAGCTACATATACGCGTATGTAATTTTTTGGGCGGCTGTGCCCTCTGGTGTTCAAGAGATGAAACTTCATCCACTGACCTAAGTTAAAAAAAAAAAACAAACAGTAATTAATATTACATATATGATTTACATATTCTGATATATGCATTATACAACCCCTGGCAATAATTATGGAATCACCGGCCTCGGAGGATGTTCATTCAGTTGTTTAATTTTATAGAAAAAAAGCAGATCACAGACATGACACAAAACTAAAGTCATTTCAAATGGCAACTTTCTGGCTTTAAGAAACACTATAAGAAATCAGGAAAATAATTGTGGCAGTCAGTAACGGTTACTTTTTTAGACCAAGCAGAGGGAAAAAAATATGGAATCACTCAATTCTGAGGAAAAAATTATGCGATCACCCTGTAATTTTCATCCCCAAAACTAACACCTGCATCAAATCAGATCTGCTCGTTAGTCTGTATCTAAAAGGAGTGATCACACCTTGGAGAGCTGTTGCACCAAGTGGACTGACATGAATCATGGCTCCAACACGAGAGATGTCAATTGAAACAAAGGAGAGGATTATCAAACTCTTAAAAGAGGGTAAATCATCACGCAATGTTGCAAAAGATGCTGGTTGTTCACAGTCAGCTGTGTCTAAACTCTGGAACAAATACAAACAACATGGGAAGGTTGTTAAAGGCAAACATACTGGTAGACCAAGGAAGACATCAAAGCGTCAAGACAGAAAACTTAAAGTAATGTCTCAAAAATCGACAAATGTACAACAAAACAAATGAGGAACGAATGGGAGGAAACTGGAGTCAACGTCTGTGACCGAACTGTAAGAAACCGCCTAAAGGAAATGGGATTACATACAGAAAAGCTAAACGAAAGCCATCATTAACACCTAAACAGAAAAAAAAAAACATGGTTACAATGGGCTAAAGAAAAGCAATCGTGGACTGTGGATGACTGGATCAAAGTAATATTCAGTGATGAATCTCGAATCTGCATTGGGCAAGGTGATGATGCTGGAACTTTTGTTTGGTGCCGTTCCAATGACATTTATAAAGATGACTGCCTGAAGAGAACATGTAAATTGCCACAGTCATTGATGATATGGGGCTGCATGTCAGGTCAAGGCACTGGGGAGATGGCTGTCATTACATCATCAATAAATGCACAAGTTTACGTTGATATTTTGGACACTTTTCTTATCCCATCAATTGAAAGGATGTTTGGGGATGATGAAATCATTTTTTCAAGATGATAATGCATCTTGCCATAGAACAAAAACTGTGAAAACATTACTTGCAAAAAGACACATAGGGTCAATGTCATGGCCTGCAAATAGTCTGGATCTTAATCCAATTGAAAATCTTTGGTGGAAGTTGAAGAAAATGGTCCATGACAAGGTTCCAACCTGCAAAGCTGATCTGGCAACAGCAATCAGAGAAAGTTGGAGCCAGATTGATGAAGAGTACTGTTTGTCACTCATTAAGTCCATGCCCTCAGAGACTGCAAGCTGTTATAAAAGCCAGAGGTGGTGCAACAAAATACTAGTGATGTGTTGGAGCGTTCTTTTGTTTTTCATGATTCCAGAATTTTTTCCTCAGAATTGAGTGATTCCATATTTTTTCCCCCTCTGCTTGGTCTAAAAAAGTAACCGTTACTGACTGCCAGTAACTTTTTTCCTGATTTCTTATAGTGTTTCTTAAAGCCAGAAAGTTGCCATTTGAAATTACTTTAGTTTTGTGTCATGTCTGTGATCTGCTTTTTTTCTACAAAATTAAACAACTGAATGACATCCTCCGAGGCCAGTGATTCCGTAATTTTTTGCCAGGGGTTGTATACGAGGGTTGTCAAAGTATAGGTCCTTTTTATTTTTTTCAAAAACTTTATGGATTTCATTCATATGTTTTTACGTCAGACATGCTTGAACCCTCGTGCGCATGCGTGAGTTTTTCCACGCCTGTCGGTGACGTCATTCGCCTGTGAGCACTCCTTGTGGGAGGAGTCGTCCAGCCCCTCGTCGGAATTCCTTTGTCTGAGAAGTTGCTGAGAGACTGGCGCTTTGATCAAACTTTTTCTAAACCTGTGAGGCACATTGAAGTGGACACGGTTCGAAAAATTAAGCTGGTTTTCAGTGAAAATTTTAACGGCTGATGAGAGATTTTGAGGTGATACTGTCGCTTTAAGGACTTCCCACAGAGCGAGACGTCGCACAGCGGTCCCAGGCGCCGTCGTCAGCCTGTTTCAAGCTGAAAACCTCCACATTTCAGGCTCTATTGATCCAGGACGTCGTGAGAGAACAAAGAAGTTTCAGAAGAAGTCAGTTTCAGCATTTTATCCGGATATTCCACTGTTAAAGGAGATTTTTTTAAATGAAAGACGTGCAGACAGGTCCGCGCATCGGGACGTAGCCGGCGCGGTGCGGCAGCACAGGAAAAACACCTCCGTGTTGATAACATTTGTAAAATCCAGGCGGCTTTTGATGGCTTTCAGTGGAGTGAGTATATGAGAAATTGTTTAACAGCTGGACATGTTCCAACTTGTCCTTAAGGCTTCCAACAGAGGTGTTTTTCCTGTGGCGGAGCGTTGCGGCAGCTGCGAGCCGATGCTGCAATCCGTCCGCACGTCTTTCATTAAAAAATCTCCTTTAACAGTGGAATATCCGGATAAAATGCTGAAACCGACTTCTTCTGAAACTTCTCTGTTCTCTCACAACGTCCTGGATCAATAGAGCCTGAAATGTGGAGGGTTTTCAGCTTGAAAAGGCTGACGACGGTGCCTGAGAGCGCTGCGCGACGTCTCGCACCGTGGGAAGTCCTTAAAGCGACAGTATCACCTCAAAATCTCTCATCAGCCGTTAAAATTTTCACTGAAAACCAGCTTAATTTTTCGAACCGTGTCCACTTCGATGTGCCTCACAGGTTAGAAAAATTTTGATCAAACAAAGCGCCAGTCTCTCAGCAACTTCTCAGACAAAGGAATTCCGACGAGGGGCTGGACGACTCCTCCCACAAGGAGTGCTCACAGGCGAATGACGTCACCGACAGGCGTGGAAAAACTCACGCATGCGCACGAGGGTTCAAGCATGTCTGACGTAAAACCATACGAATGAAATCCATACAGTTTTTGAAAAAAATAAAAAGGACCTATACTTTATTGACAGACCTCGTATTTCTAGAGTTGAGTCAAGATACCCTCACTCAACATTGTACAATTTTTTTTTTTTTTTTTATTTTGCATTGCAGTATAAATAAATGTATAAAAAATACAAATGCTGCGCACGGAACCCAACAATTTTCGCAATTTTACAAGAATTTACGAATACTGAACCTCCATCCTCCAAACAGTTTGTGCTGACGCTCCCACACTCCGCCGTGGATTAGTCTCCATCAGGGGACTCTTTCTCTTGGCGCTTTCAAAATGCCACAAGAAACCACCAATAAATAAATAAAAGTACTTAATTTACTCATATTTGGAGTCAGTCTTGGTAAATCGTCGGACCAATTATATCTGTACATTATAACTGTATTAAGGTAGATTTTGTAGGGTTTTAGCAGCCGGCGTTTAACTTGATCTGTGCCAAAAAGTGGACATATTTCACATGATCATTCTGTACTCCTGATCGCTACACTCACTCAAATTCACAAACACTCCTATAGAGACCAATTTACACATTTATCACGAAGTTTGAGCGTTTCGCTAACACACAGCTAGTCTGTTGTCAGTTAGCTAAGCATTAATTCGTTTCAACCACTACAGTACAACAAAAGAAAGGTAACTTTTACAGAAAGTTGTAGCCAACATCACGCATGTCCACATCGTCCCTTAAATTAGATTAAGCTTACCTTTAGAAACAAAAACAGGTATTAAATCCAACCCACGTGTACATCTGCAAGAACCAGTTTACGTTCTTCTTCGTCTAGTTATTTCTTCTTCTTCTTCTTCTCTTATGTAGCAGACTAGACGCAACCAAGTCACGGTGCTGCCATCTGTTGTTCGATCATCCTCTTCAGGACTCAACTGAAGAGGATGATCTTCTCTCTTCTGTACCATCAGGATTGTGGACAACAGGTCCTTCAGACGTAGGACTGATAAAAAATGCACAACCTGTAGTTATAAGACCAAAAACAGAATACAGACCATGTGTAAGACAGTATCCATTGAAACCTGATGCAATTGAAGGAATCAGGCCGGTAATAGAGAATTTATTAACAGCAGGAGTAATAGTGCCATGTCCAGATTCACCATGTAACACACCCATATTTCCTGTAAAAAAAGGCTCCGCCCTCAGTGGGATGGAGATAGATTCAAGATCTGCAGGCAGTAAATGCTGCTGTGATTAAAAGAGCACCATGTGTACCAGATCCGCACACACTGTTAAGCTCATTGAGATTAAATTCTAGTTGTTTTTCTGTAATAGATATCAGTAATGCATTTTTTTTTTTTCTGTACCAGTACACCCAGATAGTCAATTCTGGTTTGCTTTTACCTTTAAAGGACAACGATATACATTTACCAGATTACCGCAGGGTTACGCAGAGAGTCCAACTATTTATTCTCAAGTCATGTCAGCATGTTTAGCCAATTTCGTTCCACCGGCAGATAGCAACTATTAGTGTATGTTGATGACATTCTGATTGCCTCTGACACACGAGAAAACTGCATAACTGACACAGTAGCATTATTATGTTTCTTATTTGATAATGGCCACAAAGTGAGTAAAAACAAAGTTCAGTTGTGTAGGGATAAAGTAAAATATTTAGGACATGAATTATCAGCCACAGGGCGTACTATCCTGTCTGACAGGAAGGAAGCAATTTTGCACGCTCCAAAACCACAAACCAAAAAGCAGATGATGTCATTTCTTGGACTGACTAATTACTGCAGGGCATGGATTCCCTGCTATGCAGAATTGACTAGTCCACTTTCTGATTTGATGTACAAGGATGATATTTCAATGTCAACCGTGTGGAATGGAACAAAGAAGCTGAGGAAGCTTTTGTAAAAGTAAAACAAACATTAGTGTCATCCACAGTTTTGGCACTACCAGATTATAGTAAACCATTCATTCAAACAGCTGATTGTAAGAATGAGTCCATGACTAGTGTTTTGGTTCAAGTGTATGGCTCAAAATTAAGGCCAGTTGCCTACTACTCATCTAAATTGGATGCAGTGGCAAGTGCTCTACCACCATGTGTCAGGCTGTTGTTGCAGCCTTTATGGCTGTTCAAAGTAGCAGTAATGTTGTTCTATTCCATCAGTTGACACTGGAAGTTCCACATGCAGTTTCTGCACTTCTGTTGCAGACGAAAAATGAGCCTTTTTGTCCCCAGCAAGACATCTTTCGTGCATGTACTTGCTATTATCACAACCACACACTTACGGTAGAGCGCTGTACGACATTGATCCATCCACATTGATACCCTTACCTGAGGATGGTGAGCCGCACATTGTCTTGATGTAGCTACGGTCTGTACGAAAGCACCGCCAGACCTCCAGGACACCCCCATCCCAAACAGTACAATTGGTATGGTGGATGGTTCTTCCACTGACAAAGCTTAGGGACAAACACAATCTGGATAGCTGTTGTCACAACTTCAAGAAGTATTGGATTCGGCTTCATTGCCATCGTCATTTTCCGCACAAGCAGCGGAATTAGTTGCTTTACTGCAGCTTGCTATCTGTTTAAAGGTACGGCTGTGTCAATTTATACAGACAGCCAGTACGCTTTCAGCACAGTGCATGTGTTTGCAAAACTGTGGGAGGAGCGTGGAATGGTGACATCATCTGGAAAGCCAGTGACTCATGCCACTCTCCTAACTGCCCTACTGCAAGCTGTGAAGTTGCCTCAACAAATTGCTATATGCAAATGTGCGGCTCACACCAAAGGCTCTGACAGTGTTTCAAAAGGAAATGACGTTGCTGACAAAACCGCAAAGGCGGCACAGCTCTTTCTATTTTTCTCCTATATGACACCCCCCCTCCGGATATGACCACAAAAGAAACCCATATTGCCAAAAAATATGTTTAAATGGGCAGCTATTATGAGCCATGGCGTGACGCGTGTCTCATCAGGGGTATGATATCGCAATTGCAATCTATTTTTGTCTTTATGGGTTCGATGCATATGCAAAACGGCATTGTAGAGCATGCATGACATGTGCCAAAACACAACTCACAAGGCAATTTGAGGACCCCAAAGAGGCAAATTTCCAACACCACAATATCCCTTCAAGTGATTCATATGGATTATATACAGCTGAGTAAACATGAAGGGAAGGAATTTTGTTTAGTCATAATTGATGCCTTCTCAAAATGGGTAGAATTGTTCCCTACAAAACATGCAGGTGCACTTACAGTGGCTAAGGCATTGTGCAAAGACATCATTCCATGATTTGGAATACCAGAAACAGTCTATTCGATAATGGAGCGCATTTGTTAATACAATAGTGCAATACGTAGGAGAAGCGCTACAGGTCAATCTCAAAAATCATTGTGCTTATCAACCACACAGTGCCGGATTAGTGGAAAGGACAAAGGGCACATAAAAGGGCGCAATAAAAATAAGATTAAGGAAATGTAGAGAAGAGACAAAACAAACCTGGATTGAATGTTGGACCTAGTAAAATTGTATATGAGAATAACCCCAACACCATCAGGGTTAACCACCATTTGAGATACTTTATGGACGACCATATCGTCTACCAATTTTGACATGGATACTAAAACAGCAGATGAGGAACAAACATTAGCAAATTTTATGAAAAAGACATTAACACAGAACGAGATAACTTAAACACATTTACTGCCGAATAATTTGATCTTCCACAGGACGGCCTTCCAGTAGTCTAGCCAGGAGACTGGGTGTTCATCAGAGTCCAGTCCTCGTTGGGAAGGTCTATACCAAGTGCTGTTAACAACACCAACTGCAGTAAAGATAGCGGAGAGATCAACGTGGATACATCACTGTAAGATACAGCGTGTGTTGGCGGCCTCCACAGTGGAAGGGGAAGTCTGGCTACAAAGGGAGTCTATTTAATTAGCAATAGATTGTCTCAATGCCAGTGAAGCAGGGAGATCCTTGCACTATTAGGTGAGGTGGTTCAACACTGTATCCTAGCAATCATGACTGAACTACAGCAGACCCCGGAGCGGCGTGCTCAGCGCCGCCGCTGCCGGACTGTTGGTAGGGCAGCCGGTTGCGTTGTGATCTTAGTGTGTTTCGTGCTCCTCGGATTCCTGGCCTGGTGGAATGGAATTACGTTACTAATTGTTATGTTTGTTCACAGATACCTATATCCTCAACACACCCAGCTCTGACGGCTAAACCGTACCCTGCTAGGGTGACAGAATGTCTTATCATACGGATGCATAATCAAACTGTATTTCGGGGGCAGCAGTTCTCAGCAAATCTGATAAGATGTAACACCACTTGCCTCAGTGCAACCACTTATATGATAGGGATTTCAACAGAGGACGTACAAGCGTGCCCAAGTGCTGCTCCATTGACTAGACTGAAGGGAAATGCAAAAATATCATCACGTTAAATTGTCATCACAACGGCCATTCCCAATTTGCTTTTACGGGACAGGGAATAAAAATGTAGGTAAAATTAAGAAACGTCTGTGTACCCAAACGTATGTTTTATCAAATAATTTAAGCCTAACCAAAACATAATATGTGGATGGTACTTATCTTCATCACATTGGACGGGGATGTAATTATACAGGCTCCTGTCCATGGGGAACGGATGAATCATGTGCTTATGTTAGTAAGTTTTTGCTACCACCTATAAATGGTACTCCGGTGTATGATGACATCTATTGGCTTTATGGTTCCAGACTGTACATGAGTCTCCCACCAAATTGGGGTGGTGTGTGTGCACCTACCCAGGTGACTGACCATACATATGTGGTAGGACCTCCACAGAGAAGAATGGCAGCACCAGACGGAGGAGATTGATATACCCAGATGTGTTACCACATGATCACATGTGGGGCTCGGATGTACTAAAGGACCAAAAAATTGTGGTCTGTAGGAGATAAAATAGCACATTCATTGTTCCCCTGGATAGGAGTGGGAAAAAATTCATTGATTGAAACTCTGAATTATCGATTGGGTCTGTTCATGAATGTAACTAAAAAAATAGTAGCAGCTCAAAACACTGAAATAGATGCTTTACGTACCATGGTGATGCAAAATCGCATGGTTTTAGACTTGCTTACTGGTTCACAGGGAGGAGTTTGTGTTCTGCTGAACACAACATGCTGTACTTTCATCCCAGACTCCATTCATTCAGTGGATATGCAGGACGCATTGGAAGAGCTGAATAAACTTCGTGATGCAATGCATAAAGACACCCTAGCCGTGAACCGGTGGAATCCCTGGTCCTGGTTGACTTCAGGACCATGTTGGCAGTTACTATTGAAAATGGTGACACCAGTTATTATAGTCCTAATTCTGATTGGACTTTGCATGTGTTGTGTGATCCCTTATATCAAAACAATGGTTGGCAAAATGGTGTCAAATACATTTGTACAGTGTAATCTGGCCTTCCAACAAACTATGCCAAAATATCAAGCATTGAAACAGTCAGACCTTAGTGGAGAAAACTGTAATGACTGTACTGAGAATTATGATGATATTGAAAAGCTCACAACTCCAGTTCAAGCTTGAACTGTTGACGTGATGAGTTAACACACTCTTAGCCTATGAAGCTTGAGCTGAAAAAGTAATAAGACAAGTGGTGTAGTCGAATAATACAGAAAAAACAGTTCATTTATACCAGTCGGTAGGAGTGATGTATGGTGGTGGTGTGGTGATAACAGAATCTTTGACAGACTGCCACGAAATGTGTCAGGTTATTGTGCATTAATATCATTATTGTTACCCATGACCCCTGAAGACGTTACGACATATGCAGCCTCTCTTATTCCTGAGAATTGGCAGAAAGGCATAGCCAGACATAGAGTAAAAAGAGATTGGAAAGGAGTAGGAAATCCAACATATATTGACGCAATAGGAGTCCCCAGAGGAGTGCCTGACGAGTATAAACTGGTTGATCAAATAGCAGCTGGATTCGAATCTTCCATCTGTTGGTGGTGTTCAATTAATAAAAACATGGACAGAATAGATTAAGTTAATAAACTAACTAACTAAGCTGGGTGATGCCTACTGTATGTTTAACAGGTGATAAACAGGTGGGAAATGTTAAGGATTTTATTTATATATATATATATATATATATATATATATATATATATATATATATTATATATATATATATATGTTATCACTGTTAAACATTTGTACCTTCGTCTTCTTTCTTATGAAAACGGTGTTGTGCTGTTTGCACTTCACCCTGAGAATGTATGTGTTATTCAACCTTGTTTTAGCTTTGTCTTCTTTCTCATGAGAACGGTGTTGTGCTGTTTTGCACCTGTCTTAACCAAGCCTGAGAATTCAATTTTGTTTTAGCACTCTGGGGTCAATCTGAGCTGGGAATGAAGGGCTGGATGTACTTATTATTATAATATAACTTTGTTTTCGCAGCCTCTTAACGACTGGGAGTAAGAGAACGTTTTGACTGTTGTGATGTGGTGCTTAGTGTGAAGGAGTGTGAAGGACAGGACACTTCAGGCAGATGCAGAACAGCTGATACTGCAACAGACGAACGAGATGTGCTGACCTGTGTAAAGAAAGTGTCCTTCCTTACAGCTGCACTTATTGACGTATGCGTTTATGTTACGGGAAGAAACTTGTCTTGCGTCATCACCCCCCCCCTTAGGACAAGTTTTTTGTTTATGTGATGAGGGCGTCTCTTAATAAAAAGAGCGGAAAAGCAGGCCAGACTTTAGTGTAGCCTTGGTGTACAGCCTGGCCGCACTCCGCGCGTAAAATTTGACTTTCTGTCTCACTGGTGTTTCTTGACTCTGTTTGTCTTGTTAAAGGTTTTAAAAATGTTTGGAGGAGAAAATACCCAACAGTTCGCTTAAAAAAAAACACGTGGATCAGATTCTGCCGAAGAGTACAATGGTCCGCAGATATCCCAGCACTTTTTCCATTTTGCTCCAACTGCTCATGATAAGGAGTTCTTTCAGAGTAAAACAGAGACCAGCACTTCCCAGGTCTCTGTACAGTTGTTTCCTCTGGAGTACGTTGCCACACTGGAGCAGGACATGTCTCTAATTGCCCACACTCGCACTTTCCATCTGGGTGTTTGCCTATCAGAGCCAGCCCACTCCTCAGCCCACAATGCCCTAATCTCAACCTGACTACACATTCCCGCCTGCTACAGCTAAAATTTCCATTGGTTTCATCACAGTGTTTTGAATAGCAAAATAAGATCTGCCTTTACTATCATGTGTCCAGTTGAACTGCCAACTCTCTCTCAACGATCTATTAATTATTTCTGAACACTGGAGAACCCAACCGCCAGTGAAATATCAACACTTCCGTTCACCAAAGCATTCCTTGCAACAGTGTCAGCAGCCTCATTGCCCTACACATCCACATGCTCCGGAACCCATAGAAATCCCACCTCACCCCCAGCTTCATGGATTCCATGCAAGGAATGAAAAATTTCCATCAAAAGCTCTGGTCTTGACCTAGATTTCCATTCCAGTACAGTTGCAAGAACGGAAGATGAATCACTGCATATAAAGACAAGTTTACTCCATTTTCCTCAACCCACCATAATGCCCATAGAACACCCATCATCTCAGCTGTGTATACAGACATTTGGTCTTCTACACGCAGGCCTCTGCTGACTTCATATTACAGAATATACACCCCACATGCCACTTTGCCAGTCTCCTGGTTCTTAGATCCATCTGTAAAAACCTGGGATTGCCAGCATTTTTACACTACTCCTCTATCTACCAAGCGCTGCCAAATGGCAGCACTGGGGTACTTTACATCTCATTAGGCCACCTTTTGTTATGTACATGGGGGCCATTAGATCAGAATGTGCAAGTGCTGGAAAGACAGCTCACAACACATACTCACTCTGTTGACTGAGAGACGCAGAGATGGCTAAGCTTTATAGCACAGAGCAAGCTTTGGACATGATCCTGAACCATGTTGACCCGTGTGACTCCGATGGAGAAGAAATAACCCTTGCGCTGACTTCCAACTCTGAAAATTCTTCTGGTAAGATTTCACAAATTTCCTATTTTCGTTTGCCTGTATTTGGCTGTTGTGTTTTTGGAAGAGAAGCACTGCAAAAAGTACCATCTTGATAAGTTAAAATTGCTCAAAAAATAATATTTTATCTTAAATTGAGAAATTTGACTTGTCAAGACAAAAAAATCTTGATAAGATGTTTTTACTTAGGTTTTTATGAAAGTTTAAGTAAAAAACAGATCTAATGGCTGCATTTACAAATGAAAGGGGGTCGTTGAGATGTAAATCCAGGGAGTGCAGCTGCCATTTGGCAGCACCTTGGGATTTAAAGGTATAACTGCCATTTGGCAGGTCCTTGGGAGTATCCCACCCACTCTTCATACAACTTAGCACTCACTAGAACAAGCAAATTATCAACTTTATTTTGGAGGCTTGCAGCAAAGTCAAGTAAACGATAGGATCCAGTATAGTCCACGAAGGGACAGGCATCCTGCGCACACGTTGAAGTATTCCCAGCCTTTCTGCCAGAGGCTTTACTTGTTCTCCGAAGTTCGTTTTAATTGGCTTCCCTTGGCCCATAAACTCTCAGTGGGCATCTAACAAAGTTCTAAAGTTATTTCCAGCTGTACACTAAAAAGTATAATGCTGCCCTCTAGAGCATCAGGCTGTTGAGTGAATACATTTTTACGAATGGAATGGAGCAGGCTGGAAAAAACAACCAAAAAACAAAACAAAACAACAACAAAACGAAAGAAAACAACCACTACTGTATGAACACCTGAGCAGATGCAGGTCATCAGATTTTGCGAGGTTGTGGAAAATTCCACATGCCGAACTATAAGTCCACTTCAATTCAATAAAATAGTTCAAACAATATACACAAGAGTGGTAGCTAAATAAAAACAATAAAATCCGATCTCCAAAACCGTTTTTAAAAAGGTCTAAATAAGAAACCTTGATAAAAACGATGTTAGGTTGCAGACCTTTTGCTCCCTCCTAACTCAGCTCCTCAACACTCAGAAACTATACCAATTTTGCAGTATTTTTTTTTTTAGCCTATTAATGACATCAAACATAAACAACACAAAGACTTCTTCACCAGAAGTGTCTTCTCAGAGACTTTACTGGATCACTACTTGATGTAAAAGGTCAGAAGGTGCCATTGACAACAGCGACCTTTCATCCTCTGCTTCCTGAAGGAACTTTTAGTTGATTTATTCATCGTGACTTCCTGCTCCTCACAGCAGTTCAATTTCAATTCAATTCAATTAATTTCAATTTTAAAAAAGCGCCAAATCACGACAAAAGCGTCCTAAGCTGCCTCACACAAAACAGTTAAAAAACAGTTTAAAATGAATTAAAAACAACAAGTTTAAAAACACAAATGCAAAAATAAAAAGAATAAAATTTAAAAAGAATAAAAAAGCAGAATAACACACTATATTAACCAAACACTACGAAAAAAATGTGTCTTCAGTCTTGACTTGAAGGTCTCTACATTATGCCCTTTGATCGACAGACTTTTTCATTACCCTCGGGAAACAAAGCAGTCCTGCATCAGATGAACGCAAAGCCCAGGACGGTACATAGGGTTTAATCAGATCAACGAAGTAGGTCGGTGCCAGTCCATGAACAACTTTATAGGCTAATAACAAAAACTGTGAAACAAATATAAAATATTCTACTATTGGCATAACACTGATCTCCACAATGTGTGTATAGACTTCTGAAAACATTAAATCATAACTTATAATAAAAATGCAGAAATATATGTGTGTGTGTGTGTATATATATATAGGAAACTTAAATGTGTGTCTTTTTAAAGTAACACAGCACTCTAAGCACTCCAAATAGAAATCTGTTGATGATCAAGTACACGGCCCCAAAAACAAGGGACCAAGCCTTATCGAGAGTTTCTTCACATTTCTATTCTGCAACCTTTACATCATCGAAGACTCACTTGTCCTTCCCTCACCTCATCAGCATGTCCAGGAAGGTCCATGTTCAGCTTCCCGGTCTTGATGTCCCAAACTTTAAGTGTACTATCTGCTGCCACTGACCAACAGTCTGCTGTCTGCTGACCATGCTACTTGATAAACAGCTCCCACATGGCCACGCAGGGACATCAAGTACCTACAAGCAGGTAGAAACACAAAACACTTGCAGTAATGCAGACAAACTGCCACAGAGGTAAAGCAGTCTGAAACAGGTTTCAGGAAAGGTAGTTTTTTTTTTCTTTTTAAGTGGCCCAACCTAGCAAGCAATACATCCTTCAAGTAGCCATTTCATCTCCACATCACAACACAGCAAATAGAGACACTGACTCCTTGAGTTCAATCATTTTGGCTAGGATCCCCCTCCTTTCCACATGATGGCACTGATGAACACTATTTTGTTCTCCACTAGAGTGCTAGAAAGGGAGAAGAAAGTTGCATGATTGTGAATACCCAGAGATACTTCTGAATGCTGCCGTTTTCCTTTCGTAGTCAGTGATTCACAGATCACTGTGTCAATATGGACACAGTCTTAGTGCAAGTGGTGGTTTTGTTCCATTTGCATTTGGAAGAGGAGAATAAATGCCTGCACTACATGTATGATTTGTTAAATCTGTGAAAGGTCCTTTAACAGCAAAACATTACATTAGCAATAGAAGAAAACCGACGGAACAAAGAATTTTATGGCTTACATTTGTAATTGTTTTTATATTAGCAGACATGTGGAATTAATTAATTAAAATGTCAGCTTGATCCAAACATCCCATTAAGTTTGTGTCAACGGAAATGGAAAAATCCGCCTTTAGTTCAATAAAATTTGGAGCCACAAATGACATAAAAAAAGCCTTAAAACAAGTAAATTCATTTTGCACTTGAGCTACATTTACAAAACAGTTTGGAGCACAGCAGAGGCCACCTTACTTCAGTTGACATCCACATGCCTGCGGGTGAAGCTGGTCAGAGTATAAATTGAACTGCTAAAATCAGATCACAAAGGGGAGTGTGTGCTTTGTTGGGCTGTATGTCCTGTAACAACTGGCAAACTTTGCTTACTTTCCAGTGCGTCCATCCCAGACTTTAACTGACTTGTCAAAAGCAGAGGCAAGAAGTCTGGTATCTGGAGAAAAGAGCACTTCATTGACCAGAGCACTGTGGCCAGTCATCCTGCACAAAGGCTTCTTTTCTTCTGCAGGATTCCAGAGGAACAAAGTAAAGTCATCCGAGCCAGACACCAAACGCTCAGGAGCTGTACCCTGCAGCAGGGGAACAGAGCTGATGCAATGACATAACACTACATCCAACAACTAGACCTGACTCATAAAACATGATTATAAATGCCATAATTACACTAAATGTTAGTTTTCAACTTACCCGAACTCTATTATATCTCTGCAAGGCTTTCTCCTTCAACTCTTCCACTGTGGGGGAAAAAAAGGACTTGTAAACATCTAAGTCTGCACTCTTCCTCGCCACAAAAGCAAATGTGCTCCTTAAAACAGCCATTTTATCAGTTCCGAGCAGAGATGTTCAAATCCTTAGCTATAGATCCAAAACAGCCCACTTACATGATCCAGTAATGTCCTGGGGGTTGACTGTCGCAGTGGCAGGCTCAAAAGCTCCAGTGCGCAGGACATAGTCGGTGCTGAGAGCCAGGGTGTTCACCCAGTGAGCGTGACCCTGCAAAGTCCTGCACTGAACACCCTACACCCAGACACATAGCACAACATTAAGTCCATGTTACTATCTGTGTAGTGATCATTCAGAACATTTTATCAGCATCTCAACCTCACACGTACATCTTTAGCTCTCCAGACTTTGACTGTCCTATCCTGGGAAGAAGTGTAGAGAAGTCCATCTCCTCCCCACTTACACAGGTGACTGACTGAGTATGTCCAGTCAGGATCTTCTCATAGTGTCCCAGCACTGTGTCCCAAATCGTACAGAGCCATCTTTGGAGCTACTGGCTAAGTACCGGCACTCTGGGTTACTGAAACGGAGGAAGGCATGGAAAAGAGGTGAAGAAATTAGTACATTCTGTACCAATTTCTTCCATTTGCGCAAATTTGGTTATTTGTGAAAAATCTCTCACTATATTAGCTGCCAATATTTAGCCAAATGGAAATGTATTTACAAAGCTAAGGGCAGATCAACAAAAGGAATACCACCTGAATGGGATTAGTTTATGTTGCCATATTTTCAATGTGATCAGTGTTTAAAAAAAATTATATAACCAAAGCTGGGACGTAGCATGAGAATAAGGTGCAGAACAAGATCAGCAGTTAAGTCAGTAACAAATGAATCACTCACAGATGAAGTGGTTCCCAGCAAAGCCACGTGATCCACTTGGTGTGTCCTGTCAAAGTCTTCCCTATTTGTTTCCCGGTCACTGGGTCCCAAAGACAGAGCTACAGAAAGGCAACAAAAATTTACATTAAACACTAACTCATTATCGGACACGTCAGACAGGTCACATCATCACTTCATGTTGGATGGACACCTGACTGTTCTTGCACCCTGAAGCCAACTTCTTTCCATCAGGTGACCAGGCGATGACCAATACCCAATGTGTATGCCCTTAAATAAAGGATATCCCAGCTCAGTGACATCAGTAATCGACATGTGCAAGAAACAATCATGATGCCTTACGCTTGTGATTAATGAAATAATTATTCTAAGACTTTATACCTCTGGCAGTGTGATGGGGTGTCTCAGTGGTCAAGTCCCAGAAACGCACTGTGGTATCACCTGAACCACTGGCCAAAATCTAAAACAAAAAAGTAGTAAGTAATAAAACATAAGCAATGCACTTTAAACTTGTTTCTCATAAATACAACCTCTCAATCTAAAACTCGACTGTGTAACTCCAACACACCCTTTCAGACCAACAGGGTGACAAGTCAAGCATGTCTATAGCCAATCTGAAAGGATTAGTTTGGTTTAGTTTACACAGTACCAAATCACAACAAAGCTGCCTCAAGGCGCTTCATACAAGTAAGGTCTAACCTTACCAACCCCCAGAGCAAGCACACAGGCAACAGTGGTAAGAAAAACTCCCTCTGACAATATTGAGGAAGAAAGCTCAAGCAGACCAGACTCAAAGGGGTGATACACTGCTTAGACCATTCTAAAAACCAAAAGTTTACAATACAGACAACGCAACAACAATTGATGAGAGTCCATGCAGGTGTCCAGTCCACAATCGGGCGGGGGGGGGGGGGACATCAAGCCACTCAGTGGATCTGTTCCTGCAGCAGAGTCTGTACCCCGTCCATTACAAAAACATCTAATCCAGCACGTGGTTCCAGCAGCATCTCAGACAGAGGGGGGGGACCTGAATCAGTCGGCCAGAAAAACTACCCTTAAGGTATAATTCGTCAGCATTAAGCAACTTTCAGCAACAGGATTACCAAAAAAAGCAATGCAGGTGTATTCTATGTTGAATTTTGTCCAAATAGGTTTACATAAGAACCTGAACCTGTTGTTGAAGTGGTTCTACATATAATTGTATTTCTTCTGATCACGTGTTGCACTTTACTTGCATGATTTCTTCTGCAGACAAACATGAAAACTGCCTAAATTGTCCCCTGGTGGTCTAATGATAATTTTATCCCTCAGTGTGGCTGGCCAAAAAAATGTACTAACAGATCATGCGGCAGTGTTTGATGAAGTAACCGACAGCCTTTACTCACTTGCCAGTAGGGCTGAAAGCTGTTGAGATGACTGCTTCTGTGTGTCCTTGTAATGAGCTGGTGGTGCACCGGGTCACAGCCCGAACCCTGAACACAGCCTGAGGCTGATATACCACGGCAACACTTGTTCTGTTTCCACGCCTAGAGCTTTCACACAAGACCCCAAATTGGACACCACCTCAGCTTCTCCACGCACAAAAAACGCCAGTGGCACCGGCTCTTCCTGCAGTGGACAAACGATAAAACCAAAACACAGCCAACAAATAAAGAGCAGATGATTACAGCTGAATATCACTTTGGCTTTGCAGGCCTCAAAATAAGAACATGAAAACTAAAATATACAGCAGATGTAGAACATCTATGTATCCTTAATAATTACACTTTTTTTTAATTAATACTTGACCCATTAAAAACAAAAACAAAACAGACTTCTCTATGAAAATTTTAAAAACAATGTCCTTCAAGTTCAAGTTACTTTACTGGTACATTTTGTTTGCCATAGCAGATGTTTAATCTCACACTAAAAACATATGTCTACACTATATAAACTAAATAAAAATATCAAACCCAAAATAATAGAATGCATAAGTATGGGGATGCTATATAACTGAAATTAAAATGCGTAAAAGCCAAAATATGTCTTGACTTTCTATACTCACTGCAGATCAACAGTCAAAATATTCTAAGGCAGCATGTTTCAATGTATTTAAACCAAAGTGCTTCAATACTATTTTTGTAACGTGGGCTTCTTTGTATGACTAATGTGTTCAATAATGCAGTAATGGAAAAAAAAAAAAAAAAAAAAGACAGACCAACCTTCCATGTTTTAATTTGTCAGATAAATTAAAACAGGAGTCAACAAATCAGTGTACATTTTGTCTGATTTTGATTCATAAGCACAGTATCAGCAGTCTGTGCAGGCAGCACTTTGTCAGCCTTTGCTGTCGCTTCATCCGGAGCAGACAAGGTGCACAGTTTAAAAGCAGTGATGCTTTCCTTCACTTCAAATACACAACAACTCTGTTTTAAAAGCACAAATAATCATCAGGATGCATTACATCTCACTCTGTTTAACTCTAGGCCTGCCGGTCGTTGATATACAGTGGACGGTTACGCATTATACTCTCTGCCGATCCTGGAAATATCACTCCCCGGAGAAACTTTCATTATCTGCCGGTCCGCTGTATTTAGTGTTTGCAGGGTACACTCAGAATCGGCATTATAACCAATGAACACCAAGGATCATCTGAAGGCTGACCCCCATGCTTACATCATAAATACAGGTCTATTGCTCGTATTTGATTGATTAAACAAGTCCATTTCCCCGATATAGAAAGAGTTGTCCAACTGCGTACGTCAGAACAAAGAAAATCGATTGAATCATTGTGGCAAGTGGAAATACTGTTGTCAAAGACAGCATTCTAGATAACGTAGAATGGGAGAATAGGGAATTATTCAGGGAAATCTTCACAACAGAAGATTTCAATGATGATTTCCTGTGTTTAGAGTCAGATGATCTCAACGATGTAAACTGGACAAATAGCATTTTGGACCCAAAATTCTGCAGCTCACGGGAGAATGGAGAAGAACAACGCAACACTAGAAGAAGCCTGGACCTATCTGGACTTTTTGTACTTATTTTTCACCGTTGATTTACTCAATCTTGTGGTTGTAGAAACTAACATATGCCCAGGATTTTCTGTGATCAGACAAAGAGAGAAACATGAAGCTGAATGCATGGGCTTGACTTCAGGCTTCATTTTGAGGAGTAATAATGTTTGTTATCGCTATGTCACCATTCCAATATTACCCAAAAGCTGGCTGATTTGGTAAGCCTGCAATGTAAAACAAAATATATATAAAAAAAAGTTTTGCCTATCTATCAACCCTATCTTAGGCAGTAATAGAAGAAATTACTTTTTTTTTTTTGGCTTGACCCAAATTGCTTCCATGACAGCACTAAAAATGGTCACATATTGTATGACAATAGCTAATGTTGCATTCAGAACCCAAACAAAACTTAAGCCTGGTTCACACGGCAGGATGTTAAAATTATCTTTAGGTTTCCAAAACCTGAGAGACAACATGTGAAGATTAAAAAAAAAAAAACAATCATAGATCTAACAGGTTTGGTCGTACAGTGTGTGGTGTTCAGCCACACGGTAAGGACAGCAACACCACACATGAACAGATTTCACACACGGACATCACAGCTCAGACAGGAAATCTCGCAAAATCTCTCGAGATTAAACGTGACTTCAGAGTAAACAAACAGAGTACTTTGTGGACTATTTAAAAGTGCCCTTCCAAGCAGAGCAGAGCGCTCTGAACACACCACACACGGCAGGAATATCTGATAAGATTATCTTTGACGTCATCACGATTGTCGGGGCGTCCTTAAGATTGTCGGAAGGGGAAGATCAGGTCCGATATCGGCCTAATTATCCTGCCGTGTGAACCCGGCTTTAGTTCAGTGTGCATGTGTAAAGGCAGTAGCTTTCTGTACGTAGCCATATTCATATAGGCCTAGTTCAAAAATAATGAAGCCAAAGTGTGGCATAACCGTCAAAATTTAAAAGTGGTCTTTTTTTGTGAAATGTTATCATTTTAGGTATGGTTATATATCAGTTTCATTATTTCTATTGGTCTCGGTTCAGTCATTGCTAGAAATTATCAATGCATATACACTATAATGTGCTAGAGCTTAACTCTTGCAACAACAGTTGGACGTATCTTCTTTAGTCTGCAGAAGCCTGAAACAAAGAAATTCTGTCCATTAGTTCCTGGTATTACTGAACAAGTAATATAATTATTCTATTGAAGCAGAGGAGATATAGCTAAGGTTTTGACACAAATAAATCAAGGACTTATTCTGAGGTTACGCTTGCGACAGTTTTACCTTGCTTTAAAACATGGTTTTTCTAGGAAATGACATTTCTACCTTTACAAAAATGCATTACTGTGTGTTAGTATGAACCACAAACTAACACCACTGACAAAATACAAGGTTATTTCTTTAACATTCAACTTTAAATGATAATGCTACATATCAATGTCACACAAAATTAATGGAAAAGGTGGCTATTTTGGGGTACATTTCGTGCATATCTCTGGAACCGTGCGGAATTTTTCCATCAAATTTTCAGTACCTGTCAAAGACTAAAGGCAACTCACAAATAAAACTGGATGGTGCTCAATAAAATAATGGCTTGTTCATGACAAATGCAATGCAAATCAGCAGTTAGGCTTCATTATTTTTTAAACTAGGCCTATAGTGAGCTTCTACTGGTACCTAGTGTCTCTAAGTGGTCAATACATGTCACATAATCATGACGCTGCTTACTTATACATGCACTTGCTATTGCTATGTAGAGTCCCTAAACTACGTTAACCACAACTATTAATCCTAACCATAACAAGGCTGTATGAATAGAATTTGGGGTTATTAATCGGGCTGTGTATGATAGCCACTTCCCATGTTAAATGCCTACACACACTGACAAACACCAACATGTCTAAATGCTTATATTATGTTAGCTATTTACCTTTTGTAACAACGCATTGCAAACCAGCTGGAGCTTTTCTGGAGTGATATCTAGAGGCACATCAAAAGGTGAACCCAGAACCTCCCCGCTCTCATCCTGAAACTGGATATCAACAGCCGCTCCACATCGTCTGCCGACATCTCCAGTTTAGTTCAGATTCTTAACTACAAGTGGAAAATTTTACACATATACAGTAGCTGTTTAAAGAATAAATCCACAGACTTCTAGAGACAATGTCTTGCTATGAGTATTTGCAAAGGTTGAAGTCAGAACAAGACTGGGTTGCATCAGTTGTACAAATGTTAATGAAATTCCAATTTTAACAAGTGCTAATTTTTAAATTTACAAAGGAAGACATGATATTTTTAATGTAAAATTACCTAAAGTATTAGTTCAACAAACAAACAGTCTCAAAATAAAGCAGTGTCCTTATTATATCTGGTTCCAACGATTTCGCCCAGACTGACCCCAAATAGGAGTAAATTAAGTATTTTTATTTATTTTTTGGTGGTTTCTTGTGTTATTTTGGAAATGTGGTACTTCCTCAAAAAGCTACATATACGCGTATGTAATTTTTTGGGCGGCTGTGCCCTCTGGTGTTCAAGAGATGAAACTTCATCCACTGACCTAAGTTAAAAAAAAAAAACAAACAGTAATTAATATTACATATATGATTTACATATTCTGATATATGCATTATACAACCCCTGGCAATAATTATGGAATCACCGGCCTCGGAGGATGTTCATTCAGTTGTTTAATTTTATAGAAAAAAGCAGATCACAGACATGACACAAAACTAAAGTCATTTCAAATGGCAACTTTCTGGCTTTAAGAAACACTATAAGAAATCAGGAAAATAATTGTGGCAGTCAGTAACGGTTACTTTTTTAGACCAAGCAGAGGGAAAAAAATATGGAATCACTCAATTCTGAGGAAAAAAATTATGCGATCACCCTGTAAATTTTCATCCCCAAAACTAACACCTGCATCAAATCAGATCTGCTCGTTAGTCTGTATCTAAAAAGGAGTGATCACACCTTGGAGAGCTGTTGCACCAAGTGGACTGACATGAATCATGGCTCCAACACGAGAGATGTCAATTGAAACAAAGGAGAGGATTATCAAACTCTTAAAAGAGGGTAAATCATCACGCAATGTTGCAAAAGATGCTGGTTGTTCACAGTCAGCTGTGTCTAAACTCTGGAACAAATACAAACAACATGGGAAGGTTGTTAAAGGCAAACATACTGGTAGACCAAGGAAGACATCAAAGCGTCAGACAGAAACTTAAAGTAATGTCTCAAAAATCGACAAATGTACAACAAAACAAATGAGGAACGAATGGGAGGAAACTGGAGTCAACGTCTGTGACCGAACTGTAAGAAACCGCCTAAAGGAAATGGGATTTACATACAGAAAAGCTAAACGAAAGCCATCATTAACACCTAAACAGAAAAAAAAAAACATGGTTACAATGGGCTAAAGAAAAGCAATCGTGGACTGTGGATGACTGGATCAAAGTAATATTCAGTGATGAATCTCGAATCTGCATTGGGCAAGGTGATGATGCTGGAACTTTTGTTTGGTGCCGTTCCAATGACATTTATAAAGATGACTGCCTGAAGAGAACATGTAAATTGCCACAGTCATTGATGATATGGGGCTGCATGTCAGGTCAAGGCACTGGGGAGATGGCTGTCATTACATCATCAATAAATGCACAAGTTTACGTTGATATTTTGGACACTTTTCTTATCCCATCAATTGAAAGGATGTTTGGGGATGATGAAATCATTTTTCAAGATGATAATGCATCTTGCCATAGAACAAAAACTGTGAAAACATTACTTGCAAAAAGACACATAGGGTCAATGTCATGGCCTGCAAATAGTCCGGATCTTAATCCAATTGAAAATCTTTGGTGGAAGTTGAAGAAAATGGTCCATGACAAGGTTCCAACCTGCAAAGCTGATCTGGCAACAGCAATCAGAGAAAGTTGGAGCCAGATTGATGAAGAGTACTGTTTGTCACTCATTAAGTCCATGCCTCAGAGACTGCAAGCTGTTATAAAAGCCAGAGGTGGTGCAACAAAATACTAGTGATGTGTTGGAGCGTTCTTTTGTTTTTCATGATTCCAGAATTTTTTCCTCAGAATTGAGTGATTCCATATTTTTTCCCCTCTGCTTGGTCTAAAAAAGTAACCGTTACTGACTGCCAGTAACTTTTTTTCCTGATTTCTTATAGTGTTTCTTAAAGCCAGAAAGTTGCCATTTGAAATTACTTTAGTTTTGTGTCATGTCTGTGATCTGCTTTTTTTCTACAAAATTAAACAACTGAATGAACATCCTCCGAGGCCAGTGATTCCGTAATTTTTGCCAGGGGTTGTATACGAGGGTTGTCAAAGTATAGGTCCTTTTTATTTTTTTCAAAAACTTTATGGATTTCATTCATATGTTTTTACGTCAGACATGCTTGAACCCTCGTGCGCATGCGTGAGTTTTTCCACGCCTGTCGGTGACGTCATTCGCCTGTGAGCACTCCTTGTGGAGGAGTCGTCCAGCCCCTCGTCGGAATTCCTTTGTCTGAGAAGTTGCTGAGAGACTGGCGCTTTGATCAAACTTTTTCTAAACCTGTGAGGCACATTGAAGTGGACACGGTTCGAAAAATTAAGCTGGTTTTCAGTGAAAATTTTAACGGCTGATGAGAGATTTTGAGGTGATACTGTCGCTTTAAGGACTTCCCACAGAGCGAGACGTCGCACAGCGGTCCCAGGCCGCCGTCGTCAGCCTGTTTCAAGCTGAAAACCTCCACATTTCAGGCTCTATTGATCCAGGACGTCGTGAGAGAACAAAGAAGTTTCAGAAGAAGTCAGTTTCAGCATTTTATCCGGATATTCCACTGTTAAAGGAGATTTTTTTAAATGAAAGACGTGCAGACAGGTCCGCGCATCGGGACGTAGCCGGCGCGGTGCGGCAGCACAGGAAAAACACCTCCGTGTTGATAACATTTGTAAAATCCAGGCGGCTTTTGATGGCTTTCAGTGGAGTGAGTATATGAGAAATTGTTTAACAGCTGGACATGTTCCAACTTGTCCTTAAGGCTTCCAACAGAGGTGTTTTTCCTGTGGCGGAGCGTTGCGGCAGCTGCGAGCCGATGCTGCAATCCGTCCGCACGTCTTTCATTAAAAAAATCTCCTTTAACAGTGGAATATCCGGATAAAATGCTGAAACCGACTTCTTCTGAAACTTCTCTGTTCTCTCACAACGTCCTGGATCAATAGAGCCTGAAATGTGGAGGTTTTCAGCTTGAAACAGGCTGACGACGGTGCCTGAGAGCGCTGCGCGACGTCTCGCACCGTGGGAAGTCCTTAAAGCGACAGTATCACCTCAAAATCTCTCATCAGCCGTTAAAATTTTCACTGAAAACCAGCTTAATTTTTCGAACCGTGTCCACTTCGATGTGCCTCACAGGTTTAGAAAAAATTTTGATCAAACAAAGCGCCAGTCTCTCAGCAACTTCTCAGACAAAGGAATTCCGACGAGGGGCTGGACGACTCCTCCCACAAGGAGTGCTCACAGGCGAATGATGTCACCGACAGGCGTGGAAAAACTCACGCATGCGCACGAGGGTTCAAGCATGTCTGACGTAAAACCATACGAATGAAATCCATACAGTTTTTGAAAAAAATAAAAAGGACCTATACTTTATTGACAGACCTCGTATTTCTAGAGTTGAGTCAAGATACCCTCACTCAACATTGTACAATTTTTTTTTTTTTTTATTTGCATTGCAGTATAAATAAATGTATAAAAAAATACAAATGCTGCGCACGGAACCCAACAATTTTCGCAATTTTACAAGAATTTACGAATACTGAAACCTCCATCCTCCAAACAGTTTGTGCTGACGCTCCCACACTCCGCCCGTGGATTAGTCTCCATCAGGGGACTCTTTCTCTTGGCGCTTTCAAAATGCCACAAGAAACCACCAATAATAAATAAAAGTACTTAATTTACTCATATTTGGAGTCAGTCTTGGTAAATCGTCGGACCAATTATATCTGTACATTATAACTGTATTAAGGTAGATTTTGTAGGGTTTTAGCAGCCGGCGTTTAACTTGATCTGTGCCAAAAAGTGGACATATTTCACATGATCATTCTGTACTCCTGATCGCTACACTCACTCAAATTCACAAACACTCCTATAGAGACCAATTTACACATTTATCACGAAGTTTGAGCGTTTCGCTAACACACAGCTAGTCTGTTGTCAGTTAGCTAAGCATTAATTCGTTTCAACCACTACAGTACAACAAAAGAAAGGTAACTTTTACAGAAAGTTGTAGCCAACATCACGCATGTCCACATCGTCCCTTAAATTAGATTAAGCTTACCTTTAGAAACAAAAACAGGTATTAAATCCAACCCACGTGTACATCTGCAAGAACCAGTTTACGTTCTTCTTCGTCTAGTTATTTCTTCTTCTTCTTCTTCTCTTATGTAGCAGACTAGACGCAACCAAGTCACGGTGCTGCCATCTGTTGTTCGATCATCCTCTTCAGTTGAGTCCTGAAGAGGATGATCTTCTCTCTTCTGTACCATCAGGATTGTGGACAACAGGTCCTTCAGACGTAGGACTGATAAAAAATGCACAACCTGTAGTTATAAGACCAAAAACAGAATACAGACCATGTGTAAGACAGTATCCATTGAAACCTGATGCAATTGAAGGAATCAGGCCGGTAATAGAGAATTTATTAACAGCAGGAGTAATAGTGCCATGTCCAGATTCACCATGTAACACACCCATATTTCCTGTAAAAAAAGGCTCCGCCCTCAGTGGGATGGAGATAGATTCAAGATCTGCAGGCAGTAAATGCTGCTGTGATTAAAAGAGCACCATGTGTACCAGATCCGCACACACTGTTAAGCTCATTGAGATTAAATTCTAGTTGTTTTTCTGTAATAGATATCAGTAATGCATTTTTTTTTTTCTGTACCAGTACACCCAGATAGTCAATTCTGGTTTGCTTTTACCTTTAAAGGACAACGATATACATTTACCAGATTACCGCAGGGTTACGCAGAGAGTCCAACTATTTATTCTCAAGTCATGTCAGCATGTTTAGCCAATTTCGTTCCACCGGCAGATAGCCAACTATTAGTGTATGTTGATGACATTCTGATTGCCTCTGACACACGAGAAAACTGCATAACTGACACAGTAGCATTATTATGTTTCTTATTTGATAATGGCCACAAAGTGAGTAAAAACAAAGTTCAGTTGTGTAGGGATAAAGTAAAATATTTAGGACATGAATTATCAGCCACAGGGCGTACTATCCTGTCTGACAGGAAGGAAGCAATTTTGCACGCTCCAAAACCACAAACCAAAAAGCAGATGATGTCATTTCTTGGACTGACTAATTACTGCAGGGCATGGATTCCCTGCTATGCAGAATTGACTAGTCCACTTTCTGATTTGATGTACAAGGATGATATTTCAATGTCAACCGTGTTGGAATGGAACAAAAGAAGCTGAGGAAGCTTTTGTAAAAGTAAAACAAACATTAGTGTCATCCACAGTTTTGGCACTACCAGATTATAGTAAACCATTCATTCAAACAGCTGATTGTAAGAATGAGTCCATGACTAGTGTTTTGGTTCAAGTGTATGGCTCAAAATTAAGGCCAGTTGCCTACTACTCATCTAAATTGGATGCAGTGGCAAGTGCTCTACCACCATGTGTACAGGCTGTTGTTGCAGCCTTTATGGCTGTTCAAAGTAGCAGTAATGTTGTTCTATTCCATCAGTTGACACTGGAAGTTCCACATGCAGTTTCTGCACTTCTGTTGCAGACAAAAATGAGCCTTTTGTCCCCAGCAAGACATCTTTCGTGCATGTCCTTGCTATTATCACAACCACACCTTACGGTAGAGCGCTGTACGACATTGAATCCATCCACATTGATACCCTTACCTGAGGATGGTGAGCCGCACAATTGTCTTGATGTAGCTACGGTCTGTACGAAAGCACGCCCAGACCTCCAGGACACACCCATCCCAAACAGTACAATTGTGTATGTGGATGGTTCTTCCACTGACAAAGCTTATGGACAAACACAATCTGGATATGCTGTTGTCACAAATTCAGAAGTATTGGATTCTGCTTCATTGCCATCGTCATTTTCAGCACAAGCAGCTGAATTAGTTGCTTTAACTGCAGCTTGCTATCTGTTTAAAGGTACGGCTGTGTCAATTTATACAGACAGCCAGTACGCTTTCAGCACAGTGCATGTGTTTGCAAAACTGTGGGAGGAGCGTGGAATGGTGACATCATCTGGAAAGCCAGTGACTCATGCCACTCTCCTAACTGCCCTACTGCAAGCTGTGAAGTTGCCTCAACAAATTGCTATATGCAAATGTGCGGCTCACACCAAAGGCTCTGACAGTGTTTCAAAAGGAAATGACGTTGCTGACAAAACCGCAAAGGCGGCAACAGCTCTTTCTATTTTTCTCCTATATGACACCCCTCCGGATATGACCACAAAAGAAACCCATATTGCCAAAAAATATGTTTAAATGGGCAGCTATTATGAGCCATGGCGTGACGCGTGTCTCATCAGGGGGTATGATATCGCAATTGCAATCTATTTTTTGTCTTTATGGGTTCGATGCATATGCAAAACAGCATTGTAGAGCATGCATGACATGTGCAAAACACAACTCACAAGGCAATTTGAGACCCCAAAGAGGCAAATTTCCAACACCACAATATCCCTTTCAAGTGATTCATATGGATTATATACAGCTGAGTAAACATGAAGGGAAGGAATTTTGTTTAGTCATAATTGATGCCTTCTCAAAATGGGTAGAATTGTTCCCTACAAAACATGCAGGTGCACTTACAGTGGCTAAGGCATTGTGCAAAGACATCATTCCATGATTTGGAATACCAGAAACAGTCTATTCAGATAATGGAGCGCATTTTGTTAATACAATAGTGCAATACGTAGGAGAAGCGCTACAGGTCAATCTCAAAAATCATTGTGCTTATCAACCACACAGTGCCGGATTAGTGGAAAGGACAAAGGGCACATAAAAGGGCGCAATAAAAATAAGATTAAGGAAATGTATAGAAGAGACAAAACAAACCTGGATTGAATGTTGGACCTAGTAAAATTGTATATGAGAATAACACCAACACCATCAGGGTTAACACCATTTGAGATACTTTATGGACGACCATATCGTCTACCAATTTTGACATGGATACTAAAACAGCAGATGAGGAACAAACATTAGCAAATTTTATGAAAAAGACATTAACACAGAAAGAGATAACTTAAACACATTTACTGCCGAATAATTTTGATCTTCCACAGGACGGCCTTCCAGTAGTCTAGCCAGGAGACTGGGTGTTCATCAGAGTCCAGTCCTCGTTGGGAAGGTCTATACCAAGTGCTGTTAACAACACCAACTGCAGTAAAGATAGCGGAGAGATCAACGTGGATACATCACTGTAAGATACAGCGTGTGTTGGCGGCCTCCACAGTGGAAGGGGAAGTCTGGCTACAAAGGGAGTCTATTTAATTAGCAATAGATTGTCTCAATGCCAGTGAAGCAGGGAGATCCTTGCACTATTAGGTGAGGTGGTTAACAACACTGTATCCTAGCAATCATGACTGAACTACAGCAGACCCCGGAGCGGCGTGCTCAGCGCCGCCGCTGCCGGACTGTTGGTAGGGCAGCCGGTTGCGTTGTGATCTTAGTGTGTTTCGTGCTCCTCGGATTCCTGGCCTGGTGGAATGGAATTACGTTACTAATTGTTATGTTTGTTCACAGATACCTATATCCTCAACACACCCAGCTCTGACGGCTAAACCGTACCCTGCTAGGGTGACAGAATGTCTTATCATACGGATGCATAATCAAACTGTATTTCGGGGGCAGCAGTTCTCAGCAAATCTGATAAGATGTAACACCACTTGCCTCAGTGCAACCACTTATATGATAGGGACTTCAACAGAGGACGTACAAGCGTGCCCAAGTGCTGCTCCATTGACTAGACTGAAGGGAAATGCAAAAATATCATCACGTTAAATTGTCATCACAACGGCCATTCCCAATTTGCTTTTACGGGACAGGGAATAAAAATGTAGGTAAAATTAAGAAACGTCTGTGTACCCAAACGTATGTTTTATCAAATAATTTAAGCCTAACCAAAACATAATATGTGGATGGTACTTATCTTCATCACATTGGACGGGGATGTAATTATACAGGCTCCTGTCCATGGGGAACGGATGAATCATGTGCTTATGTTAGTAAGTTTTTGCTACCACCTATAAATGGTACTCCGGTGTATGATGACATCTATTGGCTTTATGGTTCCAGACTGTACATGAGTCTCCCACCAAATTGGGGTGGTGTGTGTGCACCTACCCAGGTGACTGACCATACATATGTGGTAGGACCTCCACAGAGAAGAATGGCAGCACCAGACGGAGGAGATTGATATACCCAGATGTGTTACCACATGATCACATGTGGGGCTCGGATGTACTAAAGGACCAAAAAATTGTGGTCTGTAGGAGATAAAATAGCACATTCATTGTTCCCCTGGATAGGAGTGGGAAAAAATTCATTGATTGAAACTCTGAATTATCGATTGGGTCTGTTCATGAATGTAACTAAAAAAATAGTAGCAGCTCAAAACACTGAAATAGATGCTTTACGTACCATGGTGATGCAAAATCGCATGGTTTTAGACTTGCTTACTGGTTCACAGGGAGGAGTTTGTGTTCTGCTGAACACAACATGCTGTACTTTCATCCCAGACTCCATTCATTCAGTGGATATGCAGGACGCATTGGAAGAGCTGAATAAACTTCGTGATGCAATGCATAAAGACACCCTAGCCGTGAACCGGTGGAATCCCTGGTCCTGGTTGACTTCAGGACCATGTTGGCAGTTACTATTGAAAATGGTGACACCAGTTATTATAGTCCTAATTCTGATTGGACTTTGCATGTGTTGTGTGATCCCTTATATCAAAACAATGGTTGGCAAAATGGTGTCAAATACATTTGTACAGTGTAATCTGGCCTTCCAACAAACTATGCCAAAATATCAAGCATTGAAACAGTCAGACCTTAGTGGAGAAAACTGTAATGACTGTACTGAGAATTATGATGATATTGAAAAGCTCACAACTCCAGTTCAAGCTTGAACTGTTGACGTGATGAGTTAACACACTCTTAGCCTATGAAGCTTTAGCTGAAAAAGTAATAAGACAAGTGGTGTAGTCGAATAATACAGAAAAAACAGTTCATTTATACCAGTCGGTAGGAGTGATGTATGGTGGTGGTGTGGTGATAACAGAATCTTTGACAGACTGCCACGAAATGTGTCAGGTTATTGTGCATTAATATCATTATTGTTACCCATGACCCCTGAAGACGTTACGACATATGCAGCCTCTCTTATTCCTGAGAATTGGCAGAAAGGCATAGCCAGACATAGAGTAAAAAGAGATTGGAAAGGAGTAGGAAATCCAACATATATTGACGCAATAGGAGTCCCCAGAGGAGTGCCTGACGAGTATAAACTGGTTGATCAAATAGCAGCTGGATTCGAATCTTCCATCTGTTGGTGGTGTTCAATTAATAAAAACATGGACAGAATAGATTAAGTTAATAAACTAACTAACTAAGCTGGGTGATGCCTACTGTATGTTTAACAGGTGATAAACAGGTGGGAAATGTTAAGGATTTTATTTATATATATATATATATATATATATATATATATATATATATATATATATATATATATATATATATATATGTTATCACTGTTAAACATTTGTACCTTCGTCTTCTTTCTTATGAAAACGGTGTTGTGCTGTTTGCACTTCACCCTGAGAATGTATGTGTTATTCAACCTTGTTTTAGCTTTGTCTTCTTTCTCATGAGAACGGTGTTGTGCTGTTTTGCACCTGTCTTAACCAAGCCTGAGAATTCAATTTTGTTTTAGCACTCTGGGGTCAATCTGAGCTGGGAATGAAGGGCTGGATGTACTTATTATTATAATATAACTTTGTTTTCGCAGCCTCTTAACGACTGGGAGTAAGAGAACGTTTTGACTGTTGTGATGTGGTGCTTAGTGTGAAGGAGTGTGAAGGACAGGACACTTCAGGCAGATGCAGAACAGCTGATAACTGCAACAGACGAACGAGATGTGCTGACCTGTGTAAAAGAAAGTGTCCTTCCTTACAGCTGCACTTATTGACGTATGCGTTTATGTTACGGGAAGAAACTTGTCTTGCGTCATCACCCCCACCCTTAGGACAAGTTTTTTGTTTATGTGATGAGGGCGTCTCTTAATAAAAAGAGCGGAAAAGCAGGCCAGACTTTAGTGTAGCCTTGGTGTACAGCCTGGCCGCACTCCGCGCGTAAAATTTGACTTTCTGTCTCACTGGTGTTTCTTGACTCTGTTTGTCTTGTTAAAGGTTTTAAAAATGTTTGGAGGAGAAAATACCCAACAGTTCGCTTAAAAAAAAAACACGTGGATCAGATTCTGCCGAAGAGTACAATGGTCCGCAGATATCCCAGCACTTTTTCCATTTTGCTCCAACTGCTCATGATAAGGAGTTCTTTCAGAGTAAAACAGAGACCAGCACTTCCCAGGTCTCTGTACAGTTGTTTCCTCTGGAGTACGTTGCCACACTGGAGCAGGACATGTCTCTAATTGCCCACACTCGCACTTTCCATCTGGGTGTTTGCCTATCAGAGCCAGCCCACTCCTCAGCCCACAATGCCCTAATCTCAACCTGACTACACATTCCCGCCTGCTACAGCTAAAATATTCCATTGGTTTCATCACAGTGTTTTGAATAGCAAAATAAGATCTGCCTTTACTATCATGTGTCCAGTTGAACTGCCAACTCTCTCTCAACGATCTATTAATTATTTCTGAACACTGGAGAACCCAACCGCCAGTGAAATATCAACACTTCCGTTCACCAAAGCATTCCTTGCAACAGTGTCAGCAGCCTCATTGCCCTACACATCCACATGCTCCGGAACCCATAGAAATCCCACCTCACCCCCCAGCTTCATGGATTCCATGCAAGGAATGAAAAATTTCCATCAAAAGCTCTGGTCTTGACCTAGATTTCCATTCCAGTACAGTTGCAAGAACGGAAGATGAATCACTGCATATAACAGACAAGTTTACTCCATTTTCCTCAACCCACCATAATGCCCATAGAACACCCATCATCTCAGCTGTGTATACAGACATTTGGTCTTCTACACGCAGGCCTCTGCTGACTTCATATTACAGAATATACACCCCACATGCCACTTTGCCAGTCTCCTGGTTCTTAGATCCATCTGTAAAAACCTGGGATTGCCAGCATTTTTACACTACTCCTCTATCTACCAAGCGCTGCCAAATGGCAGCACTGGGGTACTTTACATCTCATTAGGCCACCTTTTGTTATGTACATGGGGGCCATTAGATCAGAATGTGCAAGTGCTGGAAAGACAGCTCACAACACATACTCACTCTGTTGACTGAGAGACGCAGAGATGGCTAAGCTTTATAGCACAGAGCAAGCTTTGGACATGATCCTGAACCATGTTGACCCGTGTGACTCCGATGGAGAAGAAATAACCCTTGCGCTGACTTCCAACTCTGAAAATTCTTCTGGTAAGATTTCACAAATTTCCTATTTTCGTTTGCCTGTATTTGGCTGTTGTGTTTTTGGAAGAGAAGCACTGCAAAAAGTACCATCTTGATAAGTTAAAATTGCTCAAAAAATAATATTTTATCTTAAATTGAGAAATTTGACTTGTCAAGACAAAAAAAATCTTGATAAGATGTTTTTACTTAGGTTTTTATGAAAGTTTAAGTAAAAAACAGATCTAATGGCTGCATTTACAAATGAAAGGGGGTCGTTGAGATGTAAATCCAGGGAGTGCAGCTGCCATTTGGCAGCACCTTGGGATTTAAAGGTATAACTGCCATTTGGCAGGTCCTTGGGAGTATCCCACCCACTCTTCATACAACTTAGCACTCACTAGAACAAGCAAATTATCAACTTTATTTTTGGAGGCTTGCAGCAAAGTCAAGTAAACGATAGGATCCAGTATAGTCCACGAAGGGACAGGCATCCTGCGCACACGTTGAAGTATTCCCAGCCTTTCTGCCAGAGGCTTTACTTGTTCTCCGAAGTTCGTTTTAATTGGCTTCCCTTGGCCCATAAACTCTCAGTGGGCATCTAACAAAGTTCTAAAGTTATTTCCAGCTGTACACTAAAAAGTATAATGCTGCCCTCTAGAGCATCAGGCTGTTGAGTGAATACATTTTTACGAATGGAATGGAGCAGGCTGGAAAAAACAACCAAAAAACAAAACAAAACAACAACAAAACGAAAGAAAACAACCACTACTGTATGAACACCTGAGCAGATGCAGGTCATCAGATTTTGCGAGGTTGTGGAAAATTCCACATGCCGAACTATAAGTCCACTTCAATTCAATAAAATAGTTCAAACAATATACACAAGAGTGGTAGCTAAATAAAAACAATAAAATCCGATCTCCAAAACCGTTTTTAAAAAGGTCTAAATAAGAAACCTTGATAAAAACGATGTTAGGTTGCAGACCTTTTGCTCCCTCCTAACTCAGCTCCTCAACACTCAGAAACTATACCAATTTTGCAGTATTTTTTTTTTTTAGCCTATTAATGACATCAAACATAAACAACACAAAGACTTCTTCACCAGAAGTGTCTTCTCAGAGACTTTACTGGATCACTACTTGATGTAAAAGGTCAGAAGGTGCCATTGACAACAGCGACCTTTCATCCTCTGCTTCCTGAAGGAACTTTTAGTTGATTTTATTCATCGTGACTTCCTGCTCCTCACAGCAGTTCAATTTCAATTCAATTCAATTAATTTCAATTTTAAAAAAGCGCCAAATCACGACAAAAGCGTCCTAAGCTGCCTCACACAAAACAGTTAAAAAACAGTTTAAAATGAATTAAAAACAACAAGTTTAAAAACACAAATGCAAAAATAAAAAGAATAAAATTTAAAAAGAATAAAAAAGCAGAATAACACACTATATTAACCAAAACACTACGAAAAAAATGTGTCTTCAGTCTTGACTTGAAGGTCTCTACATTATGCCCTTTGATCGACAGACTTTTTCATTACCCTCGGGAAACAAAGCAGTCCTGCATCAGATGAACGCAAAGCCCAGGACGGTACATAGGGTTTAATCAGATCAACGAAGTAGGTCGGTGCCAGTCCATGAACAACTTTATAGGCTAATAACAAAAACTGTGAAACAAATATAAAATATTCTACGCCCCCACCCCCCTTTCGCCCTATTGAGGTTTGAAATCCCACAGAATCTTGCAAAACTTCGAAAAGTTCACCGTACTGCGAGATGTCAGTAACATTGAGAACTGCAATGAGACGCTATGATCAGGCTGCACTTTAACGGCTGCACACGGACAACAGCATTAACATCACAACATAAAACTCTTGTATATTGTGGCTAAAACTCTTGTGAATATATTCTCTGGGTTTATAGATGTTATTATTGTGTTTGTTTTATGTAAACATGCGAGAAGCTCAGGTTATTTCTCCGTTATTTTCAGTGGGAATCACTGTAAACTGCGATCGCTTCCTGATCATGTCGTTCTGGGGGAAAGTGAAGTTTGCTCTTTAATGTCCTGATTATTGTCCTTTACGACACTGTTTGTCCTCTTTGTTCTGGAGTAATATATACAAAATGTCTGAAATTCGGTTTGCGTTTATTAAATTCCACGCAGGTTAAACGTAACTGACACGGAATATTTGTTTTAGCACGTTTTCAGTGTCTCATGCATTAATGTAATGAAAAGCATAAACAATTACATTTTGGTAGGATATTGTTCATTTGCAATTGTCATGTGGATTCTCTACGTTGTTTTGACTGCTGCAACTCTCTGACGCGCAAGGGATTATGGGATATCTCTTCTTCTTTGTCTTTCAGCTGTTCCCGTTAGAAGTCGTCAACAGCAGATCAATTTCACAGAGGAGCACAGCAGATCCATCTCACCCTGTCGTCTGTATCTTCCTCTGTCACACCAACCACCTGCATGTCCTCCCTCAGCACATCCATAAACCACCTCTTTGGCCTCCCTCTTCTCCTCCTGCCTGGTGGCTCCATCCTCAGCATCCTTCTCCCTATATACCCTGGGTCCCTCCTCTGCACATGTCCAAACCATCTCAATCTCGCCTCTCTGACTTTGTCTCCAAACCGTCCCACCTGAGCTGTCCCTCTGATATGTTCATTCCTAATCTTGTTCATTCTCGTCACTCCCAAATCTCAACATCTTCAGCTCTGCCACCTCCAGCTCCCTCCTGTCTTTTTGTTATTGCCACCGTCTCTAAGCCGTACAACATAGCTGGTCTCACTACTGTCTTATAAACTTTCCCCTTCACTCTTGCTGATATTTTTTGGTCACAAATCACTCCTGCCACCTTTCTCCACCCACTCCACCCTGCCTGCACTCTCTTCTTCACCTCTCTACCACACTCTCCATTACTTTGAACAGTTGACCCCAAATATTTAAACTCATCTACTTTCACCACTTCTACTCCTTGTAACTGCACTATTCCACTGGGCTCCCTCTCATTCACACACATGTACTCAGTCTTGCTTCTACTGACTTTCATTCCCCATCTCTCCAAAGCATATCTCCACCTCTCCAGACTAGACTCAACTTGCTCTCTACTCTCACTACAGATCACAATGTCATCTGCAAACATCATAGTCCATGGGGACTCCTGTCTGATCTCATCCGTCAACCTGTCCATCACCACTGCAAACAAGAAAGGGCTCAGAGCTGATCCTTGGTGTAATGCCACCTTCACCTTGAATGAGTCTGTCATTCCGACTGCGCATCTCACCGTTACATGTCCTGCACTACCCTAAATACTTCTCTGCCACTCCAGACGTCCTCATACAATACTGCAGCTCTTCTCTTGGCACCCTATCATAAGCTTTTTCTAAGTCCACAAACACACAATGTAACTCTTTCTGGCCTTCTCTGTACTTCTCCAACAGTATTGTCAGAGCAAACATTGCATCTGTAGTGCTCTTTCTCGGCATGAAACCATATTGCTGCTCACAGATCTTCACCTGTTTTCTAAGCCTAGCTTCTACTACTCTTTCCCATAACTTCATGCTGTGGCTGATCAGCTTTATGCCTCTGTAGTTACTGCAGCTCTGCACATCACCCTTGTTCTTGAAAATAGGAACCAGCACACTTCATCTTCACTCCTCAGGCATCCTCTCACTTTCCAAGATTTTATTAAACAATCTGGTTAGAAACTCTACTGCCATCTCTCCTAGACATTTCCATGCCTCCACTGGAATGTTATCTGGACCAACTGCTTTTCCACTCTTCATCCTCTTCATAGCAGCCCTCACTTCTTCCTTACTAATCTCTTGTACTTCCTGACTTACTCTCACCACATCATCCAGCCTTTCTCTCGCTCATTTTCTTCATTCATCAGCTCTTCAAAATATTCCCTCCACCTTCTCAGCACACACTTCTCACTTGTCAGCACATTACCATGTGCATCTTTTACCACCCTAACCTGCTGCACATCCTTTCCAGCTCTGTCCCTTTGTCTGGCCAGTCGGTACAAGTCCTTTTCTCCTTCCTAACTATTCAACTTCTTGTACAGCTCGCAATATGCCTTTTCCTTCACTTTTGCCACTTCTGTTTTCACCTTACACCACATCTCCTTGTACTCCTGTCTACTTTCTTCATCTCTCCGACTATCCCAAAACTTTTTCGTCACCCTCTTTCTCCTTATGCTCTCCTGGACCTCTTCATTCCACCACCAAGTCTCCTTGTCTTCCTTCCACTGTCCAGATGTCATTCTGTCCTAGCTGTCTTTCTCACCACATCTGCAGTATTTTTCCAGTTGTCCAAAATTGCTTTGAGTCCAACCAGTGCTTCTCTCACCTGCTCGCTAAATTTCACACAACAGTCTTCCTCCTTCAGCTTTCACCATCTGATCCGTTGTTGAGCTCTCACTCTCTTTTTTACCTCTAAAGTCATCCTACAAACAACCATCCTATGCTGTCTAACAACACTCTCTCCTGCCACCACCTTACAGTCTCTGATTTCTTTTAGCTTGCATCTCCTATAAAGAATGTAGTCCACCTGTGTGCACCTTAGAGAGAAAACTGACCCACCTTTCGTCAAAAAAGTGACAGCTGCCAATCAAAATCGGCCACGTCACTAAGCCCCGCCCCCTCTATGACGTCATAGCCAATCAGAATCGATGACGTCACTATGTCCCGCCCCTAAGCCCCTCCCCTAGTCCCGCATCCAAGCCCCGCCCCTTATGACATCACAGCCAATCATAATCGATGACGTCATTATGCCCCGCCCCTAGTCCCGCCTCCGAGCCCCCGCCCCTTATGACGTCACATCCAATCAGAGTCGATGACGTCAGTATGTCCCGCCCCTAAGCCCCGCCCCCGGCTCCTCCCCTAGTTCCGCCCCTGGCTCCTCCCCTAGCCCCACCCCAAGCTCCTCCCCTAACCCCGGCCAAGCACCGCCTCCAAGCCATACCTCCCCTCCCACCCAGGGTCTAATATTTTAATGTCATTTTATTTCATGAATTAAAGAATGATAAAAAATACCTAGATCTTTTTAATGTATTAAAGAATTAACTAATTCTGAAATAATTAAACATAAATCAGTGTCTATTATTTAATGCCCCTTTAATATTTTTAATTCTTAAATTATTACGTTTCCTTTTCTGTTTTTTAATTCGTAAATTAAAGAAGGGGTACAAATAGCCGTCTCGCGGTTGTAAGTCTTTGCAGCAAGACGGTCAAATACCCACGCATAGAGCTGCTCGCGGAAACATGACCCCACGGCTGTAAAACCTGTTGCAGACGCTGTGTCTGTGTGTGTGCGTGTGTGTGTGTGCGTGTGTGTGTGTGTGTGTGCGTGTGTGTGCGCGCGTGTGTGTGTGTGTGTGTGTGTGTGTGTGTGTGTGTGTGTGTGTGTGTGTGTGTGTGTGTGTGTGGCGGGACACCCGCTGAGCGGAGATGCTGCCCCGAGGTGATGAACCCGAAGAACAATAAACAATGCTCCTTATCACTCACGCCAAAGGATGTTTCAATAAACAATGCTCCTTATCACTCACGCCAAATGGTGTTTCTTTTAAGATATTACCCGATCATCATGGTGCGCGGGACACCCGCTGATCGGAGATGCCGCCCAGAGGTGATGAAGGCGGAAAAAAACAAAGTTTCTTCTCCGTCACTCCCGGCAGGGTGGCTGGGTGTCAGGCCAGATGGTATTTTTAGAGCAAAAGGTACCAGTAAGTGTTTTTCACAAAAAACCTCGTTTGAAAAACAATTTACCCTTTTCAACAATATTATAGGAAAGAACACAGGCTGTATAAGGTTTAGAATATGTGCTTTATTACATTCATTAAAGTCACACACAGAGAAAAAAGCAATTGTTCATGTTTATTAAACACAGCATACGTGAAGGAAAACATTAAGAAAAAAGTATTTGGTCCACTTACATGAAGAAAAAAAGTATACGTTCATGTTTATTAAACACAACATACGTGAAGGAAAACATTAAGAAAAAAGTACTTGTTCCAGTTACCTGAAGAAAAAAGCATATTTTCATGGTTATTAAACACAAATTTGGTCCACTTACATGAAGAAAAAAGCATACGTCCATGTTTATTAAAGGGTAACCATCAGGCTGTCGCTGTAAATTAGCTGATAGATGATTATTGTGTCTCCAGCTGCGTATAATAAACTCAAGTCTGCTCAAAGCCACTTTTCTAAGGCAACAAGTTCGCATATTTTTTTTGTAAAGTCAACTTATTATATTTTACACATTTTGGGATTCAAACATCAAATCCTTATCTCAACACTTCACGGTAACGTTCACATGCCAGCAGCTTGGATGTTAAGTCCTAAATCTAAACATTTTCTTTGCTCACTTGTATCGCTGCAAGTTCCTGCTTTACCACCTCATTCTGACCAAGAAACATCTGAAGTGGGTCAAAAAAATAACTGAAACTGTTCTTGAAAGCAGCTTTCTCCTGGTTAGTTTTTAATACACCCTGAAGACATCAAGATTCTCTGATCAGATTTCTTGGGAGACTTTCCAAAAGGGAGACATGTATTGTTTTAATATGAAAATCAGCCGTCAGCATTTTATGTCAAGTGTTCCCTGAAAATCACAGATAACTGAATGACGGAGAACTGAAGCAACAACTTTGAAGTTTCAAATAAAACAGGGTTCATCAGCATTTTTTGGTTTATCAGAATCTGAATCAGAACAGCTTTTAATGGCCAAGTATCCACAGAATACATGGAATTTGACTTTGGTTTGAGCCGCACTCTCTCTGTACACTGTAAATGCATGCTAACATACAAACGAATTAAGTTAACCAGACTCAGTTTTCAAGCTGTAGCTTCAAGAAAATTAAGTTGACCTGAATATGATGAATGAACAAAACTATTTTGAGAATTAAGCCGTCACTTGCTGGATGCTCACAGTAAATACATTACTGTAATTTATTTTTTTCAGTACAGCAAAATAAACAAGTTACTGTAATCTAGATTTTAAGTGTATTTGAGTACTGCACACTCGCAATAATTAAGGTAATCAAATCTGCTTCAAGACAACATAAATTACTTTGTAAGGCAGCAAGTTTGCATTTTTTGATTATTTTCATTTTTAGTAAAGTCATCTTATTATTTTTTACAGTGTAAGGCATGTAGAAATACCCTAAAGAGCGAATAATCCGCAGTAAAAAATTGTACAACGTGTTTTTAAAAACCGCTTGTAATTATGAACAAACTAGTTTAGCTAACAACTGCTACAGAAAGGTGAACATTTATTAAAATGAATCTGAAATACACGAGTTGACCAACATCAGGAGGGTAAGAGTTCTAATGTTAAAACTCACTGTTGTTACTCAGCTGTTTTATGATTTGTAAAAAGCTGCACCAGGCACTTGAAAATTGCACATTTCCGACCAATTCTGTCAAAAACATTAACAGCCTGTGAGCCGACACACTGCTGTCAGTGTGACAAGAGGAAAGTGTGTCATGTAGAATCTGTGCATTGTTCAGAGCGTATAATTATAAATCTCATGTCCTTTTAACGTGGATAAAGATTTAAATGCGGTTGTTTTGCAGAAGTTCCACTGAAAACACACAGAAGCTGTAATTTTTACAATTCACACGCCGTATCTGTGATAGAAACAGTCGGTGGTCATTTATTGAGAAATCTAACTGGCGGAGGGTTTTACGCTTTAAACGCTTATTTGGTTGTGAAAAGCTCCACAAAAACTTCTACTTTTCGAGCTGATGCTGACTGTTTGCATAAATTTTTGGCTGAGTGGGGAAACGTCTGACATTATATAGCCAATATGTTTTTTTTCTTACTTTATGGCCCTTTAAAAACTTTAGTCATATTACTAAATCATTGTTTTTCTTTTTTTCTTACCTCATGAAGGCGACTCTCTCTCTCTCCGGCTCCCCGTGTCGTCTAATAACCCTCTGGGCTTCATTTGTCTTCTTCTTCTCGTTAAACCAGAATAAACTTTTTATGCATCGCAATTATTCTCTGTCAAAAACATTCATTAATATCAGTCCAAAATATCCTCGAACCTCCGGGCATCTTGCAGGAGCGACGGTCACGTCTCGCCACAAACTGAAAGAAAAGATGCGACTTATTAAATATTTAGCCTACACTTTAAAAAAAAAACGTCATGATGTGATTTTTTTCTTCTTACCGTGTAACACGAGTCCGTCCCCGCGGCGCCCTGTTGACGGTTCGACAGACCTCCGTCGGTTAGAACACACCAGCTCCGCGTTATTAACCTGTATTTTTAATATAAATGAGATTTCAGAGGGTTTACTATCTCTGCTGCTGTGTCTGGGGGAAAAAACTTGATTAAACAGCGTTAAATAAACTCCTAACAGAATATCCACAAACTGTAACACAGACCATACTTATTAATGAAATATTTACACTTTAAAAAGTTTTGAGCTGATTTTCTTACGTCATAAAGGAGAGTCTGTCCCTGGCCTGTCGTGTCTCTAAATGATCCTCTGGGGTTAATTTGTCAGGCCGAATTCTTCTGCTCCATCAGAATAAACTTTTCTCACCGTGGGGCTCTATATCTAACAAAAAAACATCATTTAAAAATGTTTTTACCGCCGAGGATCTTTTTTAAAAAAAACAAAACAGAAGCATTTCTATCAAAAGATTACTTAATTCACTTGCCGTGAAAGACTTTCGCACTCTGAAGAAAAAGAAAACTTCATTCCGAGAGAATGAACGTCTGCTCCGGTCAGCGGCTGGAATGAAGGAAAAACACTGCAGCAGGAGGCGGGACAGAAAACTGGACCAGCCTCCAAAACAAGCTCATTACCCACAGGTATCAGGTTTTATGGTGGACCCAAAAAACACACGTAATCATCGATCAGGGGATTTAGCCTGACACCTCGGACCGAGGGACACAGCAGGACCTCAGAAAAATATTGCTTCAAACGGGATCTGTGACGCTGGTCCGGTTTGTCAAAAGAGGTGCGACCTTTTGCGCTAAACACCCCAAATACACACACACAGGCACACACTTTTAAGAGCAAATATCCCCAGACCCGCGCGTGTAGTGGTCCCATACTATGAACAAAAGTGGATGGATAGCAAAGTCATGACGGATAATACAGAAATAGTGAACCTTTTAATAGTTGCACTAAAAGAATAAAACGCTACTCACAGGAGAATTAGTTTTCCCAGCTTCAGCCTGTCTTATTCCAGACATGTCAGAAACCACATGAACAAAACATCTACATATCTTTAACACCAAAGAGATTTAAATATATCCGTACATACATATGTACATACTCATATTTTTTCCCATTTCTATTCCCATGTTTCCTTTTTGTGAATATTTACAAATAAAATAAAGGTCACTGCGTGTATTAAATATATATCAGCGCCACCGGGGCGTCGTACCAAGATGTGCTGTCTTTATACACCGAAAATACTATCGCAAACCATGATCTGGTTTCTGATTTTGTGAAAAGATATCGTAATTGCCTTAAGAAAAGGGGTAATACCTCCTGTATCCAGCTACAAGGACCTTCGCACACTTTTAAATGCTGTGACAGCTTGTGTTAACCTTTGATCCTAATTTTTTTTTAATGTTTTTTCACGTGAAAATGTAACCCCTGTCTTGGGACAACCTCCCGATCATACCTTTTAAAGTTTTATCGCGTTTGCACGCTTTAAAACATTGTTATTAAGTACAGAAAGAAGTGTTAATCTTTGATCCTAAATTTTTTTAATGTTTTTTTTTCACCTGAAAATGGGTTGGATGTGTGAGAGCGGCCTTCCGATCATACCTTTAAAGTTTTACCGCGTTTGGATAATTTAAAACGTCGTTATTAAGCGCAGAAAGAAGCGTTGACCTTTGACCTTGAATTTTTTATGCGCGTTTTTTTGTGAAAAAATGCTTCTGGTGTGTTGAGAACGCTCTCCCGATCATACCTTTAAAGTTTTACCGCGTTTGGACGTGTTTAAAAATTGTCACGGCTCGTGTTAATCTTTGATCCTAAAATTTTTTAATGTTTTTTTTGCCTGAAAACGGACCGGATGTGTTTGAGAGCGGCCTCCCGATCATACCTTTAAAGTTTTATCGCGTATGCACGCGTTTAAATATTGTCCCTCACATAAAACATGTTCAAGCTAAAATATCTAAAAATATTTCTAGTACCCTCAACAAAGCAAAAATATTTATTGAATTACAAAGCTCTACATATTTTATATCATTCACTTGTTTCGCCATATCTGAATTACTGCGTGGACGTTTGAGGCAACATTTACAAATCCTCACTTCGACCATTACCTTTATGATACCTTGTCAGTATTCATGACAGCCAATTAAGCAGTGTCTTTACTATAACCTTGATTAGCAATTTTAATGCGTATTCTTTATTCTATACAACATATAGCCTATTGAAATGATGTAAACTAAGGTGCAGCAATACAAATTCTATGGAAAAGAAGAGACTTACATGATTAATTATAACATTTATTAAAATAAGGGCTTACTTTCATCAATCAGCAACTCCGTCACTACATAAACGGAAAGTTCACCCCTTAAAAGTCAAAATTTAAACACTGCTGACAAGACGAGCGGGAGTAGAGCGTTCTTAGTCACCTATATGAAATTCCACTCAAGATCCATCAGGTTCTTGAGCAGTGTGGCTATTGATGAGATGGCTATTGGCGCATTCCAAACATATGGACATACAGGATTGTTGATAAACAATCACTAGTAATTTGGACGGGATCTTCAGCATCTTCTTTGTCTTTCAGCCGTTCCCATTAGGGGTTGCCACAGCAGATCAATCGTTTCCTTCTCACCCTGTCCTCTGTCACACCAACCACCCGCATGTCCTCCCTCAGCACATCCATGAACCTCCTCTCTGCCCTCCCTCGTTTCCTCCTGCCTGGTGGCTCCATCCTCAGCATCCTTCTCCCTATGGGTCCCTCCTCTGCACGTCCAAACCATCACAATCTCGCCTCTCTGACTCTGTCTCCAAACCGTCCCACCTGAGCCGTCCCTCTGATATGTTCATTCCTAATCTTGTCACTCCAAAAGAGGGTTGTTGTTTATAGAAGAAGTGAACCTTCTATCGTTAATTTCATTTCAATTTATGTCATTACAGCACCACGAGAGAGTTGACCATACAATTTAATGTCAAAATGACTGCTGTGAATAGGTCAATTGGAGAAGAAGAGGCTTACTTTTGAAGGAATTCAAGTGTGCTGGCAGCCTCCTCTTGGTACTGTAGTACACTGAAATTACAGCGTCACAGTTACACGCTCTGTCCCATCTGAAATATGAAATTGGAGTTATTTCAGAAAGCATCTTGAAAATATCTCTAATCGGGTTAACATTCATGCTTTGCTGGGATGACTATAACTTCGGCTCATCTGATGCGAATGCGCGAATTCACCAAATACCAAGCAGTGTTATTAGATCATGGGCAGGGTGAGGGTCTTCTCGATGTCAGCCTATGGAAGATGACTATAGGGTACAGAAAATATATACATGTTGTGAGAATATTATTCAATGCAATAAAAATTTAAGAAAGAAGAGGAACAAACTTACGTCTGCAAGAAGGACAAGCCCATCCGTGGGCTCTCTGAAATAGACCATCAGCAGCCGGACCACATGGAGTGTCACCTTAGCATCCTGCAAGAACCATCTGAACATCTTTGTCAGCAGTTTTGCTCGAAAGTATTCCACAATAGCTCTTCATATTCTTCCACGGTGAGTTCCAGGAGACGCAGCGCATGAAGGTTTGTGAGAAGCTCAAAACGAGAATAGGTGCCCCTCTTTTGGCTGAATTTTGACTTTTAAGGGGTGAACTTTCCGTTTATGTAGTGACGGAGTTGCTGATTGATGAAAGTAAGCCCTTATTTTAATAAATGTTATAATTAATCATGTAAGTCTCTTCTTTTCCATAGAATTTGTATTGCTGCACCTTAGTTTACATCATTTCAATAGGCTATATGTTGTATAGAATAAAGAATACGCATTAAAATTGCTAATCAAGGTTATAGTAAAGACACTGCTTAATTGGCTGTCATGAATACTGACAAGGTATCATAAAGGTAATGGTCGAAGTGAGGATTTGTAAATGTTGCCTCAAACGTCCACGCAGTAATTCAGATATGGCGAAACAAGTGAATGATATAAAATATGTAGAGCTTTGTAATTCAATAAATATTTTTGCTTTGTTGAGGGTACTAGAAATATTTTTAGATATTTTAGCTTGAACATGTTTTATGTGAGGGACAATATTTAAACGCGTGCATACGCGATAAAACTTTAAAGGTATGATCGGGAGGCCGCTCTCAACACATCCGGTCCGTTTTCAGGCAAAAAAAACATTAAAAAATTTTAGGATCAAAGATTAACACGAGCCGTGACAATTTTTAAACACGTCCAAACGCGGTAAAACTTTAAAGGTATGATCGGGAGAGCGTTCTCAACACACCAGAAGCATTTTTTCACAAAAAAACGCGCATAAAAAATTCAAGGTCAAAGGTCAACGCTTCTTTCTGCGCTTAATAACGACGTTTTAAATTATCCAAACGCGGTAAAACTTTAAAGGTATGATCGGAAGGCCGCTCTCACACATCCAACCCATTTTCAGGTGAAAAAAAACATTAAAAAAATTTAGGATCAAAGATTAACACTTCTTTCTGTACTTAATAACAATGTTTTAAAGCGTGCAAACGCGATAAAACTTTAAAAGGTATGATCGGGAGGTTGTCCCAAGACAGGGGTTACATTTTCACGTGAAAAAACATTAAAAAAAAATTAGGATCAAAGGTTAACACAAGCTGTCACAGCATTTAAAAGTGTGCGAAGGTCCTTGTAGCTGGATACAGGAGGTATTACCCCTTTTCTTAAGGCAATTACGATATCTTTTCACAAAATCAGAAACCAGATCATGGTTTGCGATAGTATTTTCGGTGTATAAAGACAGCACATCTTGGTACGACGCCCCGGTGGCGCTGATATATATTTAATACACGCAGTGACCTTTATTTTATTTGTAAATATTCACAAAAGGAAACATGGGAATAGAAATGGGAAAAAATATGAGTATGTACATATGTATGTACGGATATATTTAAATCTCTTTGGTGTTAAAGATATGTAGATGTTTTTGTTCATGTGGTTTCTGACATGTCTGGAATAAGACAGGCTGAAGCTGGGAAAACTAATTCTCCTGTGAGTAGCGTTTTATTCTTTTAGTGCAACTATTAAAAGGTTCACTATTTCTGTATTATCCGTCATGACTTTGCTATCCATCCACTTTTGTTCATAGTATGGGACCACTACACGCGCGGGTCTGGGGATATTTGCTCTTAAAAGTGTGTGCCTGTGTGTGTGTATTTGGGGTGTTTAGCGCAAAAGGTCGCACCTCTTTTGACAAACCGGACCAGCGTCACAGATCCCGTTTGAAGCAATATTTTTCTGAGGTCCTGCTGTGTCCCTCGGTCCGAGGTGTCAGGCTAAATCCCCTGATCGATGATTACGTGTGTTTTTTGGGTCCACCATAAAACCTGATACCTGTGGGTAATGAGCTTGTTTTGGAGGCTGGTCCAGTTTTCTGTCCCGCCTCCTGCTGCAGTGTTTTTCCTTCATTCCAGCCGCTGACCGGAGCAGACGTTCATTCTCTCGGAATGAAGTTTTCTTTTTCTTCAGAGTGCGAAAGTCTTTCACGGCAAGTGAATTAAGTAATCTTTTGATAGAAATGCTTCTGTTTTGTTTTTTTTAAAAAAGATCCTCGGCGGTAAAAACATTTTTTAAATGATGTTTTTTTGTTAGATATAGAGCCCCACGGTGAGAAAAGTTTATTCTGATGGAGCAGAAGAATTCGGCCTGACAAATTAACCCCAGAGGATCATTTAGAGACACGACAGGCCAGGGACAGACTCTCCTTTATGACGTAAGAAAATCAGCTCAAAACTTTTTAAAGTGTAAATATTTCATTAATAAGTATGGTCTGTGTTACAGTTTGTGGATATTCTGTTAGGAGTTTATTTAACGCTGTTTAATCAAGTTTTTTCCCCCAGACACAGCAGCAGAGATAGTAAACCCTCTGAAATCTCATTTATATTAAAAATACAGGTTAATAACGCGGAGCTGGTGTGTTCTAACCGACGGAGGTCTGTCGAACCGTCAACAGGGCGCCGCGGGGACGGACTCGTGTTACACGGTAAGAAGAAAAAAATCACATCATGACGTTTTTTTTTTAAAGTGTAGGCTAAATATTTAATAAGTCGCATCTTTTCTTTCAGTTTGTGGCGAGACGTGACCGTCGCTCCTGCAAGATGCCCGGAGGTTCGAGGATATTTTGGACTGATATTAATGAATGTTTTTGACAGAGAATAATTGCGATGCATAAAAAGTTTATTCTGGTTTAACGAGAAGAAGAAGACAAATGAAGCCCAGAGGGTTATTAGACGACACGGGGAGCCGGAGAGAGAGAGAGTCGCCTTCATGAGGTAAGAAAAAAAGAAAAACAATGATTTAGTAATATGACTAAAGTTTTTAAAGGGCCATAAAGTAAGAAAAAAAACATATTGGCTATATAATGTCAGACGTTTCCCCACTCAGCCAAAAATTTATGCAAACAGTCAGCATCAGCTCGAAAAGTAGAAGTTTTTGTGGAGCTTTTCACAACCAAATAAGCGTTTAAAGCGTAAAACCCTCCGCCAGTTAGATTTCTCAATAAATGACCACCGACTGTTTCTATCACAGATACGGCGTGTGAATTGTAAAAATTACAGCTTCTGTGTGTTTTCAGTGGAACTTCTGCAAAACAACCGCATTTAAATCTTTATCCACGTTAAAAGGACATGAGATTTATAATTATACGCTCTGAACAAATGCACAGATTCTACATGACACACTTTCCTCTTGTCACACTGACAGCAGTGTGTCGGCTCACAGGCTGTTAATGTTTTTGACAGAATTGGTCGGAAATGTGCAATTTTCAAGTGCCTGGTGCAGCTTTTTACAAATCATAAAACAGCTGAGTAACAACAGTGAGTTTTAACATTAGAACTCTTACCCTCCTGATGTTGGTCAACTCGTGTATTTCAGATTCATTTTAATAAATGTTCACCTTTCTGTAGCAGTTGTTAGCTAAACTAGTTTGTTCATAATTACAAGCGGTTTTTAAAAACACGTTGTACAATTTTTTACTGCGGATTATTCGCTCTTTAGGGTATTTCTACATGCCTTACACTGTAAAAATAATAAGATGACTTTACTAAAATGAAAATAATCAAAAAATGCAAACTTGCTGCCTTACAAAGTAATTTATGTTGTCTTGAAGCAGATTTGATTACCTTAATTATTGCGAGTGTGCAGTACTCAAATACACTTAAAATCTAGATTACAGTAACTTGTTTATTTTGCTGTACTGAAAAAAATAAATTACAGTAATGTATTTACTGTGAGCATCCAGCAAGTGACGGCTTAATTCTCAAAATAGTTTTGTTCATTCATCATATTCAGGTCAACTTAATTTTCTTGAAGCTACAGCTTGAAAACTGAGTCTGGTTAACTTAATTCGTTTGTATGTTAGCATGCATTTACAGTGTACAGAGAGAGTGCGGCTCAAACCAAAGTCAAATTCCATGTATTCTGTGGATACTTGGCCATTAAAAGCTGTTCTGATTCAGATTCTGATAAACCAAAAAATGCTGATGAACCCTGTTTTATTTGAAACTTCAAAGTTGTTGCTTCAGTTCTCCGTCATTCAGTTATCTGTGATTTTCAGGGAACACTTGACATAAAATGCTGACGGCTGATTTTCATATTAAAACAATACATGTCTCCCTTTTGGAAAGTCTCCCAAGAAATCTGATCAGAGAATCTTGATGTCTTCAGGGTGTATTAAAAACTAACCAGGAGAAAGCTGCTTTCAAGAACAGTTTCAGTTATTTTTTTGACCCACTTCAGATGTTTCTTGGTCAGAATGAGGTGGTAAAGCAGGAACTTGCAGCGATACAAGTGAGCAAAGAAAATGTTTAGATTTAGGACTTAACATCCAAGCTGCTGGCATGTGAACGTTACCGTGAAGTGTTGAGATAAGGATTTGATGTTTGAATCCCAAAATGTGTAAAATATAATAAGTTGACTTTACAAAAAAAAATATGCGAACTTGTTGCCTTAGAAAAGTGGCTTTGAGCAGACTTGAGTTTATTATACGCAGCTGGAGACACAATAATCATCTATCAGCTAATTTACAGCGACAGCCTGATGGTTACCCTTTAATAAACATGGACGTATGCTTTTTTCTTCATGTAAGTGGACCAAATTTGTGTTTAATAACCATGAAAATATGCTTTTTTCTTCAGGTAACTGGAACAAGTACTTTTTTCTTAATGTTTTCCTTCACGTATGTTGTGTTTAATAAACATGAACGTATACTTTTTTTCTTCATGTAAGTGGACCAAATACTTTTTTCTTAATGTTTTCCTTCACGTATGCTGTGTTTAATAACATGAACAATTGCTTTTTTCTCTGTGTGTGACTTTAATGAATGTAATAAAGCACATATTCTAAACCTTATACAGCCTGTGTTCTTTCCTATAATATTGTTGAAAAGGGTAAATTGCTTTTCAAACGAGGTTTTTTGTGAAAAACACTTACTGGTACCTTTTGCTCTAAAAATACCATCTGGCCTGACACCCAGCCACCCTGCCGGGAGTGACGGAGAAGAAACTTTGTTTTTTTCCGCCTTCATCACCTCTGGGCGGCATCTCCGATCAGCGGGTGTCCCGCGCACCATGATGATCGGGTAATATCTTAAAAGAAACACCATTTGGCGTGAGTGATAAGGAGCATTGTTTATTGAAACATCCTTTGGCGTGAGTGATAAGGAGCATTGTTTATTGTTCTTCGGGTTCATCACCTCGGGGCAGCATCTCCGCTCAGCGGGTGTCCCGCCACACACACACACACACACACACACACACACACACACACACACACACACACACACACACACACACGCGCGCACACACACGCACACACACACACACACACGCACACACACACACGCACACACACAGACACAGCGTCTGCAACAGGTTTTACAGCCGTGGGGTCATGTTTCCGCGAGCAGCTCTATGCGTGGGTATTTGACCGTCTTGCTGCAAAGACTTACAACCGAGAGACGGCTATTTGTACCCCTTCTTTAATTTACGAATTAAAAAACAGAAAAGGAAACGTAATAATTTAAGAATTAAAAATATTAAAGGGGCATTAAATAATAGACACTGATTTATGTTTAATTATTTCAGAATTAGTTAATTCTTTAATACATTAAAAAGATCTAGGTATTTTTATCATTCTTTAATTCATGAAATAAAATGACATTAAAATATTAGACCCTGGGTGGGAGGGGAGGTATGGCTTGGAGGCGGTGCTTGGCCGGGGTTAGGGGAGGAGCTTGGGGTGGGGCTAGGGGAGGAGCCAGGGGCGGAACTAGGGGAGGAGCCGGGGGCGGGGCTTAGGGGCGGGACATACTGACGTCATCGACTCTGATTGGATGTGACGTCATAAGGGGCGGGGGCTCGGAGGCGGGACTAGGGGCGGGGCTTAGGGGGCGGGGCATAATGACGTCATCGATTATGATTGGCTGTGATGTCATAAGGGGCGGGGCTTGGATGCGGGACTAGGGGAGGGGCTTAGGGGCGGGACATAGTGACGTCATCGATTCTGATTGGCTATGACGTCATAGAGGGGGCGGGGCTTAGTGACGTGGCCGATTTTGATTGGCAGCTGTCACTTTTTTGACGAAAGGTGGGTCAGTTTTCTCTCTCACCTTCCTCCACTCTTATGTTACCCTGTGCTCCTCCCTTTTCTTAAAGTACTGTAGGTATTCACCACAGCCATTTCCATCCTTTTTGCAAAATCGACTACCATCTGTCCTTCCCCATTCCTATCCTTGATACCATATCTACCCATTACTTCCTCATCACCTCTGTTCCCTTCAGCAACATGCCCATTGAAATCTGCTATCACCACTCTTTCATACTTGGGCACACTCTCCACCACCTCATCTAACACACTCCAGAAATCTTCTTTCTCCTTCATCTTACAACCTACCTGTGGGGCATATGCACTGATGATATTCATCATCACCCCTTCAATTTCCAACTTCACACTCATCACCGTGTCAGACATTCGCTTAACCTCCAACACACTTTTAACATCCTCTTCCTTTAAATTGACCCCAACACCATTTATCTTCCTGTCCTCACCATGGTACAACTTGTACCCACTGCTGATGCTCCTGCTCTTACTTCCCTTCCACACACAGTATGTCTACCTTTGTCCTCTCCATCATATCAGCCAGCTCTCTCCCTTTACCAGTCATAGTACCAACATTCAAATTCCCCACTCTCATTTCCACCCTTCTAGTTTTCTTCTTCTCCTGCTTTTTGTGGAAACGTTCTCCTCCTCTTCTTCGTCGTCTTTGCCCAGCAGTAGCCCAATCTCCATCGACACCCTGTTGGGCAACAGCATCGGTGCGGACGTTGTTAACCTGGGCCTCGACCGATCAGGTATGGAAATTTGATTCTTAGTCTGCATAGTTGGGTTGGCTTGTTTTACACCAGATGCCCTTCCTGACGCAGCCCTCCTCATTTATCCGGGCTTGGGGCCGGCACTCAATGTACTGACTGCATACCCCATGTGGCTGAATTGGATTATGGGATATTTCAATAGGGCGAATAGGAAAACATACAGCCTGATTCATGTGTGCCAGGGAAAACAGACAGGATTTTATTTTCCATAGTTCTGGTAATTTTTTACAATATTGGAGTGATACAGAACTGAAATATTGCAGTGTCCGACCCCTAGGAACAAATTTTGTTGAAGAACTTTATTTAATTCAATATTCATTAGGACTCTGGACAATTTCATGTTGGGCTCAGCACATGCCTGTGACTAATTGACTGAATACAGCAGTTCAATTCAGTTTATTTATATACGTATAGCACATAATTCCAACATAAGTCACCTTAAGGGGCTTCACAAAGGAAAGGTACAATCTTACCACCTCCTGTGCAAGCACACTGGCAAAAGCAGTAAGGGACAGTGGTGTAGTGCATTTATAGTCCTGCATCTGACTTTGCACTCTACATGCAAACTAAAGTCATAGATAACTACAGATAGCCTTTTATCATCACACATTATGCTTTTCCAGTTGTAGACATCATGAATTTTACCATTTCAACAGATGACCAGCTATGAAGTATGGTTATGTAGGCTGTCTTGTCAAAAAGTATTCAAAGATTCTTCATTTCTTTGACAGCTTTTGTATGTTGTAATTTTCAGTATGTGCGACCAGTGATGCCGGTAACGCGTTACTCTAATCTGACCACTTTTTTTTAGTAACGAGTAATCTAACGCGTTAATCTTTCCAAATCAGTAATCAGATTAAAGTTACTTCTCCATGTCACTGTGCGTTACTATTATTTTTCATTGTGGGTCGATAACAGCATTAAACTTGGTCTGTGGGCAGGAGGTCGGGGTTCGACTGAACGTCCCACTTTCAGTGAGCTGTGAGCTTTTCATCCGCGGTTTTTTGCAGCTGCTCGACTCGTCCTCACCTCTTAAAGCGCGGTGATCAGCACACCTGCACTGAGCTTTACAAAGACATTTTTATACTTTTTTCCTCCTTTATTTAGAATTCTGATCTGAGTCGCTCTGTATCGTCTCGTTAAAAACAGCTGATCCTCCGCGACGCGTCAACAACTAACACTATTTTCCACTCAAATGCACCTAAACTCTCTTTCTGAGGACCACATGATGTGAAAACGCAATAAAACTTTCTTACCTGTAAATCTGGTCCTGTTTTCTGCATAAATAAATGTTATCCATTCTTTGTGCTCAAACACCAAAGCAGGGGCGAATCTAGATGGAATGGGGGCGTGGGGCAGGGATGTGCCCCCCCTCACAACACCCCTAGATTAAAGGTCCAGTTTTGAAGCCGTTTTGTACTACAACTACTAATACTGCTTAAAATAATAATAATTTCGACAAGTAAAATGTTTAGAGAATTTAAATGTTAGAAAAATGTTAGAATTTAATAGTTACATTTATAAACAATGTAGGTTTGAAATTGCAAGTTTTACTGTTACAGTGCTGTCAACAGTTAAATATGAGGTCAAGAAAGAGGTCTTTATTTTACTTTTTATAAAACAAGTATTTGTTTTCATTGAAGTCAAGAAAGGGTGACTATAAAGTGAGTTTTGGCAAAACAGGTATCATTGTCATGTTGACATGGGTTGTTGTCGGCAGCTGGGGAAAGTAACTAAAAAAGTAACTAGTAATCTAACGTAGTTACTTTTACAATTGAGTAATCAGTAAAGTAACTAAGTTACTTTTTCAAGGAGTAATCAGTAATCAGTAATTGGATTACTTTTTCAAAGTAACTGTGGCAACACTGTGTGCGACTGCAAAGGGCGCACATTCATTTCATGTTCCCAGTCTTTCCACTGGATATTCAACATTTTGAAAATCTGAACCAGTCCTGCAGAGGAGGACAATGTGACACATCTGCTGCATTAGTTCTGGTCTAATTTGTCCAGCCCGTTGATGATCTCAGGAGCAAGGTCTTCATTGACAGTGAGCCTGGACTGTAGAATCTGCATGATCAAACATTCACAAACAAAATAAACTCTCTTTATGGTGTGAATTGTATTGCTCTCACATAATTCCACAGCATACACATTTTCTAATTTAATAATAATAGTAATAATAATAATAATAATAATAATAATAATAATAATAATAATAACAACTAAGAACTGTTTAATGCCTCTTGTTAATGTATTTTTACATTTGTCTTATTTCTTGGTATTTTATTGAATGGATGCATTATGTATGCATGCATGCTCTCGGGCAGATGAATTTCCCCTAAAAAGGGGATGAATAAAGTATCTGTCTATCTATCTATCTTGTAGTTATTTATTTAAATAAAGTGCATCTGGAAAGTATTCACAGCGGTTCACTTTTTCCACATTTTGTTATGTTACAGCCTTATTCCAAAATGGATGAAATTCATTTTTTTCCTCAAAATTCTACACACAATACCCCATAATGACAAGGTGATTTTTTTTTTTTTTTAGATTTTTTGCTATTAAAAAAAAACAAAAAACCTAAGAAATCACGTGTACATAAATATTCACAGCCTTTGCCATGAAGCTCAAAATTGAGCTCAGGTGCATCCTGTTTCCACTGATCATCCTTGACACATTTCTACAGCTTAACTGGTGTCCACCTGTGGTAAATTCAGTTGATTGGACATGATTTGGAAAGACACACACCTGTCTACATATAAGGTCCCACAGTTGACAGTGCATGTTAGAGCACAAACCAAACATGAAATCAAAGGAATTATCTGTAGACCTCCAAGACAAATATGGGGAAGGGTACAAAAGCATTTCTGCTGCTTTGGAGGTCTCAAGTACAGTGGCCTCCATCATCCATAGATAGAAGAAATTTAGATCCACCAGGACTCTTATTAGAGCTGGGCGCCCGTCTAAATTGAGCAATCAGGGGAGAAGGGCCTTAGTCAGGGAGGTGACCAAGAACCCGATGGTCACTCTCCAGCATTCCTCTGTGGAGAGAGGAGAACCTTCCAGAAGGACAACCATGCATGCTAGCTCCCTGGTTCTTGGGCACATTTGTGATGGATTGATTGTGAACCCTGTTGCTGTGAAGCTTCCTCTGCCTGTTTTCCATGTGTCGCATCTACATCCTGTCTCATCTAGCTGTTTGTACCCTCTGGCCGATTCTCCCGCTTTGTTGGTGGATGACCTTCTCGCCTTTATTGTCCTGCGCCTCCTGGATGCCCATTGGGGCTGCAGTATCTGGTAGACTGGGATGGTTAAAGTCCTGAGGAGTGCACATGGGTCTCCCGGTCTCTGAATACAAATGTATGTATGAAGGTCTTATGGATTCATGGGGTCCCTGGACATAGGTCTTTGTTGATGCAGATTCCTTTCCAGGAGAATGAAGATGCAAGTCTTTAAGGACCCGGTACTTCCTGTCTTACTGTAGGTTGCGAGACTTGGATGCTAACCAGTGACCCAAGGGGACAACTGGATGCCTTCAGTACCAGGTCTCTTTGGAGGATTCTTAGGCATTTCTGGAAGATATCTGTGTCAAATGAACCAATATTTGGGAACAGATGATGCCCATGTTTCACCTGGCTGTGGCAGTTAGATGGCTGCTTTTGGGAGGTGGGGGATGGACCAGTTATCTGCTTTGATCGTTGCCATCCAGTACTCAAAGCTGTTCCATGATGTGGTGGATGCAGTGACTCATGGCACCAGCACATGTTCCCAGACCTGACCTGAACCTATTATGAATGCAAATTATTACTGACGCATTCATACACATGAATGAATGCTTCAGTAATCATTTGCATTCATAATAGGTATGTATTCTGCATACATGAATGCATGCATTCGTGCATATATTCTTTGCAACAGCTGAATGAAAGTTAACGTGAATTTCTCCAGAAAATGATATCATACAGGATTCTAGGTTAGCAATGTTTACTTCTGGTAACACTAAACACAAATATTGCAAATAACAGAAATACTGGTAACATATTTAAATATCTAATGCACAAGTGCACAAAATAATTCACCTGAAAGTCAGCACTGAGGCCAATGATGGTTTGCATGTTTGTGCTGTAATAACCCAAAACACACTGTCCACCCAGGAAAGGGATTTTTTCCTTATCCACATTTATCTGCAATCAAAACACATATACATATGTGCACAACTGAAGCATGCACTCACAGTTATTGTACAGTACATTTATATTTATATTTTACCTGTATGACTTCATTTATCTGCGGCAGCTCGCCCTCTCTGACCCAAACAAAGGTTTCATAATCAGATGCATTCTTAAATCCCACCTGCAGGACAACAAACCCATGAAGTAAATCTGAGTGTTTGGCCTCATCTCACCAGATGATTCTTTTCCCTCCATGATTTCTACCTTGTATAGGCCAATCCAATCCCAGGTGGAGGACATGAAGTCTTCCTGGACGGTATAATTAAGAAGTGCATCCTGGTCCGAGCTCCACACGCCCACAGGAGACATGTGGACCAGTGGTGTGTCCAGGTACTTCCTTAGCTGCAGGGAAGACACGAAACATTGAAAACACTTGAAACTATTACACCTTGTGGTGTTTTTGACTGATATCACCCATAGCAACCAGGCTACATCCATCCTATTGGGTGTAAATAAACCAAATTCTATGATTGTAAGAGCTGTAAGAAAAGTGCATTTAACTTTTCTGTGAATTACTTCTCAAAGTGGGATTTTCTAGATTGATGCTACACATGGAAAAAATTATTGACCTTGATGGAATGAGACTAGTGAGGGAAGCCACCAAGACACCCACGGGAGGTCTGAAAGAATTACAGGGTTCTGTGGATGTGAGTGGAGAAACAATGAATGGTTCAGCATTTGCTTGTTGGGTCCCCATTCACAGATTCACGTGGGGCAGAGCAGAGAAAGATTGTAAGACAGGAAAAAAGATCACATCCAGGCTTAAGTTTCCCATGTGCCTTCTGACAAACTGCAGGTGAAATTTCTAGGGGTGGGCAAACATAAAAAATCTTAATCGCATTAACTCAATGACTTTCTGTGATTAATCATGATTAATCACATGGTATATGTGAAACCCAAAAATGAATTCAAAAGCCGCTTAAAAGCACAGTTTTATTTGAAAATGTAAATGAACATTGCATATATTTGAAAATGTAAATTTCAACAGAAACACACTAATGAAATCAAATATAAAACCACTGGCAGGTCATTTGTTATCCTGTTTCATATCAAAATAACTGTTGTATGGTTGGGGGGGCCTGGCTGCCGGTTTGTTTGCCTTTTGTTTCCTCCCAGGTGGCGTGCATTTGGGACTGAGTGGCTGTGTTGCTGAGGCTGTTAGGACTTCACCCTGATCACCTGCGACTCGTCAGGACTCACAGCTGAGGTGCATCTGGAGGGATTGGAGTATGTTGGCATTTAAGACTGGAGTGCACAGTGTGTATTTGCCAGAGACTCGACCTTGTGACCAGACGGGTGAGATCGTCGTCTTGGGAGCCATCTCATCAGCAGCGGACGCTGAGAACGTCCAGGTTTGATGCACGGTCTGTGAAAGAGGAGAGGGTGAGGTCTCACGCTCGTCAGCACACTTCCTGAGGTACGTTGGATTTTGTGACTAACAGTTATACAGTCAGTAAATGTGGTGTCCCTCACACCTTATTGTATTGAGCTGTATGTTAGTCATGTATCAGCTTCCACTGCGGTGGTGATTTGTGAACTGATTGTTCCATGCCTGCAGGTTGGAAGCTGATCAGTAATCAAGCCAGGAAGTGTTTGCTGTTTGTACACCTTTAAGTGTTCTGTGTGTAGAGTGTGGACTCACATAATGGTTCCTTCTTTCACAGACTCGGTTGTTGCGGCCACCTGGGGGGTGTCGGCGGGGTCCTTGGGTCCGAAACAGCTTCTGGCTCCGGACCATTAGCGCTGCTGGGAGCGCACCACGCCAGACCGCACCTTTTATTATTCTTTTGATCACTGTTATGTATTAAATTCAGTTAGCCTTTGTACCGTGCTCTGCTTATTTCATACTGGGTCCTTCAAACGCTGGTCGGTTCTCCGAGCTGCGTCCGACACATAACAATAACAATATTCATGTCCATGACTAAATGTACTAAAACAAATACGTCACAGTTGTACACATACCACAATTTGATATGTGTACAATTATGATGTATTTGTTTTAGTATATTCAGATTTTGTTGTGATTTGAAATTTGAAATTGAACATTTTATTGAGTCTTAAAGTAAATAAATATGAATTTGGTCACTGGATCCTTAAACTTTGTACATAATGAACTCTATATGGTGAACCCTTGATCTCTGGACATAAATAGGAATAAACAAAATCTGTAGTTTTTGTCAAAAGCATTTCCTTTCAGTCATTATTGGCATGAATGTGTTTCCATATATCTGAGTTGAGCTTACAGCTGCTGTGCTTCACTTCAGGATGGAATTTGAAAATACAGCACGTTTCATTTTGTGAGGAAAAAAAAACGTTTTAGTCGATTGTAGTTTCTTGTCTGTATTACATTTGGAAAGAGGTGCTATTTTATTTAAAGCGGCGATTCATTTTGAAGTTATTAATTCCGACCGGACTCTGTCTCAGCCGTGCAGCGTTTCGAGCTGTGTGAACGGAACGGAGGACGATTCTCGTTTCTTGAAGCAACAAGACAAGAGTCCCAGTTAGTGACTTTAATCCACACAAAAGTGACTGACGATATTTTAATGGCTTTGCGAGGGGTTAAGAAGCGGCTTGCCGTTTCTTAAGAGCAGTGAATCAAAGAACCAACGAGCTATTGGATCGAAGCATTGCTTCAATGGTTCATGGTTTCAAAGTGGAGCCGCGCTGCAGAAATGGTTTATTACAGACCAAACCCTGAATATCCGACTTTATTTGTACGTCCGTATGACTCTGAAACTCGGAAAAATCCGTATAATTTACGGACTATAGGTTGCCATGAAAACCACCGAAAAGCTGTGTTCACCGCGGGGACACGTTCGGCTATTCGAGATTATTCAAGATTTTTTTTTTTTTTTTTTTACCGATGACGAACGATGCGTAAAAAAAAAAAAAAATTGACCGATGCAGCTGCATCGGTCCAAACCGGTCTGGATCCGGGCCTGATCCTGTAGAACTTTGTAACGAAAATGTCCATTCAAAAGTTCGGTGTCTTTCTGCATTTTGTTTTGTTGTGCATTGCATAGCCTGTACTTTTCTCGATCCTCGTGTCGTTTTTTGTGTGAATTCAGCGATCAGCAGGAAGCAGCAGCATAAGCTCGCCCCCGACTGACGCTTTCAAAATAAAAGGCAACGAGCAACAGTCATAAAAGGCTAAAACAAAAAAAAAAAACCCCCGCATCGTTAAGGGGAGGAACAAAATTGTCGGCGATAATGACCTCAATAATTAACGCAACGTTAGCGCGTTAACGTTGCCCAGCCCTAGAAATTTCACATGGTTCTTTTTTAAAGGAAATTTTCCTCTATATATCACTTCATCATGAAGTACCATAACTCGTGATGCAGCAGACAATAGCTGCACTATGTTCAGATTCTCCAAATGCAACAACAGACACCTATAACTCATTTAGAGTTGTCTGGGTGCCTCGGTGGCTTCCCTCATTAGTCTTCTCTTTTCTGATTTGGGGTTGTAGAAAAACTTTCCTCAGTTGGGGTTTGTTTTTACCCATATCAGCACACAGACAGTGACCATACAGTGGCCAGATAGAAGTCTACAGCTACCTTGTAAACAGTCAGGAGCATCTACACCCTTTATTTTCTGTACTTCTATCACATTTACTGTAGTCATGATGCCACAATGTTTACATTAATATCAATACCTCAGTGTGCTTATCTGGACCTGTGGATGTTAACAAAAACCTTTAAGAACTCAACAGTCTTCCAACAATGCCAATCAAGACATGTACAGCAAACTATGCAGTTATTAAGTCTGTGCCACATGTAGGCTCCCTATAGTGACTTGCAAGCACTATATACGTAAAAACCCATAGTTTTCTTGGTTCTTTGCCTTGTCAAGGAATATGCTGGAGCTCACAAGAAGTCAAGCATCATTTTGTGGTTTGTAAATCCATAAGCAAAAGAAGACTCCAACATGTTCTGTGATTTGAAGCTTGCTAACAAATAACCTGCATAGTACTGTAAAGTGCCTTTTATTTTCAACCAGCCTGCAGTTTCTGTGGTGAGAATATGTGCACACCAATGCTAGTTTCAAACTTGGATAGGTCACCTAGAATAAATACACGGTTTCTAAACATTCATTGCTGTATTCTGAGGAACGGTGACCACTGATGGACTGTCGGATGCCGACACCACAACTAGAGTGTAACACCCCAATTTATGAAACCATCAAAAATATTCTCATCATCAATATTACTGACAGTGTTTCCTTCATTAAATCCAATTTCTTATCCTATGTATTAGCTTCCTGTTTGTTAACAGACAGAGGTCTTTCTACACTGCGTTTTTTTCCTACCTCCACGCTGAAGGTTGCAATGACAGGCTTGTGGTCACTGACTCCATAGCTCATATCACTGGTATATTCATCTTGAGTAACCGTGATGGGATACTCGTGATCATCATCAGTAGAAGTCAACAACTTATCATCATTCTCTGGTGGTAGATATTTGGGTTTCATACGCCACAGAATCCGATCTGTCCAAGCAGGCTTCCTCTTCTTACTGCTGGCCAAAAATAGCAAATTATTGATACCAGGTTTTCCTTTGTGAAAGTATTGATGAATTAAGCCTCAGTGAGGGTCAACTGTCTGTAGAGTTTTTATTCATTCTGCCTACTTAAGGAGCACTGACTGGTAAAGTCAGGTGCTGACTGAAATAAAAATCTGCCAAATGTTGACCTTCAGTGGGACATTATCAGCCATTTAAATGAGAAGGAGTTGAACATGACTTACATACTTATTTTGTGTATGTCATCCAAGCATGCTGACAAGAGCCTACTTCCTATGGCTTAAGTAATGTGTTATTGTTAAGGGCCCCTTCATGCATAGCATGAATAAGTACAAATCAGGGTGAATCAAGGTGGAATAGCTCATATGAGCGAACCACAAAAACATCGAGTTGACGGGCAGAGGCGTGAATGAACTCTCTGCGACGGTGTCGTGCATGAACCCGCCGCAGTGTGAACACAGTGCGGGGGGTTGGTAAGGTTAGACCTTACTTGTGTGAAGTGCCTTGAGGCAACTTTGTTGTGATTTGGCGCTATATACATGAAATGAATTGAAATTGAGCAATCTGAGCATGTGAACTCTCCGTATCTGCATGGGTTTCCTCTGGGCACTCCGGTTTCCTCCCACAATACAAAACATAATTATTTAGGGTCTGCTGCTTTCTCTGCCCCTGACCGGGTGCTGGACTGTGGCTGCCCACTGCTCCTAGTGGTTAGATTATGTCTAACTGTAATTAGGAAATGCAGAGGACAAGTTTCGTTGTGGGGTCCCCTGCTGGAGCTGTTGCCCCTGCAACCCGATCCTGGATAAGTGGCTGAAGATGAGTGAGTATATATATATATATATATATACATATATATATATATATATATATATATATATATATATATATATATATATATATGTGTGTGTGTGTGTGTGTGTGTGTGTGTGTGTGCAATGACAATAAAGGCTCCATTCTAATCTGACCAGGAGCATTAAACTTAATTTCCACTTCTTTCCTCAGAAAAATAAATATACAGTGCATCCGGAAAGTATTCACAGCGCTTCACTTTTTCCACACTTTGTTTTTCAGGAAAATTAAGTTCAACTTAAAATGTCAGGACATACATTGTTTACGTTACTGTTAAAAATTCACTTCCAAGTGAGTATTGGCAAAACAGGTTACCATTTTCATGTTGAGGTGGCGGTGGGGTGGGGGTGGGGGGGGGGGTGTTGTCGGCAGCTGCTGGAAGTAACTAATAAAGTAAGTAGAAATCTAACTTAGTTACTTTTAAAATTGAGTAATCAGTAAAGTAACTAACTTACTTTTTCAAGGAGTAATCAGTAATTGGATGACAGTAACTGTGGCAACGCTGCACACATTCCCCTGGAGGAATGCTGGAGCTCTGACAGAGTGACCATCAGTTCTTGGTCACCTCCCTTACTAAGGCTCTTCTGCCCCGATTGCTCAGTTTAGATGTTCGGCCAGCTTTAGGAAGAGAATCCACCAGGATTCTTCCTAGAGTCCTTGCAAAGACTCTTCCTGATCGAAGAGTCTTTGCCGCTTAGTCGCGCGTCAGATAGTACTCTTACTTAACCCTCAACCATGTTTTAGTAGTGCTGTGCAAAAGTCAAATAGAAACGTGTGTGTGTGTGCGTGAGCACGCATGTGCGAAATATTTATTACCTGGTATCGTAGACATCAGAATGACGATCAAACTTGTAGGTGGGTTTAAATGTTAGTGGGCCTTCCTCAAATTCCTGTAGGAAAGGTTCTTTCCTTTTCATCATGTTGAGCTACAACAACATGAAATGCATCAGTAAATGTGTGCTCCATCTATCCTGTCCTGGTCACAATTACTGGCACCCCTCAATCATAAAGGCAAATTTAACATATGTTCAGAAATAAATGCAAATAAAACAGTTTTGCATAATCAGAATAATGAAATACCCAAAGCTATGAACAACAATACACATGCTTTCATATGATTAAACAATAAAAATTCAGGCACAGTTGATAGCAGCCTTTCATGAATTGACAGTACATCCTCACCGTCACACAGTCAGCTTTCATTCGACAAGTCAGGGGATGGATACATGAACATTTCAAAGTTTCTAAATATACATACATAGACTTCATATACATCAATCATTAAGAAATAGAAACCATATACAGTGCATCTGGAAAGTTTAGTACTTGTTTGATTGCCTGCCAGTGTTTGATCCTGCCTTGTTTTTTAGACTTTGCTTCTGTCTCTGCCTCTGAACTCCACCACGCCGTGTACCTGAACTCTGTTTTTGGACCTCCCCTCAGCATCACGTGTGTCTGTACCTACCTTCACCTCGCTGACCGTTACATGGTGTACTGAACCTTGTGCCTGATTAATAGGTAAAGCCTTTTTGATAACTCAACGTTTCTGTCTGAGCCTGCATTTGCATCCTACCACCTTCTGTGCCACGCCACCTCAAATCATGACATTATGTACGTGCGGTTTCTTAGGTGTTTTTTTTTTAAATAAATTTGCAAAAATCTAAAAAAAACTTTTTCACATTGTCATTATGCAACATTGTGTGTAGAATTTTGAGGAAAAAAATAATTTCATCCATTTTGGTATAAGGCTGTAACAAAATGTGGAATATGTGAAGTGTTGTCAGTACATTCCGGATGCATTTTATTTCTCTGGTAAAGCTGTCTAAAATAGGCAGGTATGATGGAGACTACAGATGGAAGCCACGTCCATGATGCTGAGTAGTGGGTGATGCAACAGATGAAATTTACACTATGCCTAGTTTCTCCAATAACAGTCACAGAAGCCCATGACTTCTTCAAAGGTGTCATGGGTGTCTTGCTGGCTTCCCTCTTGATTATATTTCTTATAAAGATAAGATAAACTTTATTGATCTCACAGAGGAGAAATTCACATGTTACGTCAGCTCTTAAAAAAAAAATACAGTCTTATTATACAGTTTTGAGAATTGCCTCCTCTAGAGATATTTATCATAGAGTACCAAACAGTTTCCATTTTTTGATTGATGTCAATGAAGTTTGAAGCATATTCATTCACTTGGAAATGTTTATATGTCCATCTGACATCTTCATTAAATTATTTTCTGTGAAAATGTTGATTTAATGTAAATTCAAATAATTTATGTCTGTTTTTTTCCATTTCACTACATGAAAGCATTTTTTTTTTCAATAACTGGACATTTTACAACCCCAATTCCAATGGAGTTGGGACGTTGTGTAAAATGTAAATAAAAATAGAATACAATGATTTGCAAATCCTCTTCAACCTATATTCAATTGAATACACCACAAAGACAAGATATTTAATGTTCAAACTGATAAACTTTATTGTTTTTGTGCAAATATTTGCTCATTTTAAAATGGATGCCTGAAACACATTTCAAAAAAGTTGGGACGGGGCAACAAAAGACTGAGAATGGTGATGAATGCTCAAAGAACACCTGGTTGGAAACAGGTGAGTGTCATGATTGGGAATAAAAGGAGCATCCCCAAAAGGCTCAGCTGTTCACAAGCAAACATGGGGCGAGGATCACCACTTTGTGAACAACTGTGTGAAAAAAAAAATAGTCCAGCAGTTTAAGAACAATGTTTCTCAATGTTCAATTGCAAGGATTTTAGGGATTCCATCATCTACAGTCCATAATATAATCAGAAGATGCAGAGAATCTGGAGAACTTTCTACATGTAAGCGGCAAAGCCGAAAACTAACATTGGATGCCCATGACCTTTGATCCCTCAGGTGGCACTGTTCCCATGGGATATAAAAGCTTTTCAGCCTACCATCCCTGTTTCTCAAGACCAGGCACCTAAGTGGCTCTACTCTATTCTACTCTTCCTTTTTTAGATATACCTTAGTATACATTAATATAGTTCTACCTTAAAAATGGAATATATTATAGTAGACATACCTTACTGAATTTTCATGTAAAGCGAAAACCATACATCAACAACATCCAGAAACGCCGCCGCCCTCTCTGGACCCGAGCTCATTTGAAATGGACAGACGCAAAGTGGAAAAGTGTGCTGTGGTCTGATGAGTCCACATTTCAAATTGTTTTTGGAAATCATGGACATCGTGTCCTCCAGAAAAAAGACCATCCAGATTGTTACCAGCGCAAAGTTCAAGAGCCAGCATCTGTGATGTATGCGGGTGTGTTAGTGCCCATGGGCAACTTACACATCTGTGATGGCACCATCAATGCGGAAAAATACATCCAGGTTTTAGAGCAACACATGCTGCCATCCAAGCAACATCTTTTTCAGGGACGTCCCTGCTTATTTCAGTAAGACAATGCCAAGACACATTCTGCACGTGTTATAACAGCGTAGCTTCGTAGTAAAAGAGTACGGGTACTAGACTGGCCTGCCTGCAGTCCAGACCTGTCGCCCATTGAAAATGTGTGGCGCATTATGAAGCGCAAAATACGACAATGGAGACCCCAGACTGTAGAACAACTGAAGTCGTACATCAACCAAGAATGGGAAAGAATGCCATCTACAAAGCTTCAACAATTAGTGTCCTCAGTTCCCAAACGCTTATTTAGTCTTGTTAGAAGGAAAGGTGATGTAACACAGTGGTAAACATACCACTGTCCCAACTTTTTTGAAACATGTTGCAGGCATCTATTTCAAAATCAATCAATCAATCAATCAATTTTTTTTATATAGCGCCAAATCACAACAAACAGTTGCCCCAGGGCGCTTTATATTGTAAGGCAAGGCCATACAATAATTATGTAAAACCCCAACGGTCAAAACGACCCCCTGTGAGCAAGCACTTGGCTACAGTGGGAAGGAAAAACTCCCTTTTAACAGGAAGAAACCTCCAGCAGAACCAGGCTCAGGGAGGGGCAGTCTTCTGCTGGGACTGGTTGGGGCTGAGGGAGAGAACCAGGAAAAAGACATGCTGTGGAGGGGAGCAGAGATCGATCACTAATGATTAAATGCAGAGTGGTGCATACAGAGCAAAAAGAAAAAGAAACAGTGCATCATGGGAACCCCCCAGCAGTCTACGTCTATAGCAGCATAACTAAGGGATGGTTCAGGGTCACCTGATCCAGCCCTAACTATAAGCTTTAGCAAAAAGGAAAGTTTTAAGCCTAATCTTAAAAGTAGAGAGGGTGTCTGTCTCCCTGATCTGAATTGGGAGCTGGTTCCACAGGAGAGGAGCCTGAAAGCTGAAGGCTCTGCCTCCCATTCTACTCTTACAAACCCTAGGAACTACAAGTAAGCCTGCAGTCTGAGAGCGAAGCGCTCTATTGGGGTAAAATGAGCAAATATTTGCACAAAACAATAAAGTTTATCAATTTGAACATTAAATATCTTGTCTTTGTGGTGTATTCAATTGAATATAGGTTGAAGAGGATTTGCAAATCATTGTATTCTGTTTTTATTTACATTTTCCACAACGTCACTACTTCATTGGAATTGGGGTTGTATTAAAAATTTTGATCGTACAAAAAATAACCTCACCTGGCTGCAGTAGATAGTTATTTTAGAGATATGGGAATAAACTAGTTTTCTGCCAGGGTGGTTGCCATCCAGGACCCAAGGCAGTTCCTTGGTGTCGTGGATGCAATGAGGCGTGGCAACAGAGCGTGCTCCCAGACTTCACTTAAAATTGAGGGGTGACAAACACTCGGAGTGTATATGTGTACAGGTACATGCTCGTGCTTGTTCTGGCACCTGGTCTTTGTCCCACAGTAAATTAAAGCGTTCGCTGTTGATGGACGAACGCAGAAAGTGCAAACCATGGTCTGAAATACGGAAGTTCAGGTCACCAAACCAGAAGACAACCCTACAAGGGAGGATGGAGCATCAGTTAAGTGACTGTATGTGTGCAGAGTAAATGTGGTAAGTGACTGACTTGTGGTCCAGGACATGTGATGTGTCAGAAATGTCAAAGTCTTGTACTTCCAAAATGTGCTCGAACTCATCAATTCGTTCCAGGGCATTCTTCATGTGAGCTGCTAGGTGGCAGTTGAGGAAGCACAGCATGTGGCCATAGAAGGAAAAACGCACCGACACGCCTCCTTTATTCCCCTAATAAACAGTGGGAGAAATATGTACAAAGCAGAAAGTGCAAAATATGTTTTAAAATACCAAATATACTAATGGTACATGGAATATACTGATGGTATAAAGACTATAAAGAAACAAAAGTAATTAAATGTGGAGTTTATCTGTCACTGCCATTTTTTCAGAAGTGTAAAAAAAAAAAGAATGTGATATTTCTTTGTGTTATACACAGTATGCAAATAAAACATATTCTGGAATTGGACCTGGACCATATCACCATTCTGATCCAGCCTAAGACTTCCAAAAATGCAAAAACCCAAAGTCTTGAAGCACAAGTATTGTTCAAAATCCCAAGGTTTTTAATGCATTTCAGAACAATTAAACCCTAACCTTAATCCTAATCCTAACATAGCCATCTAATTGTTAGGCAGCAAATATGTCAGGTTTTAAAGCTTGATCCGACACAGGAGACATGCAGTACTCCCAGAATTGATGGTCAGATTCAGAAGAAAAAAAAAAAAAGAGTCTGTCCCCATTTGCATATTGAAAAGAACACCTGCATATTTTTCTTACCAACTCTGACTCTAAATTAAAATGTAGTGTATATTTGCTCACTTACATCTGCTGCAATAATTGTAATGAGTAAATAAACAATAAATGTTGATTGATCTTAAAAAAACAAAAGGTCTAATATCAGCTGGATTCCAGGGCCTGGTTTCATAAAGCAGTCTAATCTTGTTTAGTCGAATAAACTCACTCAGGTGACAAATTGTTTGATGTTATTCATTGCACAAAGCACTTAGTCAGCTAAAGTTTTGCGTTACCCAACTAAACTTTTTAGCCTGGTAGAGAGGAGGCTAATCTTATTTTAGTTGACACAACTTCAATGCCTTACCTCAAAAAATGGCGGCTATCATGTACAAACACTCAAGACCACCCTTATGTCTAGCACTGCAGTCTCTTATACAAAGAGACTGGTAGTGTGTTTTTGAAAACATGGCTGTGATTGGTCCATCTGATATGTCGGCTGCTATTGGCTATCACGCCACCCTCTGTGATTGGCTGTGGCGTAACCGCCGAAAATGTAAATTGGTTCACTCCTCCAGAGACTGTGGTACCAGTGCTACATTGTAAACAAAGGCTGCAGCCAATCAGCAAAATGTCAGAATCCTGACTAAAAGTCACATGACCAAATAACCTGATACCGGCTTCTTTGCATTGGCTGGAGGAGTGGAACCAACTTACTTTATGTCACTCGTATTCCTCCAAAAGGAGAGCTTCCTCCGCTTTTGGCCATGGTTGTAGCAGATGACGACTGGCATGATGGGTTTGTGACAGTTCTGACATTAGCTACTGGGCGTCACTGTTACGCTGAGCAGCGTTGTGTGCACAAAAAGGCTTGTCAGAAGTGTAGAAGAAGAAACTGAAGAGTGAAACTGCTAGGCTAAGTGCTAAGCACGCCAGTTAACAAAACAAAACAAAAGGCTGGATAGTTCATGACAACAACCAACCTGGAAGGAAACAAAACTGTCGCGCACTGGAGCCATCTCTTAGCACCTCAAGTGCAAGGCTATTATGCCCACTAAAACCATGTAAAACGGCTAATCTCCATGTTTAGCCATCAGTGTGACGGATAATATTGGGTGACTAACCATAGTCGACTAAGTAAGTTTAATAGACTGAAATATCAGATTGCTTTATGAAACTGGCCCCTGGTTGCTTGAAGATATCAGTAGGTTGTGTACAGTGCTGATCAGTGCTTCCATGCTAATTTCTTACCCAGTAGCCAAAGATGCTGGTGCGAGTGTAGGTGGTCTGGATATTTCTGATGAAAGGAAGGTGAATCTGTTTAGTGAACAACAGCAGCAGCAAACCCTGCATCCTCACTGATGTAACCTGAAGAGACGGAGAGAGAAATAATTGTTCAATAACATCTTGGGGAGCAGTGGGGGGGGGGGGGGGGGGGGGTGATGATCCTTACTTATGTGTCAGTCACATGTCATAGTGCCAGCAAAAATCTGGTTTTAACCAGATATCCTGAATGAGTGTTTCTGAGATGGGTTTGAAATTGAGCACGACTGGGTTAAACCAAGGACCACCCACTTTTCTCGATAAAGGATTAGCTCCTGTGCACATGACAACTTGAACAAAATGGATTTTCACCAGATCCTAACTGGACATCCCTTGACCAGTAACATACAGTCTATATGATAGCAATCATAGCGGTGTCATAGATTACGTGGGGGCTTCCCCTGACTTGGGAAGTACACAGCGATAACCAGTCATAGCATAGAGGCACAGTAATGTCAGCTACCTGCTAATCCGTACAAAATAAACCAAGATAGCAGAAAATGCTCATTTCTGTATAAATCTGATATGTTTCTCATATAGTTTGTAAAGGTTACAGAGAAATACACACTTCTAAAATCTAAAAATGCCATTTTTGTAACCAGATGATACCTTTGAAGTGATTTACGAGACATCTTTATGGATGTTGCACACATATTGTATATGCATTATGCAGGGTCAAAGGTAATTTCCGGTTCCCTACAGATAAATATGTTCACTTAATTAAAATGAGCTGTAATTTTTCAACACATTTAAAAACAACAACAGCAAAAAAAAAAACAACAAAAAAAAACACACAAAAGCCCAACATTATAATGGTTTTGATCTCCCCACCCACCCCCCTCCCCAAATAAACAAAAACTAAGGGGGTCAGCCCCCCTGGACTCCCCTCTAATTCAAACCCTGCACACAGTGTTATTTTAATTCTTTCTGCCTCTGCTGTCTCTCACCTTCACAAAACCTCTGGGTGCCAGTGTGTCCATGAAGACATGGCTCCAGGAGTCGTCCACAATGAGGTCTGAGATGAACCTTAGAGGACTTGCATTCACCTCCTGCAGACTGGCAAATAAATAAAATAAAATAAAATAAAAATACAGCATGCTGATATCCTGGTGAAACTAGTGGATTGTTATAAAACCTGCAGCTTCTTTTTGTGTCTCTATTTTCTTGAAAAATTTATGACAGATGGAGTATATCTTAAGTAGAGGCCAACTACAGGTAAACCTTAACATTCCACTGGTCAGCCCTTTTAGATTACTCTCTCACCCGATAACATAGAGATCTGTGGGTGGCTGCACATCGAGCTGCAACAAGGAGGTGACATCGTCAGGAGGCTCTGCAGTGGCCACATTCCAGGTCACAATGTGCAGCCTGCAAGGCAGCAGGTGTTAGTAAAAAAATTATCAATGCCATAGACTAGTTGAAAAAAGTGAGATAAAAGTATATTTTCAGTATTGGTTATTATTTGGGCATCATTTATAGAAAGACTTTAAGTTGGGTTTGAATCTACAACCTTGTGACACTGAGGCAATAGCACTGCCATAGTACCACTACTGAAAACCTACAGGCTGCATTACAAGAACTTATTTTTCTAATTTCTCACTCAGCTCATGGACAGAGTTACAATTACACCATTGGTGTTAAATCATTGTTGATAGGAGCTGAATAAACATTGACATGATCAACTCTGAGACCCAACTGCAACACTGTGTAAGTTCTCACACTCAGAGTATTAAAAGTGCTATGAATTAAATTATTGGCTGCTATGTTAAACATTAACATAGCAACCGACATCTATTGTCTATAAAGCAACACTCCCTCTGTGCTCTTAGCTTTTCCATCTCATATATACAGTATTGGTCTGGGCATACATGCACATTTATTGCATGAGATTCTCATGTGTGCCCTGCGACAGACTGGCATCCTGTCCAAGTGTACACTGCCTCACTCCCTGCAACTGCTGGGATAAGCAATAGCTCCTCACGTCCCTTAGTTGGAGTAAGTGGGTGTAGAAAATGGATGGATTTCCATGTATGCATGTGCTTTTTCATGATTAGTGCACGTGAGCCCAAGCATGTGAAACCATTGCCCTCCCCACATTTGAGACAGCAGCACATTTGAGACACTAACACAAACCACACTTTAAAATAAGAAAAGGATGCAAAGCTTAGGAATTGTCGTCATTTTTTCATTGCTTGAAAACGAGGGGGGTGGGGCCGACAATACATAAGAAATGCTCTCAGAGTACATAGATATGCCAAGGACTGAAACACTTCTAACAGGATTTGGAGCATGATAGGGCTGGACACAATCTCTGGACACGGACACAGAAGATTGGCATTAAAAACTCTTTATTGAGAAGACGCGTAGAGTCCGGTACACAAAAAGGTAGTCAGCAAACAGTAACAGTAACCAAACCATGAAGCAAAAAGTAGTGTTGGGCGAAATGAAGCGAGGCTCCGAAGGCTGTATCGAGCAAAAGGGGGCGTGTCAAATGAAGCCCCGCTTCGAGGCCTGTATCAAACCACGTGACTACAGCTAAACAAGGCCTCGTTTTCTGAAACCACGTGACTGCTTCGTTGAGCGATTCGATTAGCTGAAAAGCGCTCGAAAAATTCAGGAAATGTTTGGTGCTTGCCCGGTCCACCGCGTGGAGGAGAGTGATTGACAGCAGCATCAGTATTAAAAACAAAGCTTACAATGGAGCCATCCAAAAGGCGCAAGACATCTCCAGTTTGGGAGCATTTTGATTTAATATCTCCCAATAAGGTAAACAATATAAATATAATAAATGAACAACCATATACAGCATTTGTATACAGATATATAAATATACATATAAGGAGAGAGAGTGTGTTCAGGTTGGTCTTTTAAAGAAAAAGCTCACTATGTTATTGTAGATAAAGTGCCGGCTTTGCCTAAAGGAGCTGTCTTACAGCAACAACACAACATCAATGTTGTGACACTATCGTGCGGTACATGAAAATGTACAGCCACAGCCCAGGCCAAGTAACGTATTATCTCTGAATGTATATATATATATATATATATATATATATATATATATAAAAATAATTCCCATTAAACAACTAATTCATGCACATCACTGGAGTGTCACTAACGTTTACACTAAATACTGAACGAGGCCTCACTTGGCCTAGGGCCACGTGACTGGTTCATGAAGAGATTTACATACATATCTGACACGTGTACCATTGATAGAAGACTTCTAGTCAGATAATACACATGGGGTATGTCCTAGTGGATACAGCACTCACCTGCTGCACGGAGATCACAAGTTCAATGCCTGCAGCTGGGATGCAATTTTATGGATTGTTTTAAATTGTTGATTATGGACTTAGCAGCCCCTCTCTCCCCAAAATAGTCTTTCATTGTTATAAATTATTTGAAACCACTCATTTAAAAAAACAACATTAATATATGTCTCAAAACTAATGTCTAGGGCCTTATTTGTTTAATTCACTCAGTCATTTGTTTAATTCACTAAGTTAATGAACAATATTATTCTTGGTTTATTAATTTATTGTTTCAAGTATTTATTTGCACAATTTAAGTTCAAACATCAAATCCAGGGGGTCGTTAGAGTAAATCCATCCTGTGCATTTCTTTCTCCACTTGATGGCAGTACAGCAAACCAAGCGCTGCGTGAGGCCTCGAGACATGTATCGAAATGTTTGATGAAAAGCCTCAAGTCTTGAATGGGGCTTCATTTGCCCATCACTAGCAAAAAAGGCAGAAGGTTCAAAAACACAGCTAGGCAATGCAGACAATAAAAAAAACAAACTCAGAAGACAGACCGAAAGCAAAGGCAACACAGCACAATGACCAAACAGGGATGAATGAGAGAAGAGACACTTAAATACAGAGTGTAACGAACAGGTGATGAGGAACAGGTGTGAAGGAAAGCTCCAGAGCAGGGCGGGGAATCCAGGAGGGAACCACCCACCACCAAGCATCCAGATGACAGACAAGAAAATGCAGTAACCTAAATCCCAAGCAGAAAAATAACAGAGAAAACATCACGCAAACACATCAAAAATACCAATCCTTCAGTGGGCAATATTAAAGAATATACAGACTGACCCAAAATGTAATGGTTTCCGTAGGTTAGGGTTAATTAATCAATGCTTCATGAAAAATCTAAATTCACATGAATGAAAATGTATCCTTTTAAGAGGCTGTACTGAGCCACATTTTTAAAGAAATATGACAAAATACAGCAAATATGCAAAATTCTCTATATAAATATTTTTTTTACTTCAATAAAAAACAAGACTGCATCCAACAGTGTTTCTTTATCCAGGTTTTTATGCTTATCAGACAAAAAAAAAAAAAAAAAAACTAAATAAAAAAATCCTCATTCAGTGTGCAACACATCCTGTGTGTGTGTGTAAAATCAACCTGAATGCATCTGTTGGAATGAAGCATCCGCAGAGCTGGAACGCCTCATCCAGTTTGTGAGACACTTCTTCACTGGCTTCATCATCAGAGCTCATGTCTTCTATGCAGGTCAGCAGCTGGGACAGACGCTGCCGGAGGACCATCTTGGACCTGGAGCCCTGAGACGTTGAACTGCTTGTGCTGTTTGAACGGGCACGCAGACTCTCTGGTAGCAGATCCATCTTTGGAATTTAGACTGCAAGAAGATCTTTGAAGAATGTTTGTCCCAACAGGACAAACAATCCAAATCCAGTTGAAGAAATATTTTTTGGCTTGGATCCTCCTCAGATATCTGGAATACCTCAGCTGGTTTAGCTGCAGACTACGACAGGCCTCTACTCTGTTCACGCTAGTGGAAATAACATGAACTGATGCCTTTGTGTAAAGTCTCTCTGGTTGTGTTTTGGGAGGATTCTGTTTTGGATCCTCCAAATGGACCAGGAGGTAAGACTTGAACATCCACAGTGGAGCTGGTCTGTGGTGAAGTAGTCTGGTTCCTGTGTGGATGTGCAGTAATGGAGAAAAGACCAGCAGAACATTGAAGTTCACGTGTGTAAGAATGAGGCTGATCTGGACAGTAATCACAGCAGGAGACGACCACGTGAACTGTGTATGGGGGGGACCTGACCCTCTCACCACTGGGGCTATTGTTGTAGGCTTCAGATCCCTAAGAGGTTTATGCTCTGAACAATCACTCATTAATGAGGGCACAACCGCACACAACACTTCCACAGCTTTTGTTTATCCTCAATCTGTTACTTTCTCAGTTAGATCAAAGGTCACTGACGTGACCCCCTTTCCTCCCACAGAGATCCGAGCAGCTGTCTGCAGTCTGTAAGCTCAACTCCTAACATTTTAGTGCTTTTAATGAGCAAATGTTCAACTAAATGTGATCATAATTGCCTTTTTTTATTACTTTTTTAATTCATTTTGTGGAAGAGGGCAAGTTTGATTAAGACTCTGCAATGCCCTCTAATCCTAATTGCCTTTTTGTAAAAAGGAAATTTTTGGTTAGGACTACACAATGGCCTCTACTGCCTCTAATCATAATTGGCTGCTTTGATGAGGGAAATGTTTGGTTAGGATAAAGTGGTGTACTTTCACTGCAGCAGGAAGAACTGCTAAACTGCCAGCAGATTTATGCCCCGTTTACACCGGACTGAGATGTAAATAAGACCTACAAGATCATGAAATGTTGTCAGATCTCACAAGTCTTGGCTGGTCTCCATTTCGATCTGTTATTTGCATTTACACCAAGCTTGCATCACGACTGAATTGTGCGAGTGAAATACACGATAATATCCGCAATCATTGATGCAAATCCATGCAGAGTCAATTGAGAGTCTATTACGACTCACAGGATTAAGTTGAGAGTGAGTTGAGACATGTGAGAGTTTATCAAGACTGATTATGAGACCCATGTATCTGTTAACAGTTCAGTACACTCGCACACCTGTTGGAGACTGATGGAGAGTGATAGCGACCAAGAGGGACTGTTTTTCTAACCATGGAGACCCCATTGAGACCAGCCTGCAATCCCAGTGAGAGTCAGTGGTAATGAGGGCAAGCAGAGGACATTTTTCAATCACAGATCGGTTATGGACTTGGTGTAAAGAGGGTGTTGCTCCCAATCCTCCCACCATGGTTCCCCCCGTACCAAACCATGATGTCCAAACCGTGGTATGAACAGAACCATGACCTCTGTGTACCTTTCCACCCTTAGTCATCAGATGTTTTAAAAATTGAGGTCTCTTTAACGTGTGATCTTTTCTGTGCCTGGTGAGCTGGACTAGCCAATGTTTGGTAGAGGCATGGACCCAGACCGGACTTACTGCTGCAATGTACAACCAGAAGAATAGTTGGTATGTAATATGTATTGGACCTCTAACAACAGCCTTATCCATACTCTTAAGTGGTGAGCTGTAGACAATAATATGAGAATGGAACGGAGAATCCCCTTACAAAATAAAGGTACAAATAAATAAAGGCTAATCCTGGGTGTGCCAGATCTGCCAGCAGCTTCACATAACACTGTCACATGTAGAGACTTATTCAACATGATGTAATTTGTTACAGCTATTTTTTTTAGTTTCTCACAATGTATATTTATGATTTTGTAAAGTGATTCCAGCAGATTTAAACTGGAAACCACAATTTTCCATTAGACCAATGTAAATAAGTACTTTGAATGAAGTGCACTGTTTCACTTTTTTCAGTGAAGCTTGTTGCTTGTTCTTTAGCAAGCACCACTGGTAAGTGGATAACCCACAGCTTCACCAGTCCAGTGAGAAAATCTTCATGGGAGACTAAGTTTTGTAACAAAGCCACCAGCCTCAAAGCTTCTTATAGAGGTTAGGCAATCCAAGCAGTGCACGCTCACCTTTTTCTGTGCTTCTGTCACAGTACTCACTTCTGTAAGAGCCTTAACACTACCTGAGAAAGAAGAAAAATATAACACACCAATCTTACCTGTAATCATCTCCTCTCACTCTATTTCGAGATCTTCCAGTGCTCATTTCTATGTGTCAATGGACAGGACACACGTAGTAACACAAATATTTTATTGCAGCCAGTTTATGAGGGCAATGTGACAGACAAAACTTAACTTGACAGAAATACCTGAAAGTCATTTCTGTAAAAGTAGAAAGTCCTATAAGTAGGTTCTGAGGGTTAGTTCCCCAACAAAGGTCAGTACTTACAGTCAGTGTACTGGGGCAATGGAGATGAAATGTCTTGCCCAAGGACAAGTCTACATATTGGTATCCCAACTCCTTATCCCACTGATCTACCTGCTCCAGTATTTTCTGTAATGACCTTGTAATCAGGTCTAATCATGATTCACACTTCATATTAAAGTGAAAGGCCCTGAAAGGTGAAACAGAAACATCTCACATTGGGGATTAGATGTCTATGTTTTTGTGGTGAAAGTGTTGAAGTTGCTGAGAGATTCACTCATCTTGGTAGCGACAATCACGGTGATGCCAGTAAATTAGCAGGAGGATAAACTTTACTGTTGCAGGTTCTTGGTATTTCCAGTCTCCAGGGAACACCACTGTTTCGCATGGCTATGGGAGAAAGCTGATTACTTTCAGGAGTTGTCAATGGAGCAAGGGTCTGGATAGATGTTGCCAACGAGAACCCAATGTGATTCCATAGTACGGTAGATGCAGAAAACCCTACTCCAACAAAATAAACCAATGACTTGCATTTTACTACTTAATGAACAAGTTTCCAACCCAATTATAAAAAGTTCTTAATTAAATACTTCAGATTTTCTCATAAATCAGAGTAATCCACCTGAAAATAACATATTTAAAGGTGGAAAGCCAAATGCAGCATGATGAATCCAGCATGATTCTTGAATCTCCACCATCAGTTCCTGTCGCTGTGTGCCGTCCTAGTGTCTAGAAAGCTGCAGAGCTGTTGTACACATGGACAAAGATATTCAAACTAGTGCCGAGACACCAGAGCTCCTTTCCTCCCCCACCGCCCAAGCATTTTCAATCAATCAATCAATTTTATTTATATAGCGCCAAATCACAACAAACAGTTGCCCCAAGGTGCTTTATATTGTAAGGCAAGGCCATACAATAATTACGTAAAAACCCCAATGGTCAAAACGACCCCCTGTGAGCAAGCACTTGGCGACAGTGGGAAGGAGGAAGAAACAGGAAGAAACCCACAGCAGAACCAGGCCCAGGGAGGGGCAGTCCTCTGCTGGGACTGGTTGGGGTTGAGGGAGAGAACCAGGAAAAAGACATGCTGTGGAGGGGAGCAGAGATCAATCACTAATGATTAAATGCAGAGTGGTGCATACAGAGCAAAAAGAGAAAGAAACACTCAGTGCATCATGGGAACCCCCCAGCAGTCTAAGTCTATAGCAGCATAACTAAGGGATGGTTCAGGGTCACCTGATCCAGCCCTAACTATAAGCTTTAGCAAAAAGGAAAGTTTTAAGCCTAATCTTAAAAGTAGAGAGGGTGTCTGTCTCCCTGATCCGAATTGGGAGCTGGTTCCACAGGAGAGGAGCCTGAAAGCTGAAGGCTGAATTTTGAATATGACTGACTGATATTTTACTGAGCCACACAAATATGTTGTGCTGTTAAAACACCAGAAAGTGTTGGGGAAGTGTCGTGACACGGACCCACAACAGGGGGCGTTAATGAAGGGACAGTGGAATAGCCAAAAGATAACAATTTAATGTTGTGAAGGTGCACAACGTAGTACAGACAAAAACAAATATGCTTTATATCAGTCTGACACAAGGTGACGTGTGGCAGGCTCGAAGATAAGAGACGTCCGGTGCGAGAAGAGCCGGATCCCACACAGCTTCCACCACCAACGGATCTGAAGAACACCGGAGCCGCCAAGCCCTGCGCCCCAGGTGACCACTGTCTTCAGCAGTCAGACCCGGTACTACTGACAGAAAACAGAAACAGTTCTGGATGAGTGTGAGTTCGCACACTCAGTAATCCCACAGTCTGTGTTCTTTAAGGAGGGAGCACCTCCACCTCCAATCACACACTCGTGCAGCTCCTGTTTAACCACTTATCTGGTTTGGGGTGTGAGGCGAAGCCGTCGCAGTCCACACCAAACCCCAATCCCACAGATAAGGGCACACCACAGGAAAACGGGTACAAAGAAGTTCAGATTATTACTTAATGTAAGTCAGCAGAGAAGTTACCTGTATGGTACACGATTTCTCGGCGAGGAGGTGGAGTTGCAGTCCGGCCTTTGTAGTGGTGGTGATGGGTGACAGCTGGTGTTGATAGGTGACAGCTGCCACCTCCAGCGGCTCTGACGCCCTCTCGTGCTTGGAGCCCTCACTCCAAGCAGGGCGCCATCTGGTGGTGGTGGGCCAGCAGTACCTCCTCTTCAGCGGCCCACACAACAGGACCCCCCCTCAACGGGCGCCAAGACCAGGTTTATCCGGGTGCCGGGCGTAGAAGTCGGCCAGGAGGGCCAGGTCCAGGATGAAGCTCCGTTTCATCCAGGAGCATTCCTCGGGGCCATACCCCTCCCAGTCCGCCAGATACTGGAAGCCCTGACCCTTGCGACGGACGTCCAGAAGCCGATGCACGGTCCATGCCGGCTCCCCGTCGATGATCCGGGCAGGAGGCGGCGCAGGTCCAGGGGTGCAGAGCGGTAAGGTGTAGTATGGCTTGATCCGTGAAACGTGAAAAACAGGATGGATCCGCAGTGAAGCTGGCAGCCGTAGCTTCACTGCGGCCGGGCTGAGGACCTTGGTGATGGGAAATGGTCCGATATACCTGTCTTTCAGTTTTTGGGAGTCCACTTGGAGCGGGATGTCCTTTGTTGACAACCATACCTCCTGCCTGGGCTGGTATGCAGGGGCGGGGGAACGCCGGCGGTCTGCATGGGCCTTGGCCCTCGTCCGGGCCTTCAACAGGGCAGAACGGGCGGTCCGCCACACCCGGTGGCACCTCTTGAGGTGGGCCTGGACCGAGGGAACACCGACCTCTCCCTCCACAAGCGGAAACAATGGGGGCTGGTACCCCAAACATACCTCAAACGGGGAGAGGCCGGTGGCAGACGACACTTGGCTGTTGTGGGCGTACTCGATCCAGGCCAGATGGGTGCTCCAGGCCGTCGGGTGCGCGGAGGTAACGCTGCGGAGGGCCTGCTCCAGCTCCTGGTTGGCCCGCTCTGCCTGTCCGTTCGTCTGAGGGTGATACCCGGACGAGAGACTCACGGTGGCCCCCAGTTCCTTGCAGAAACTCCTCCAGACCTGAGAGGAGAACTGAGGGCCACGGTCTGAGACGATGTCCGCTGGTATCCCATGCAGACGCACCACGTGGTGGACCAGGAGGTCTGCTGTCTCCTGGGCCGTAGGGAGCTTCGGGAGGGCCACGAAGTGGGTTGCCTTGGAGAACCGGTCCACTATCGTTAAGATGGTGGTGTTGCCCTGGGACGGCGGGAGGCCCGTGACAAAGTCCAGGCCGATGTGGGACCAGGGGCAATGAGGCACTGGTAGGGGTCAGAGGAGTCCTGAGGTTCTCTTGTGGTCCGCCTTGCCCCTGGCACAGGTGGTGCAGGCCTGGACGTAGTCCCGGACGTCGGCTTCCATAGACGCCCACCAGAAGCGCTGCTGGACTACTGCCATGGTCCTGCGCACTCCGGGATGACAGGAGAGCTTGGACCCATGACAGAAGTCCAAAACCGCAGCTCTGGCCTCTGGTGGGACGTATATCTTGTTCTTCGGGCCAGTTCCTGGGTCCGGGTTCCATGTCAGGGCCTCCTGGACGGTCTTCTCCACGTCCCAGGTGAGAGTGGCCACGACAGCGGACTTGGGGATGATGGTCTCTGGGGGGTCAGACAGCTCGGCCTTGGCTTCCTCTTCATGCACCCGGGACAGTGCATCCGACCGTTGGTTCTTGGTCCCGGGGCGGTATGTAATCTGGAAGTCAAAGCGCCCGAAGAACAGTGACCAGCGGGCTTGCCTGGGGTTCAACCGCTTGGCGGTCCGGATGTACTCCAGGTTCCGATGGTCCGTGAAAACCGTGAAGGGCACCGTCGCTCCCTCCAGCAGGTGTCTCCACTCCTCAAGAGCCTCCTTCACCGCCAAGAGTTCCCGATTGCCGACGTCATAATTCCTCTCAGCCGGGGTCAACCTGCGGGAAAAATAGGCACAAGGGTGGAGGACCTTATCAGACTCCCCGCTCTGGGACAGCACGGCTCCTATCCCTGAGTCAGAGGCATCCACTTCCACTGTGAACTGGCGAGTAGGATCGGGCTGCACCAGAACTGGTGCAGTCGAGAACCGGCGTTTCAACTCCCTAAACGCGGGTTCGCACCGATCCGACCAGGTGAAGGGGACTTTTGTGGAGGTCAGGGCTGTCAGGGGGCTAGCTACCTGACTGTAGCCCTTTATGAACCTCCTGTAGAAGTTCGCAAAACCGAGGAACTGTTGCAGATGAGTATGTCGTCTAGATACACGAAGACAAACCGATGCAGGAAGTCCCGCAAGATGTCATTAACCAATGCTTGGAACGTCGCGGGGGCGTTTGTGAGGCTGAACGGCATGACCAGGTACTCAAAATGACCTAATGGGGTGTTAAATGCCGTCTTCCACTCGTCTCCCTTCCAGATCCGAACCAGGTGGTACGCATTCCTAAGATCAAGTTTAGTAAATATTTGGGCTCCATGCAGGGGCGTGAACACCGAATCCAACAGAGGTAACGGGTATCGGTTGCGAACCGTGATCTCGTTCAGCCCTCTGTAATCGATGCATGGACGGAGTCCGCCGTCCTTCTTGCCCACAAAAAAGAAACCCGCGCCCATCGGGGAGGTGGAGTTCCGGATCAACCCGGCAGCTAAGGAGTCCCGGATGTAGGTCTCCATTGATTCACGTTCCGGACGTGAGAGGTTGTACAGCCTGCTGGATGGATACTCAGCGCCCGGGATCAAATCGATGGCGCAATCGTACGGTCGGTGCGGGGGAAGGGTGAGTGCCAGATCTTTGCTGAAGACGTCAGCAAGATCGTGGTACTCACTTGGCACCGCCGTCAGACTGGGGGGGACTTTGACCTCCTCCTTAGCTGTCTCACCGGGTGGAACCGAGGATCCTAAACACTCCCGGTGGCAGGTTTCGCTCCACTGCGTCACAACCCCACACGGCCAATCAATCCGTGGATTGTGTTTCAACACCCAAGGAAAACCCAAAATCACTCAGGAGGTAGAAGGTGTTATATAAAACACAATCTCCTCCCTGTGATTCCCAGACACCACCAAAGTCACTGGCTGTGTCTGGTGTGTGATTAATGGAAGAAGAGTGCCATCTAGTGCTCGTACCTTCACAGGGGAAGGCAGAGCCACCAGAGGCGGCCCTACTTCCTTTGCCCATCTGCTGTCCAGCAGATTCCCTTCCGACCCCGTGTCTACAAGTGCTGGGGCGTGAAGGGTTAAATCCTCACTAAGGATTGTGACTGGGATTCGTGCTGATTTTGGGACAGTTCCTCTGTATGTGACCACTAGATCCACAGAAAAAACACTCCCCGCGGGCCAGCCTCCTTTGTCTGTCATTTGATTTTATTTTGGCCCTGCTCGTGTCCATAGCTTCGTCAGCAGGGGGAGCTGTAGCCACATGGGGCCCTCTGGCTGTGGAGCGTGGGGACGACAGCACCCTTTCGGACCTGGAAGGAAGAGGGACGGCCCGTGCCCGGTCACACCCCCCGCCCTGCTCCCGACGGCGTTCCTCTAACCGGTTGTCTAAGCGTATAACCAGGTCGACAAGCCCGTCAAAATCCCGCGGTTCCTCCTTAGCCAGCAGGTGCTCCTTCAGGACCGGAGACAGTCCATTTATGAAGGCGGCGCGGAGTGCAACGGTATTCCAGCCGGACCTCGCAGCCACGATGCGGAAGTCGACTGCATACTCGGCTGCACTCCGGCGCCCCTGTCGCATTGACAGTAGCACGCTCGAAGCGGTCTCGTCTCTGTTGGGATGATCAAAAACCTGTTTGAACTCCCTTACAAACCCAGCGTATGACGTTAGGAGCCGTGAGTTCTGCTCCCAGAGCGCCGTAGCCCAGGCGCGTGCCTCTCCTCGAAGCAAATTAATAACATAAGCCACCCGGCTAGCGTCTGACGCGTACATGACGGGACGCAAAGAAGTTCAGATTATTACTTAATGTAAGTCAGCAGAGAAGTTACCTGTATGGTAGACGATTTCTCGGTGAGGAGGTGGAGTTGCAGTCCGGCCTTTGTAGTGGTGGTGATGGGTGACAGCTGGTGTTGATAGGTGACAGCTGTCACCTCCAGCGGCTCCGACGCCCTCTCGTGCTTGGAGCCCGCACTCCAAGCAGGGCGCCATCTGGTGGTGGTGGGCCAGCAGTACCTCCTCTTCAGCGGCCCACACAACAAGAAAGTACATTATGCTCAGTCAGAGCAGATAACATCATGCATATATATACGAGGTCTGTCAATAAAGTAACGGTCCTTTTTATTTTTTTCAAAAACTATATGGATTTCATTCATATGTTTTTACGTCAGACATGCTTGAACCCTCGTGCACATGCGTGAGTTTTTCCACGCCTGTCGGTGATGACATTCGCCTGTGAGCACGCCTTGGGAAGGAGTGGTCCCGCCCCCTCGTCAGATTTTCATTGTCTGGAAATGGTGGAATGAAAAGGACTTTTTTTCCCATCAGAATTTTTTCAGAAGCTGTTAGAGACTGGCACCTGGAAACCATTCGAAAAATTTATCTGGCTTTCGGTGAAAATTTTACGGGCTTCACAGAGAATAAGGTCTGTTAGTACAGCTTTAAGGACCCCTTTAAGGACGTTCGGTGCACCACACTCTGAGCTGCGACGACGCGGCACAAGCCACCGGACCATTTCTAAACGGATGGCTCTGTGGATACGAGACCGTCGTGTGCTCTTTCTCTGGTTATCACAAGAGCTGGACATCAGCCATTTTCTGGCAGATTTCACTTTTAACAAGAGATTTTGTCATGGAAAGCCGGCTTTCAGTGCTTACCAGTCCAGTAAGTATCAATGAAATTGTAGAGAGCTGGACATGTCCAAACTTGTCCTCTGACATGCCGAAACGGAGGTGTCCCTTCCCTTACCAAAAAATAGTACTGATAAGTATATAAAAAGTAAACTAGAAGTATACTTGAAACATACTTGCATATACTACTTTTTGGTAAGGATTTGTCTCGCTTCCAAAGCGAATCGGTCGTGACCCGCGAAGCCTCCGCGCGGCTTTCCACAGGATTTCTAGGCCAATCCTCATGGATCCCGAGGGGCGTCAACCATCGAGTGAACTACCAATGGAAACGCTAGGTGCACAGGCACCAGCAGGAGGCGTATTAAGTGAGCTGCAGCAAATCTTAACCACCTTCACTGCTCGGTTGGACTTGGTAACCGAGCAGAACATTATACTCAATCAGAGGTTGGAGGCTCTCACGTGCCTGGGCTATGGCGCTTTTGGGAACAGAACTCACGGCTTCTATCAGCATACACTGAGTTTGTGAGGGAGTTCAGACAGGTGTTCGATCACCCTAATAGAGGCGAGACCGCTTCAAGCGTGCTGCTGTCAATAAGACAGGGGTGTCGGAGCGCAGTGGAGTATGCAGTCGACTTCCGCATTGCAGCAGCGCGAGCCGGCTGGAATGCTGTTGCGCTCCACGCCGCCTTTGTAAACGGACTGTCTCTGGTCCTTAAGGAGCATCTGGTGGCAAAGGACGAGCCGCAGGATTTAGACAGGCTTATCGACCTGGTAATACGGTTAGACAACCGATTAGCAGAACGCCGATGGGAGTGAGACGAAGGGCGTGGTGAAGCACAAGCCATCCCTCTTCCTCCCGGGTCCGAAAGGGAGCCGTCTTCCCCACGCTCCACAGCCAGGGCACTCCACGTGATGACAGCTCCCCCTGCTGACGTTGCTAGGGAAACGAGCAGGGCAAAAAGAAAATCAGATCAGAAACAAAGGAGGCTGGCCCGTGGGGAGTGTTTTCACTGCAGCTCAACCGAGCACACGCAGAAAAACTGCCCCAAATGGTCAAAACTACAAAGCCCGCCCTTAGAGACTGGGCTGAGGGTGGGCCATAATACTCACGCAGGGAAACCCCGTAAATCAGCACGCATCCCAAGTACGATCTTGAGTGGGGATCTAACCCTTCACGCCCCAGCACTGGTGGACACGGGGTCGGAGGGGAATCTACTGGACAGCAGATGGGCAAAGGAAGTTGGGCTCCCTCTAGTGGCCTTACCTTCACCATTGACAGTACGGGCACTAGATGGCACCCTTCTCCCATTAATCACACACCAGACACAGCCAGTGACACTGGTTGTGTCTGGGAATCACAGGGAGGAGACTGTGTTTTATGTAACACCTTCTACCTCCCGAGTGATTTTGGGTTTTCCATGGATGTTAAAGCACAATCCCCAGATTGATTGACTGTCTGGCGTTGTAATGCAGTGGAGCGAAACCTGCCACCGGGAGTGTTTAGGATCCTCGGTTCCACCCGGTGTGACAGCTAAGGAGGAGGTTCTAGTCCCCCCCAATCTGGCAGTGGTGCCAGCCGAGTACCATGACCTTGCTGACGTCTTCAGCAAGGATCTGGCACTCACGCTGCCCCCGTACCGTCCGTACGATTGTGCCATTGATATGATCCCGGGCGCTGAGTACCCGTCCAGCAGGCTGTACAACCTCTCATGTCCGGAGCGCGAATCAATGGAGACCTACATCCGGGACTCGTTAGCTGCCGGGTTGATCCGGAACTCCACCTCCCCGATGGGTGCTGGTTTCTTTTTTGTGGTCAAGAAAGACGGCGGACTCCGTCCATGCATTGATTACAGAGGGCTGAATGAGATCACGGTTCGCAACCGATACTCGTTACCTCTGTTGGATTCAGTGTTCATGCCCTTGCATGGAGCCCAAATTTTCACAAAACTGGATCTTAGGAATGCGTATCACCTGGTTTGGATCCGGGAGGGAGATGAGTGGAAGACGGAATTTAACACCCCATTAGGTCACTTTGAGTACCTGGTCATGCCATTTGGCCTCACCAATGCGCCCGCGACGTTCCAAGCTTTGGTTAATGACATCTTGCGGGACTTCCTGCATCAGTTTGTCTTCGTATATCTTGACGATATTCTCATCTTCTCCCCGGATCCTGAGACTCATGTGCAGCATATACGTCAGGTCCTGCAGCGGTTGTTGGAGTACCGGTTGTTTGTGAAGGGCGAGAAGTGCGAGTTCCACCACACTTCTTTGTCCTTCATGGGGTTCATAATCTCCTCCAACTCCGTCGCCCCTGATCCGGCCAAGGTTGCGGCGGTGAGAGATTGGCCCCAACTGACAAGCCATAGGAAACTGCAGCAGTTCCTCGGCTTTGCAAATTTCTACCGGAGGTTCATAAAGGGCTACAGCCAGGTAGTTAGCCCCCTGACGGCCCTAACCTCCACTAAAGTCCCCTTCACCTGGTCGGATCGGTGCAAAGCCGCGTTTAAGAAGTTGAAACGCCGGTTCTCGACTACACCAGTTCTGGTGCAGCCCGATCCCAATCGCCAGTTTGTAGTTGAAGTGGATGCCTCTGACTCAGGGATAGGAGCCGTGCTGTCCCAGAGTGGGGAGTCTGTCAAGGATTTTATATAGTCCATGCTTATATTATCATTTATTTTATATAGTTCATGCTTATATTATCATTTATTTCCTTTTTATGAGTACATGTACTTTTCCTCTTTGTGAGAAGAGGAGGTTTTAAAAAGAAAGACTTGTTGTCTGCATTTTTCATGATTGAGCAAACTATTTTTCATTTTGCATAAGTGCCTCACCCTGCTTTGGACGAGCCACAAGGCTCATGTCGCAGGAATGGAAGGTTCCAGCCGTCACCTTGCCTTGATATCTCCCTCTTGCAGACATGACTCATGTGTAACCTCTCCCCGACTGTCCTTGTTTGTTTTTTCTCATGTTGATGAACTAAATAAAAAGCTGGGCCAGAGGAGGGGATTTTAGGAGAGCTTTGGAGCTGAGCACTTACAAGCTGCTACTGCTCGCTTCTTATTCTCTTCCTCTGCGCAGAGCATAAAATATATATATTTGTCTCTCTCTGACTGGTTTCTTTACAGTGTTTGTGCCTCTCATTTCTTTAAAAACAGGGTGCAAACCCAACAGTTTTTTTCCTGGCGCCCAACGTGGGGCGTCGACAGATCTTCTCGAGTGAACGGAGGGAGACGCACCACTGACAGTGCGCACTGAAGAAAGTCCTGAGGAGTGAATTCCATAGACGTCCACCTCCGCTCGCCGCAGTAGATTGACGACGCCTCCGAGCCAAATGAGAGGTGCAACAATTTAACGTAAGTAATTACTGCCTGCCTGTGAGGATAAAATACGTTAACGCAATCCGGAATAAAGTGCGGGGGAGGGAGTTAGAGTCTCCGGTCCTGCCGGCACATTTGGCGGAGGGGTTCGAGTCCCCATCCGGAATAAAGTGCGGGGGAGGGAGTTAGAGTCTCCGGTCTTGCCGGCGCATTTGGCAGAGGGGTTCGAGTCCCCATCCGGAATAAAGTGCGGGGGAGGGAGTTAGAGTCTCCGGTCCTGCCGGCGCATTTGGCGCAGGGGTTCGAGTCCCCATCTGGCTAAGAAATACAGGATGAGTAAAAATACATTTCAGAAGAAGCAGTTAGAGAGACACGAATTAATTAAATATTCCAAAAGTGAAACTAAGTGTGTTTGTGGTATGAATGTGAGAGAATGGGACTGTGAGTGACTGAAGCACGGACAGCTTGATATCCCATTTTATCAGGGGACAAAAGTGAAGCTGTTGTCTGCAAAGTAGGTCATTTTAAGTCCATACGCACCACACTCACATATTCCCGATGAGTCTGCAAAGAGGGGGATTCCAAGGAAGGTCCGCCCCACGGGGTAGAAGCTTGACCTGAACTTTGCAGAGTTAAGGGGAATAGGTGAACAACATGGGAAACACATGCACAGAAAATAAGCCCCTATTTCAGGGCGACGAAAAATACATGCACAAAGGCAATCCGGAAAATCTGAAGTACATAACTAAATGGAAAAAGAAATATGGCTTTTCAGGTAAATTGGTTGTGCCAGATTGTGAAGGTTTGGTGTTAAAACTTACAGCAGCAGCAGCAAATAAAAAGGGTAACAGGAAAGCAAGAAAAGAAGGAGAAATAGAGTGTGCAAAAGTATGGCTCAGTGAAGCATAGATGAGAGTAGAGGCCATAAAGAGGAAGAAAGACCTGTGATGACTCGAAAGGTAAATGGACAGGACATGGATTTTCACTGTGACACAGGAGCATGTAGGACAGTGATAACAGACAGACCTCCCGGAACTAAATTTGCAAAAGAAGTTGTTTGGGTAAAATCTGCAAATGGACAGGTGAATTCAGAGAAAATATTGAAGTTTGTCAATTTTGAAGATCCTGAAATGGACCAAACTGCTTGTGTCTCTGTGGTTTATTCGCCCCATTGTCCAGTAAATTTACTGGGACGAGATTTGATGACTGCCTTATCTATAGGAGTCACACCAACAGTAGGTGGTATGAGAGCTGTGAGACAGCCCGCTACTGTATATACAAATTTGGCCCAAGCCTGGCAGTACTCTTTGGATCTGTCGGAGTTGAGACAAACTGAACAATTATTGGAGGAAGGTCTGACGACCTGTGAAAACAGAGAACACGTAGTAATGATGTCACCAAAAGATCTACACATAACTATGCTATTCACTCCACAAAAGGATGAAAGGTATGGAGCAGGATTTCTGAAAATTCCATCAGAATTACAGACAGTAGCACACCTATACACAGGCAGAAAAAACACCTCTGTGTGTAGTGTAGTGCTGACCCAAAGTGCAGACAAATGGTACAGAGGAAAACCTGAGGCTGTGCCGCATATTTCACTGCCAAGGGCAGACACTCAGTCCTGGAAGGACCTTGGAGGAATTGCTAAAATAGCTGAGGAAGCGACTGATTGGCACGAAGCAGATGCAGTGTCGGTGTGGGATTTCAGTCCATCCACAGGCTTGTATCGGAAATACATGCTTGTAAGTGCTTGGATGATACCGGTGATACATGAAGTAGATCTGGATGATTGAAATTTAACAACATCTGTGTTGTTGACACAGGAAGATGAGACTTTATTGGCCAAACTGCCTCCTCATCTCTGGGTGAATGCACCCACAGATGTAGGACTGTTGAAAAACATTCAGCCAGTCAAAATTAAGCCACGATCTGATTGGAGACCACGGATCAAACAATATCCGTTAAAACCTGAAGCAGAAAAAGGAATTGAACCGGTTATTGCCGAATTACTGGAAGCAGGAGTCATCAGGGAATGTTTAGATGCATCCTGTAACACTCCAATATATCCTGTGAAAAAAGCAGACAATCAGAATTGGCGAATGGTACAAGACCTACGTGCAGTAAATGCTGCAGTAGAAACTAGCGCCCCTCTGGTCCCAGACCCACATACGCTGCTAAACAGATTAAGTCCTGGAAACATGTACTTCTCTGTCATAGACATCAGTAATGCATTTTTCTCAGTACCTGTTCATCCAGACTCTCAATTTTGGTTTGCTTTTACATTCAAAGGGAAAAGATACGCATATACAAGACTCCCTCAAGGTTTTGCTGACAGTCCGACCATTTTTACACAAGCAATAAATTGTTGCTTATCTTCATTTACTCCACCAGAAGATTCACAAATCTTGGTGTATATAGATGACATTTTGGTGGCAGGAAAGACAAAAGACAGCTGTACAAAATGTACCATGATGCTTTTGCAACATTTGGCAGAAACAGGAAGTAAAATTAAAAAGCAAAGGTTGCAGTTCGTGCGACCACAAGTGACTTATTTAGGCCACATCCTATCAGCTGAGGGGAAACGAATACAAGATGATCGAAAGCACGCTATTCTCAAAGCGCCTAAACCGTCAACAAAAAAGGAAATGATGACTTTCTTAGGTATCTGTAAGGTAGCCTTAGGTAGCCTGGATTCCATGTTATGCAGAGAAGGTGCAGAAATTGCAGGATTTAATACATTCTATACCAATGGCTATGACTGACAAAATACAGTGGAATAAAGAAGCTGAAGAACAGTGTACAGCTCTTAAACAAGAACTTGTGAGTTCCACAGTATTATCTCTGCCCAATTATGCCAAGCCATTCACTCTCATGGTGGACACAAAACAGGGATTCATGTGTGCAGTCTTGCTACAACAATATGGTAATAAAAATAAACCAGTTGGCTACATTCTTATCGCCTGCTAGACAGATAGCATATACAGCAATGCTATTGTCTCAGCCACACATTACCATTGAAAGATGCAACACCTTGAATCCCGCCATGCTCCTACCTACTGAGACAGATAGTGAACCGCATGATTGTTTGGCAGACACAGAGAAACAACAATTACCTCGACCAGACTTAACAGACGAACCATTTACAGATGGACTACATTACTTTGTGGATGGCTCATGTTTCAAAGATCAGAAAGGACAGACATTAACAGGTTATGCTGTTGTTCAATTACCAAATACTGTTATTGAAGCAAAACAGATTGATCATTTTAAATCAGCCCAAGCTGCAGAACTCATTGCATTAACCAGAGCTTGTATCTTGGCTAAAGGACAGAAACTGACAGTCTATACAGATAGTCAATATGCATTTTCAACAGTTTGGTTCTTTGCAAAACAATGGCAACGAAGAGGTATGATAACCTCTACAGGGAAACCAGTGACACATGCAGGCTTACTCATAAATTTGCTAGAAGCAGTGACATTACTATGCCCAGCCCACACCAGAGGCACAGATTTTGTCTCCAGAGGAAACTGTCTCGCAGACAAAATAGCGAAAGAAGCAGCAGCTGGTCGATATGGCACTTCTTCTATTTACACAGCTCAGACAGACAATGAACCATTAACAGACTCTGACCTTTTATTGGATATGCAAAAACAAGCACCAACACAGGAAAGAAATCTGTGGTTGAAAAATGGGGCAACCCCAAACCCCAAAGGACTTTATTGTGTACATAACAAACCCATCCTACCCAAAAGCTTATTCAAAGCAGCTGCAATTGCGACACATGGGTTAACGCATGTGTCGACAGGAGGGATGGTATATATGGTAGACCAACATTTTACTACCTATGGATTTAATTTATATTCAAAACATTTTTGTAAAGCCTGTGTTACCTGATTGAAACACAACCCACAGGGAAATATAAGACCCCGGAGAGGGCAATTCCCAAAACCACAGTATCCTTTTCAAATTGTTCATATGGACTTTACTGAACTAAATCGATGTGGACCTTATCAATACTGTCTAGTATTAATTGATGCTTTTTCAAAATGGGTAGAAATCGTTCCATCACAAAAAGCAGATGCTTTAACAGTAGCAAAAGCACTGTGTAAGACAGTTATTCCGTATTATGGAATACCAGAGACATTGTACAGTGATAATGGAACACATTTTGTAAATGAAGTTGTACAAAGAGTAGCAGAACACATGAAAATTAAGTTAAAACATCATTGTGCTTACCACCCACAAAGTGCAGGATTAGTGGAAAGGACAAATGGCACAATAAAAACAAGATTAAGGAAATGTATGGAAGAGACAAAACGAACCTGGATTGAATGTTTGGACCTAGTAAAATTGTATATGAGAATAACACCAACACCATCAGGTTTAACACCATTTGAGATACTTTATGGACGACCATATCGTCTACCAATTTTTGTCATGGATACTAAAACAGCAGATGAGGAACAAACATTAGCAGATTTTATGAAAAAGACATTAACACAGAAAGAGATAACTCAAACGCATTTACTGCCAAATAATTCTGATCTTCCACAGGACGGCCTTCCAGTAGTCCAACCAGGAGACTGGGTGTTCATCAGAGTGATTAAGAAGAAGAACTGGTCCAGTCCTTGTTGGGAAGGTCCATACCAAGTGCTGTTAACAACACCAACTGCAGTAAAGATAGCGGAGAGATCAACGTGGATACATCTAAGTCACTGTAAGATACAGCGTGTGTTGGCTGCCTCCACAGTGTAAGGGGAAGTCTGGCTACAAAGGGAGTCTATTTAATTAGCAATAGATTGTCTCAACGCCAGTGAAGCAGGGAGATCCTTGCACTATTAGGTGAGGTTGGTTAACAACACTGTATCCTAGCAATGATGACTGAACTACAGCAGACCCCGGAGCGGCGTGCTCAGCGCCGCCGTTGCCGGACTGTTGGTAGGGCAGCCGGTTGCGCTGTGATCTTAGTGTGTTTTGTGCTCCTCGGATTCCTGGCCTGGTGGTTGACCCAAGAATTGAAGCTCACTGTGGACCGAGCCAGAGAACAATGGAAGTAACGTCAGAAGAGGTTTATTCATAATGTGAATGAGACAGATGGACACCCTCATATATACCATACTAATTTGTGGTACAGATATGTTCATTTATTGGCTATGGAATTACATGTTACTAATTGTTATGTTTGTTCGCAAATGCCTATATCCTCAACACACTCAGCTCTGACGGCTAAACCATACCCTGCTAGGGTGACAGAATGTCTTATCATACGGATGCATAATCAAACTGTATTTCGGAGACAATAGTTCTCAGCAAATCTGATAAGACGTAATACCACTTGTCTCAGTGCAACCACTTTTATGATAGGGACTTCAACAGAAGATGTACAAGCGTGCCCAAGTGCTGCTCCATTGACTAGACTGAAGGGAAATGCAAAAATATCATCACATGTTAAATTGTCATCACAACGGCCATTCCTGATTTGCTTTTACGGGACAGGGAATAAAACTGTAGGTAAAATTAGGAAACGTCTGTGTACCCAAACTTATGTTTTATCAAATAATTTAAGCCTAACCAAAACATATTATGTGGATGATACTTATCTTCATCACATTGGACGTGGATGTAATCATACAGGCTCCTGTCCATGGGGAACGGATGAATCGTGTGCTTATGTTAGTAAGTTTTTGCTACCACCTATAAATGGTACTCCGGTGTATGATGACATCTATTGGCTTTGTGGTTCTAGGCTGTACATGAGTCTCCCACCAAATTGGGGTGGTGTGTGTGCACCTACCCAGGTGACTGACCATACATATGTGGTAGTGCCAAGGACCTCCACAGAGAAGAATGGCAGCACCAGACGGAGGAGATCGATATACCCAGATGTGTTGCCACATGATCACATGTGGGGCTCGGATGTACCGGAGGACCAAAAATTGTGGTCTGTAGGAGATAAAATAGCACATTCACTGTTCCCCTGGATAGGAGTGGTAAAAAATTCATTAATGATTGAAACTCTGAATTATCGATTGGGTCTGTTCATGAATGTAACTGAGAAAATAGTAGCAGCTCAAAACACTGAAATAGATGCTTTACGTACCATGGTGATGCAAAATCGCATGGTTTTAGACTTGCTTACTGGTTCACAGGGAGGAGTTTGTGTTCTGCTGAACACAACATGCTGTACTTTCATCCCAGACTCCATTCATTCAGTGGATGTGCAGGACGCATTGGAAGAGCTGAATAAACTTCGTGATGCAATGCATAAAGACACCCTAGCGGTAGCCAGTGGGATCCCTGGTCCTGGTTGACTTCAGGACCATGGTGGCAGTTACTATTGAAAATAATGACACCAGTTATTGTAGTCCTAATTCTGATTGGACTTTGCATGTGTTGTGTGATCCCTTGTATCAAAACAATGGTTGGCAAAATGGTCTCAAATACATTTGTAATCTGGCTTTCCAACAAACTATGCCAAAATATTAAGCATTGAAACAGTCAGACCTTAGTGGAGAAAACTATAATGAATGTGTTGAGAATTATGATGATATTGAAAAGCCCACAACTCTAGTTTAAGCTTGAACTGTTGACGTGATGAGTTAACACACTCTTAGCCTATGAAGCTTTAGCTGAAAATGTAATAAGACAAGTGGTTAAAGTGGACAAATTTTCTATTGAAGTGTTTTGGACATGACAAACTTATGTAAATAAACGATAAACAGGGAGGATTATGTCAAGGATTTTATATAGTTCATGCTTATATTATCATTTATTTTATATAGTTCATGCTTATATTATCATTTATTTCCTTTTTATGAGTACATGTACTTTTCCTCTTTGTGAGAAGAGGAGGTTTTAAAAAGAAAGACTTGTCTGCATTTTTCATGATTGAGCAAACTATTTTTAATTTTGCATAAGTGCCTCACCCTGCTTTGGACAAGCCACAAGGCTCATGTCGCAGGAATGGAAGGTTCCAGCCGTCACCTTGCCTTGATATCTCCCTCTTGCAGACATGACTCATGTGTAACCTCTCCCCGACTGTCCTTGTTTGTTTTTTCTCATGTTGATGAACTAAATAAAAAGCTGGGCCAGAGGAGGGGATTTTAGGAGAGCTTTGGAGCTGAGCACTTACAAGCTGCTACTGCTCGCTTCTTATTCTCCTCCTCTGCGCAGAGCATAAAATATATATATTTGTCTCTCTCTGACTGGTTTCTTTACAGTGTTTGTGCCTCTCATTTCTTTAAAAACAGGGTGCAAACCCAACAGAGTCCGACAAGGTTCTCCATCCTTGTGCCTATTTTTCCCGCAGGTTGACCACAGCTGAGAGGAAATATGACGTTGGCAATTGGGAACTTCTGGTGGTCAGAGGCCCTTGAGGAGTGGAGACACCTGTTGGAGAGAGCTACGGTACCATTCACGGTTTTCACAGACCATCAGAACCTGGAATACATCCGGACCGCTAAGTGTCTGAACCCCAGGCAAGCCCGCTGGTCACTGTTCTTCGGGTGTTTTGACTTCCAGATCACATACCGCCCCAGGACCAAGAATCAACGATCTGACGCCCTGTCCTGGGTACATGAGGAGGAAGTCAAGACTGAGCTGTTGGATCCTCCGGAAACCATCATCCCCGAGTCCACTGTCATGGCGACCCTCACTTGGGACGTGTGTTATGTGTCGGACGCAGCCCGGAGAACCGACCAGCGTTTGAAGGACCCAGTATAAAATAAGCAGAGCACGGTACAAAGGATAACAGAGTTTAATGAACATAACAGTGCTGTGAAAAATATAAAAGTGCGCGGTCTGGCGTGGTGGATTGCGGTGCGCTCCCAGCAGCGCTAACGGTCCGGAGCCAGAACTGGTTCGGACCCAAGGACCCCGCCGACACCCCCCAGGTGGTCGCGACAAACCGAGTCTGTGAAAGAAGGAATCATTATGTGAGTCCACACTCAACACACAGAGAGAACGCTCAAAGGTGCACAAACAGCAAACACTTCCTGGCTTAATTACTAATCAGCTTCCCACCCTGCAGGCATGGAACATCCAGTTCACAAAACTCCACTGCAGTGGAAGCTGATTTAAACGACCAACATACAGCTCAATATAATAAGGTGTGAGGGACACCACATTTACTGACTGTATAAATGTTAGTCACAAAATCTAACGTACCTCAGGAAGTGTGCTGACGAGCGTGAGACCTCACCCTCTCCTCTTTCACAGACCATGCATCAAACCTGGACGTTCTCTGCATCCACTGATGATGAGATGGCTCCCGAGACGACGATCTCACCCGTCTGGTCACAAGGTCGAGTCTCTGGCAAATACACACTGTGTACTCCAGTCTTAAATGCCACCATGTTCCAATCCATGTAGATGCACCACAGCTGTGAGTCCTGACGAGCCGCAGGTGATCAGCCTCAGGTGATCAGGGTGAGGTCCTGATAAACTCAGCTACACAGCCACTCAGTCCCAAATGCAAGCCACCTGGAAGGAAAAACAAAAGACAGAAACAAAAAGGCAGCCAGGCCCCCCCAGCCATACAACAACGTGGAGAAGACCGTCCGGGAGGCCCTGGCACGGAACCTGGACCCGGGGACTGGCCCGAAAGACAAACTATATGTCCCACCAGAGGCCAGAGCTGCAGTCCTGGACTTCTGTCACGGTTCGAAGCTCTCCTGCCACCCAGGGGTGCGTAGGACCGTGGCGGTGGTCCGGCAGTGCTTCTGCTGGGCGTCTATGGAAGCCGACGTCCAGGACTATGTCCAGGCCTGTACCACCTGTGCCAGGGGCAAGGCAGATCATCACCGAGCACAAGGACTCCTCCAGCCGTTACCTGTGCCTCATCGCCCCTGGTCCCACATCGGCCTGGACTTTGTCACGGGCCTCCCGCCATCCCAGGGCATGACAACCATCCTCACGATAGTGGACTGGTTCTCCAAGGCAGCCCACTTCGTTGGCCTCCCAAAGCTCCAGACGGCCCAGGAGACAGCAGACCTCCTGGTCCACCATGTCGTGCGTCTGCATGGGATTCCATCTGACATTGTCTCTGACCGTGGTCCCCAGTTCTCCTCACAAGTCTGGAGGAGTTTCTGTAGGGAACTGGGGGCCACCGTAAGCCTCTCGTCCGTGTACAATCCCCAGACGAACGGACAGGCAGAGCGGGCCCTCTGCGCACCCGACGGCCTGGAGCAACCATCTGGCCTGGATCAAGTATGCTCACAACAGCCAAGTCTCATCTGCCACCGGCCTCTCCCCGTTTGAGGTATGTTTGGGGTACCAGCCCCCATTGTTCCCACTCATAGAGGGAGAGGTCGGGGTGCCCTCGGTCCAGGCCCACCTAAGGAGGTGCCGTCGGGTGTGGCATACTGCCCGCTCTGCCCTGCTTAAAGCCCGGACGAGGGCCAAGGCCCATGCAGACCACCGGCGTTCCCCGGCCCCTGCATACCAGCCCGGGCAGGAGGTTTGGCTATCCACCAAGGATATCCCCCTTCAAGTGGAATCCCAAAAACTGAAAGACCGATTGATTGGACCCTTCACCATCCTCAAAGTCATCAGTTGGCTGGCTTCACTGCGGATCCATCCTGTTTTCCATGTCTCCCGGGTCAAACCTTGCCATACCTCACCTCTCTGCACCCCCGGACCGGCGCCGCCTCCTGCCCGGATCATCAATTGAGAGCCTGCTTGGACTGTGCGCAGGCTCCTGGACGTCCGTCGACAGGGCCGGGGGTTCCAGTATCTGGTGGACTGGGAGGGTTACGGACCCGAAGAACGCTCCTGGGTGAAGAGGAGCTTCATCCTGGACCCGGCCCTCCTGGCCGATTTCTACCGCCGTCATCCTGACAAGCCTGGTCGGGCACCACGAGGCGCCTGTTGAGGGGGGGGGGGTCCTGTTGTGTGGGCCGCTGAAGAGGAGGTACTGCTGGCCACCACCAGAGGGCGCCCTGCCTGAAGGCAGGCTTCAGGCACCAGAGGGCGCAGTCGCCCACCAGGAGCCCCAGGAGCCGGAGCTGACAGCTGTCATCTATCATTCATCACCTTCCCCATAAAAGCCTGGCAGTGACACCACATCTCTGCCGTGAAATCATCTTACCCGACAGGTAAACCTCTCAGCCGTTACTGTGCCGTTCGCACATATTCCTGTTACTAAGTTTGGCAGTGTTAACCCTGTATACTCGCAGTTTGGAGCTGGGTGGTGGAAGGTGGAAGGAGTTGGCGTTTCCTACTCCTCACTAATCACTTAAGTATACTACTGGTGCTGCACGTACTTAGCGTTCCTGTTTCCTGGGAGTGGTGGTTTGTTCCCTCAGGAAGGGACTGTGACTTTTTGTGCTGACTGTTTGCTGGGTGTGCACACACCCACTTGATCTGTCTGTGCTTCCTGCCAGCAGTACCTGATCCGACAGCTGGAGGTGGTGGCCACCTGGGGACTCAGGACTTGGCGGCTTCGGTGTGTTGCAGGTCTCCGCTGGTAGTGGAAATCGTGTGGGACCCGACTCTTCTCTGGACAGGCATCTCCTATCCTCAAGCCTGCCCACACGTCACCAACTGTTTAATTGACTGTAATCTCAAGTCGTATCTGTATTCCGTTGTGCACATTTCACAACATTAAATTGTTATCTTTTGCATTTACATTGTCCGTTCATTTATGCCCCCTGTTGTGGGTCCGTGTCACTACACTTTCCCAACAGGCATATATGGATCTGTAGGCCATAATTACCAAAATAAAATAAATAAATAAATAAATAAATAAAAACCTTAAAATATTTTAGTTTATATGTAATGGGTCTAGAATGAGAATTTTTCCCTTTCTGAAATAACTGAAAAAAATTGAACATTTTCACAACACACACACACACACACTCATCTTCATCCGCTTAGTGCACTTAAGGGTCGCGGGGGGGCTGGAGCCTATCCCAGCAGTCATAGAGCGCGAGGTGGGGTTCACCCAGGACAGGACGCAAGTCTGTTGAAGGGCCACATATAGACGAACAAACACATTCATACCTGCACGCACACCTACGGACAATTTTAAAGTCTCCAATCCACCTAACCTGCATGTCTTTGGATGTGGGAGGAACCGGGAGCACCCGGAAAGAACCCACGCAAACACGTGGGAGAACATGCAAACTCCACACAGAAAGGCCACAGGTGGGAATTGAACCCATGACCTTCTCGCTGTGAGGCAGCAGTGCTAACCATTTGTGCTGCCCATTTTCACAAGATTCTAATTTATTTATTTAATTTTTTTAGATGCACCTGTATACAACATATTGCACGGATAGTAAAATGGATTCATAGTGGGCTATAAAATGTACTGACTGAATAAACAGATCAACAAAGGAGTCAAGGAGGCCATCCCCTTTAACATAACTCAAAAACAATAAATGCTCTAGCCATGCAAGTCAACATATTCAATGGGTGCATAATGTGTTGTGTGTACGTCTGCCTGCCCTGTCTGTGTCTTTATGTTTATAGGTTTATATTCAGTCCTCTTCTGTCCCTTCTGTGTAAATGTTTATGTGTTATTTTGCCTGTGCTAACTAACATATTCATCCTGCTGTAACCAGGTTTCTGTAAGGCAGAATAAATCAATATGTTGATCAATTATTATATCATTTACTAACAGGGACTTAGAAGAGAGAGACCTAATGTTTAATAGACCACATTTAACTGTTTTAGTCTGTGGTGCAGTTGAAGGTGCTATATTATTTTTTCTTTTTTAATTTTTATGCTTAAATAGATTTTTGCTGGTTATTGGTGGTCTGGGAGCAGGCACCGTCTCTACGGGGATGGGGTAATGAGGGGATGGCAGGGGGAGGTGTGTAAGACTACAACTCTGCTTCCTGGTCCCAACTCTGGATAGTCACGGTTTGGAGGATTTAAGATTTAAGCCAGATTTCTAGAAATGAGAGCTGCTCCATCCAAAGTGGGATGGATGCCGTCTCTCCTAACAAGACCAGGTTTTCCCCAGAAGATTTGCCAATTATCTATGAAGCCCACCTCATTTTTTGGACACCACTCAGACAGCCAGCAATTCAAGGAGAACATACGGCTAAACATGTCACTCCCGGTCCGATTGGGGAGGGGCCCAGAGAAAACTACAGAGTCCGACATTGTTTTTGCAAAGTTACACACCGATTCAATGTTAATTTTAGTGACCTCCGATTGGCGTAACCGGGTGTCATTACTGCCGACGTGAATTACAATCTTACCAAATTTACGCTTAGCCTTAGCCAGCAGTTTAAAATTTCCTTCAATGTCGCCTGCTCTGGCCCCCGGAAGACAATTGACTATGGTTGCTGGTGTCGCTAACTTCACATTTCTCAAAACAGAGTCGCCAATAACCAGAGTTTGATCCTCGGCGGGTGTGTCGTCGAGTGGGGAAAAACGGTTAGAAATGTGAACGGGTTGGCGGTGTACACGGGGCTTCTGTTTAGAACTACGCTTCCTCCTCACAGTCACCCAGTCGGCCTGCTTTCCCGGCTGCTCGGGATCTGCCAGAGGGAAACTAACGGCGGCTAAGCTACCTTGGTCGCACCGACTACAGGGGCCTGGCTAGCTGTAGAATTTTCCACGTTGCGGAGCCGAGTCTCCAATTCGCCCAGCCTGGCCTCCAAAGCTACGAATAAGCTACACTTATTACAAGTACCATTACTGCTAAAGGAGGCCGAGGAACAACTAAACATTTCACACCCAGAGCAGAAAAGTGCGGGAGAGACAGGAGAAGCCGCCATGCTAAACCGGCTAAGAGCTAGTAGCTGTGCTAAGCTAGCGGATTCCTACAAACACACAAAGTGAATAATGTGTAAATAATTTAGAGGTGATTCAGCAGAGGGAGTGCTTTAGTTAAGGCACGTGAAGATTACACTGTGAAACAAATCGTTATCTAGGTAACTAGATCAGTCTAACTGCGCAGATTAAACAGCTAACAGATACAGCAAAACACCGCTGTGCTCCGGAACAGGAAGTGATACAATACCGCAGTGAGAGCCAACCACCAGTAGAGGCAAGCCCTGAGTGCTTCTTTCTCTTTTTGCTCTGTATGATCAGTCCGTATGCCACGGCCGTGAGAAGCGAGCTGCACAATTCTCATCAATGTTCAAATATACTGCGTAACAAAATACCAAATTACTATTAACACTTATTCAGACAATCAATCACCTCTGATGTGTGCTGACAGCATGTGTCCCTCACCCGTCCTCCTTCACAGGCACGATGTGTCAAACCCGGGCGCGGTCCTCAGCGTCTCACAAACGAACGTCACAAGGTCGAGTTCCCGGCAATTCTGCTTGAATCACTCATGGCTTAAATGCAGAACGCCATCTCATTATCCGCTTCAGCTGAAAGTCTTTAAGTCTGCACGTGGACATCCTCCACAAGTGCAGCCAATAATGTTGATGAGGGTGAAGGATTCTTCTGCCAGCACCATCTCCACAGACAAAAACTAGTTTGCATACCACCTGGAGAGCAAAGAAAAGAAAACAACACAAAAACATCCAGCCAAACCCCCCAACACACAACAGTCATGTTCTCTTATTTTGAAACCCTATATCCGGTGGCAGCTTCTACATTACTGTAGTACTGTAGATTTCTTTACAGCTCTGCTGTTAAACACAATAAAAATGTTCATAACTGAATACAGGAAAAATGTGTCCAGTTGCTTTGCTTGTTTTTATTAATTTCTTTACTTTTCCAATGTACAATAGTGTTATTGGAAGATAAGATGACAAAAAGGCACAAATTCACAATAAAAGAAAGAAAAACAGGAGACAAGTAAACAGGAATGATAGAGAAAGAGAAAATAGATATTTAACATCTTAAAAAACAGGTTTTGGAATCATTTGGGTATTTTTTTATTTAATTTTTTTGATATTCTGATTATATATTAAGGAATCAGCAGATATATAAGATTGTCTTCAAACAATCAAATCTCTTTAAGCTTTTAATTCTTGTAGCTATGAACTCTTAACTATTCAGTACCTCATTGAAGCACCTCAGAAATATAATTATAGTAAGACACCTTTGTAGATCAATTAATTGGCCTGAAGTGCTATTTTATGATCCTTTTCAGTGAGAGAAGTGAGTCAGAGACTGACAACAAAGGTACAACTACATTCAGAACAAAAATATATATTTATGCACTGTCCTGCCAATGAAGCGTGACTCCTGAGGGATGTGGAGAAACAAGTAAAATGGTCTGTTTTACTTCTGAACATGAAGAAAATGTAAAACCTTTTAAAAACCACAGATCCTTGCTAGAGCATCACAATAATTGCCAACAGTATACAATAGGCAGTGGCGAGCACAGTTCAGTTCATCAACTCACAGCTAATTAGTGAAGCTTATTTTTTTGTTAGCGGATTAGCTTTTTACCTAACCTTAAAAACCAGTAGCGGACCAACCAACTTCCTCTAAATTTATTTGCGCTAATGTTAAGTCATCTAACCTTTAAAATAATAATAGTAAATAAATGGACTGCATTTATATAGCGCTTTTCCATCTGCATCAGACGCTCAAAGCACTTTACAAATAATAATGCAATAACATGCTTTTCAGACTGGCGTCATGTCCTGGGTGTACCCCGCCTCACACTCTCTGTCTGTTGGGATAGGCTCCAGCTCCCCGCCGACCCTTAATTTGACTAAGCAGTTGAAGATGAGTGAGTGAGTAACATGCTTTTGGAAGGCGCTATGCATTTTCAAAGGCCCGACGTCCATGCCCAGTCGCCCAAAATGACCGATATCCGCCCGAGTTAGACGAAGGGACTCTGAAAATACACTCGACAAAAATATAAACGCAACACTTTTGGTTTTGCTCCCATTTTGTATGAGATGAACTCAAAGATCTAAAACTTTTTCCACATACACAATATCACCATCTCCCTCAAATATTGTTCACAAACCAGTCTAAATCTGTGATAGTGAGCACTTCTCCTTTGCTGAGATAATCCATCCCACCTCACAGGTGTGCCATATCAAGATGCTGATTAGACACCATGATTAGTGCACAGGTGTGCCTTAGACTGCCCACAATAAAAGGCCACTCTGAAAGGTGCAGTTTTGTTTTATTGGGGGGGGGGATACCAGTCAGTATCTGGTGTGACCACCATTTGCCTCATGCAGTGCAACACATCTCCTTCGCATCATCCGTGAAGAGAACACCTCTCCAATGTGCCAAACGCCAGCGAATGTGAGCATTTGCCCACTCAAGTCGGTTACGACGGCGAACTGGAGTCAGGTCGAGACCCCGATGAGGACGACAAGCATGCAGATGAGCTTCCCTGAGACGATTTCTGACAGTTTGTGCAGAAATTCTTTGGTTATGCAAACCGATTGTTCCAGCAGCTGTCCGAGTGGCTGGTCTCAGATGATCTTGGAGGTGGACATGCTGGATGTGGAGGTCCTGGGCTGGTGTGGTTACACGTGGTCTGCGGTTGTGAGGCTGGTTGGATGTACTGCCAAATTCTCTGAAACGCCTTTGGAGACGGCTTATGGTAGAGAAATGAACATTCAATACACGAGCAACAGCTCTGGTTGACATTCCTGCTGTCAGCATGCCAATTGCACGCTCCCTCAAATCTTGCGACATCTGTGGCATTGTGCTGTGTGATAAAACTGCACCTTTCAGAGTGGCCTTTTATTGTGGGCAGTCTAAGGCACACCTGTGCACTAATCATGGTGTCTAATCAGCATCTTGGTATGGCACACCTGTGAGGTGGGATGGATTATCTCAGCAAAGGAGAAGTGCTCACTATCACAGATTTAGACTGGTTTGTGAACAATATTTGAGGGAAATGGTGATATTGTGTATGTGGAAAAAGTTTTAGATCTTTGAGTCCATCTCATACAAAATGGGAGCAAAACCAAAAGTGTTGCGTTTATATTTTTGTTGAGTATACATACTGCACAACAACTGCATGTTATTTGCATTATTATCAGTTACTGAGACACAACACATGGAATCACATTAACAATATTTAATGTCATTTCAAAGTGCACAACACCCAGCAAACGCCTACATAAAAAGTTGGCTAACGTTAACTTTTGTCGTGTTGGCTGGTATCGCGCTGCTCTCCAAACTCGCCAGTGCGTCTTCATCAAGCTGGCTCCTTTGGCTGCTGTTCATTGTCATACTATCCATGATAAAATCGTCCGGAATATCCATATTGGGACCAACACACACTTCTTGCCTTTTCATGTTATCGTCTGCTTACAGTTCTTGGGTTGCGCATGCTATGACATCAGTTTATGCACAGCGGGCGGGTATTGGGATACCCGCCTGTTACTGCGGGCAGGTATAGACAGGTAGCGTAAATGTAAATCTATGCTACCGGCGCAGCAACGTCTCAGTAAGTGATAATAATGCCTCACATTCACCCCAATGTGAGGGTGCTGCCATACAAGGTGTCCACTACACACCGGGAACAAAAAGGGATTAAAGACCTTGCCCAACGGCCCTTAGTGATTTTCCTTAGTGATAATAATAATAATAATAATAATGACAAAGCGATGTCAAAAATGTTTGTAAACCCTAAAAATCATACATTCATTCCTGCTGGCACTTATGCATTAATTCAGTAACTTTGACATATCGCCCATGTTACCAAGCATCACCTCGAGGACATGGAGGAGCAGTAGATCAAGCACATTATTTCAATTCTAAAAATTATTTTGTGCGTATTTTCATTTATACTTCCTGTACTGTGTAAAAACTACGTTGAATAAAAACTTCTGTTTAATTAAATTATTTGTGTAGCTCTTGAGCATCCTCTGATGTTGATGGTGGATGTGAACCTCTGATATGCTACTATGTATGAAATTTCTGTTCATGTCTGTTTTTCAGCGGTTTTGAGCCAAAAAACAAAGACAATGCTAAATTCATATAATAAAGTTATTAGTTAAGAGTAGCTTCTGCTAAATGTTTAAGCAATATACTGGTTCAGCATTATCACAATTAAATTTTCAGTTAGCAGATTAGTGATTATTGAAGCTAATTTCTTGGTTAGCTGTGCCCACCACTGGTCTGAAAATGTTTTTATTAGCACTAAGGTTCAGTATAACAGTAATAATTAATTTCTTACCTCAAAATTTGTTGTGTTCTGTGCCCTTATTGTAGCTATGTACTCTAAGGGGGTTTGGCAGGACAGTCTGTTCTATATATATATATGTGTTCATCGACATAAATGTATTTACTATTTACATCTTCATACATACAGTATGTCCACACGTCTCCATGATTTCGCTCCATCACAGACAGAGTGAGAATGACTGACGGACTCACACAGATTTGGGGATGAAGCAGCATTTTCTTTAAAGAGGAAGCAACAGGAAACAATAAAGGCTTTATGGACCTGATCTGGAGGGTGCACAAGGACACGACAAAACAGGAACAAGGGGCACTCAATGTGCAAAACTGAGCAAATTACTTCTTTGTGATGATAATATATGGTTCTGTGTGGTCTTAACATTTGATCAGTTCTGTAAAAAATAATTTGCTTTATTAGCCTGCAGACTGAGAGTGATAACTAGTGAGATTATCAGTTCACTTTTGATTTTTAAAGAGGCGTTATCAAAGGGCATAAACCGAGACCAACAGCCAACCAGAGCAATGAGATGTGACGAACATAAAAAGCTAATATGAAGTGTAAAGTCTGTTAGCTCCCACGGAATCTGTTTAGATAAGCTAACAAAGTGCTTTCTCACATAATTTAGCTAATAAAAGTGATGAGTGAATCACAGCGTGCTACAGCAACGCTAAGTCGTCAAAGTTAAGTTCTATAATTACAGCTAGGCTATGCTAGGTAGCTAGTTACAACTATAGACTGTATATATATATATATATATATATATATGGACAAAGCCTGCGGGACATCAACCACAGGTTTTCCATAGAGACCCAGTGTCGCTGACTGGTCTTCCCTGCCTTCACTGCACATGCGTCATTTCAGAGCGTCAGCAATTCACCAATTATTGCCTTGTTTCTGCTAAAAACTGCACACCATCAGTCATCCTCTATCTCAGCGACAGATATCTGAAGCTTTTGTACAACAATCATTTCCACATAAATTCAGCATTATTTTATAAGACGAGGGCCGGCGATCACCTTAGTATTTCTTCTGTTTTTCTTGTTGATTAATGCTGGCAAATTATACAGTATTTTTTGTCTTGCTGATGCATGATTCTGTTTTTTCTCTGTTTAAGGTGCAGCTCCATCCAGAGATGGGAGTTGTGTTTGTGTTGGCAAACCTCCTGTCCTGTGCACCAACAGCAATTCTTGTATATTCATCCGTGAATTGTTCTGTGAATTATTTCTGTAATTTAAGTTTGTAGCATGGCCCAAGCAGAGGGTCACCGCTTTGAGTCTGGTCTCCTTGAGGTTTCTTCCTCAGAGGGAGTTTTTCCTTACCACTGTTGCTCTGGGGGTTGGTAAGGTTAGACCTTACCTGTGTGAAGCGCCTTGAGGCAACCCTGTTGTGATTTGGCGCTATATAAAGGAAATAAATTGAAATTAAAATTGAGGGGAGTGATCAGAGCGTGACAGCAGCACGTCTGAGACTGACTCTCTACAACCAAAGGGATTAATGTGATTATTAACCATCAGGTGACAAAGTAAAACCTCTTAAATCATACTGAAGACAGTTTTAAGCAGATACAAGGTCATTTTAAGTAGAAACGAGGCACGAATCAGTGAATCTTTGCTGATGCTCCGAAATGACACATGCGTAGTGAAGGCAGGGGGGACCGAATTTTTAGGGGGCCATTCGGTCTGCCACACTGGAACAGCAGAAATAACGCCCATGTCTGGCCATGTTGAGAACCCTGCCCGCGCAGATTCAAGATGAACTCATTGATGCATAAAGGGGTGGAGCATGGGTGGCTCAGTGTGTGACAGAAGAAGCTTGAACACGCCCCTGTTTTTGAGACCAAACCAGCTAACAGGCTAGCGTCAGTTCAGGTATTTTTTTAAATCATATTTTGGGCCTTGTGACCAGAGAATCCTTTTGAGCTCTTGGGAGTGAGGTTTACGAACTACATATACACAGCAGCTCCTGCTGGCCTCCGTTACATAACTTTGTGCAAAATAGTGTGCATTAATTGAGAGTGGCATCAACTCAGAACATGGTGCCATTTTGGTTCCAACTGCGCTGAATTATTGAATGAACCCTTTATGTTTTCAACTATTTCTAAAATCATTTATCCACATACAGCAACACATCCAGGTACAGGTACTATCAAATTAAGTATAAAAATAGTTAAGCTATCAAATTTACATAAATTTACAATTTATGATGATTTATTATCCTCTTAAACCCTAGAGTCCCCAAATTTGGGGACTTGCCCTGTTTTGGAACATTTGAACACTCATAACTAACCACTGCTGACACCAACATACACTTATTATACATCAAAATGTCAAGCGAAGTCTCCTCTACAAAAAGTATCCACTTCAGTCACATATCAACTAACCACAGCTGAAACGCCAAGCAAATAAAGACATAAATCGGAATTCATTTTTTGGGAAAAAAAAAAAAAAAAACTAATTTACTCCTACCAAGTATTATTTACTTTCAATTTTTTTGCATCCTCAACGTCCGCTAGGACCTGTCTTTTAGCTGATCCAAACTTTTGCATTTTTGACCTTGTACAAGCTGAGAAATAAATCATAATGTATGGGTATGTGATTTTGGTGAAATAGGCTCTAGGGCTTAAGGGGTTAATTAATTTAAAGCCTGATTTATGCTTCTGCACAGCTGTAATTCCATGTCATGCAATGACGTGCATGACAGTTTTAAAGTTCTCCGTTGCTGGATTATGCTTTATTATGGACTAATTTGACCCTCAACAAGCTTTTCTTTCTACAATCACCTCCAAATCAAAGGTAAGCTGAACATTTTCCTCTTTTACAGACTTCGTGCTGTAAATGTGCGGACTTTTCTGATCCATTTTTAATCAGCACAATGCAGAAACTATTAAAATGTGATGGCAGATGCAGGAGTAAAAGCAGAAAAGTGTCACAGCCTTTTGTGTCTGATTAACAGGTGCACGTCAGGCTTCAGGTCCCAGTCTGAACACGGTTTGAAAAATAACAGAAATGACTCCAATCCCACTTTACTCAAATCCGTGAGTGTCAGACCTGAACTTTAATTTGTACCTCTGTTACTGTGCACGTCCAGACTGCTCGGAGTTTTTAACGGAAATACATTGCGATCGGACGGGACATTTTATCTGATGTGAGCGAAAATCTGTTGTACAAAATCCATCATATGCGGTGTTTATTACATGGAAAACAATACAAAAACTTTGGGAGTTTTTTTGACTGGTGACTGCAAATATCCGGTTTATAGGATGGCAGTTTAGGTGAGTTTCACTGTACATGGGACTGAACAATAAATTTACCTCTCAAAGCTTTGACGATGATGTCGGCTTCCATCCCACACGGCTGACTTTATTTTCACAAATTTTTCTTCTGTTTGGATCTGAAGGAAATCTGTACATTTTGAAGCCCTTGTTGTGTCTATTTGTGCATCCAGATGCACAGCAACCTGGCATTTTCAGCAAACAAGCTAACAGCGACTGCTATTTTGAACCAAAGATGGCACCATGAGTCGTGACCGTTTTTAACTCATCATGTCACCACTCTCTCAATTAAGGCACACTAGTGCAAAATACCCCTCCCCCATTTTTTTAGGTTTGCAAAAATCTAGACATGCATCTTCAGATGTGCTAAGTTTGACTATTCTGTTTTGATGCTGAGGTTTTAGGTAGAACATTTTGGAAAAAAAAAAATGTTAGTGCCCAAATTTAGTAGTGCGTTAGCGCTGCGTACGGATGTGCCTTATTATATTGTTATTGGTATAACGGTGAAATTTCTCCATGCTGAAAGGAAGCTAACTTGGTGGAAGGTGGAGTTCAAAGCTTAGTTGAGGAAGAAGTATTAAGCCAGCTGTCCACTACACAATGATACAACGTTACAATGCTGTATGACCATAATGCAGAAACAAACTGCAGAAGAAGTGTGTTTGCCCCTGCAGTCTATTACAGGGATGCATAGGGCACCTTCATATGCAGTTTGGATGCTGGCGCTGTTCAAGTTGTGTAAATTTTTTCTTTCAGCTTCTCCCATTCAAGGTTTTCGGGAACAGAAACATTAATCTCAACTTCACTCATATTCTTTATGGAAGTCTAGTGGATTCTGGCGAGAGTGAGTGTGACAAATGTTTTATTATCGTCATTCATATAGTTATCGCAAAAAATACCATCAACCCAGTCTCACGGCAAGTCGTGATTCAGCAGCACGAAATATTCATTAATCTATTGGTTCGTGATATTGTCACGAAAAGCACCTCATTTTCGTCACGGCAGCACAAATTCATTCTAATTCATTCTGTGATGGCTGCACGAAATTAAAAGTGAAGTGGGGGGGTCGGGATGGTTATGGTAAGGGTGTGGGGGGGTAAGATTAGGTTATGGGTAAGGTTAGGGTCGGGGGAAGGAGTAGGGTTAGTAATAGTGAGTTAAAAAAACCCAATCACGAAAATTTGACTCATTTCGTCACAGGAGCACGGAAAACAAAACAAACAAAAAAAAAAAAACGTGAGACTGGGCTGGAAATATCACAATACGTATAATTTTAAGTCCCTATTACCTATCCATAAGGATGCCTTTTGAAATGTATCTGTTGCCTGCTCTTTAAAGTATCCACGCTGTCAAACCGTGTGGATGGACAAATAACAGAATGAAAATAATGAAATGCAGGACAAAAGAAGCCAAACAAATCAAGAAGAAGAGGAAGGACAAACCCTGCAGTTCCATCCCTCTTCAAGTTCCATTTGTTCCTCTTTTTTTACCCTGTTGGTGCCAGATCTCTTCGAGACACTCACATTTCAGTATCAGGCATGTAGAGAAAACATTAGGCAGGCTTTTAAATACTCAAGTTCACTAACAATAAAATATAATTTCCATAAAATTAAGCATTTTCCCCAAATATTAGCATGTAGACAGAAATTTGACTTGGACCTCTGACCTTGATATCAGACTTAGTCTAACTCAAATCAACTCACTTCTTCCCATCCATCGACCCAATGTACAGTAGTGTTCAGAATAATAGTAGTGCTATATGACAAAAAACATTAATGCAGGTTTTGAGTATATTTCTTATTGTTACATGGGAAACAAGGTACCAGTAGATTCAGTAGATTCTCACAAATCCAACAAGACCAAGCATTCATGATATGCACACTCTTAAGGCTATGAAATTGGGCTATTAGTAAAAAAATAAAAGTAGAAAAGGGGTGTTCACAAAAATAGTAGTGTGGCATTCGGTCAGTGAGTTTGTCAATTTTGTGGAACAAACAGGTGTGAATCAAGTGTCCCCTATTTAAGGATGAAGCCAGCACCTGTTGAACATGCTTTTCTGTTTGAAAGCCTGAGGAAAATGGGACGTTCAAGTCATTGTTCAGAAGAACAGCGTAGTTTGATTAAAAAGTTGATTGGAGAGGGGAAAACGTATATGCAGGTGCAAAAAATTATAGGCAGTTCATCTACAATGATCTCCAATGCCTTAAAATGGACCAAAAAAAAAAAAAAAAAAAAAAAAAAAAACAGACGCATGGAAGAAAATGAAAAACAACCATCAAAATGGATAAAAGAATAACCAGAATGGCAAAGGCTCACCCACTGATCAGCTCCAGGATGATCAAAGACAGTCTGGAGTTACCTGTAAGTGCTGTGACAGTTAGAAGACGCCTGTGTGAAGCTAATTTATTTGCAAGAATCCCCCGCAAAGTCCCTCTGTTAAATAAAAGACGTGTGCAGAAGAGGTTACAATTTGCCAAAGAACACATCAACTGGCCTAAAGAAAAATGGAGGAATATTTTGTGGACTGATGAGAGTAAAACTGTTCTTTTTGGGTCCAAGGGCCGCAGACAATTTGTGAGATGACCCCCAAACTCTGAATTCAAGCCACAGTTCACAGTGAAGACAGTGAAGCATGGTGGTGCAAGTATCATGATCAATCAATCAATCAATTTTATTTATATAGCGCCAAATCACAACAAACAGTTGCCCCAAGGCGCTTTATATTGTAAGGCAAGGCCATACAATAATTACGTAAAACCCCAACGGTCAAAACGACCCCCTGTGAGCAAGCACTTGGCTACAGTGGGAAGGAAAAACTCCCTTTTAACAGGAAGAAACCTCCAGCAGAACCAGGCTAAGGGAGGGGCAGTCTTCTGCTGGGACTGGTTGGGGCTGAGGGAGACAAACAGGAAAAAGACATGATATGGGCATGTTTCTCCTACTATGGTGTTGGGCCTATATATCGCATACCAGGTATCATGGATCAGTTTGGATATGTCAAAATACTTGAAGAGGTCATGTTGCCTTGTGCTGAAGAGGACATGCCCTTGAAATGGGTGTTTCAACAAGACAATGACCCCAAGCACACTAGTAAACAAGCAAAATCTTGGTTCCAAACCAACAAAATTAATGCCTCACAGATGTGAAGAAATCATGAAAAACTGTGGTTATACAACTAAATACTAGTTTAGTGATTTACAGGATTGCTAAAAAAGCAGTTTGAACATAATAGTTTTGAGTTTGTAGCGTCAACAGCAGATGCTACAATTATTGTGAACACCCCCTTTTCTACGTTTTTTTACTAATAGCCCAATTTCATAGCCTTAAGAGTGTGCATATCATGAATGCTTGGTCTTGTTGGATTTGTGAGAATCTACTGAATCTACTGGTACCTTGTTTCCCATGTAACAATAAGAAATATACTCAAAACCTGGATTAATCTTTTTAGTCACATAGCACTACTGTTATTCTGAACACTACTGTACCTGCCAGGTTTGATCGAAAAATTGGATTAGTTGTTTGTAAGGTATCTTGCTAACAGACAAACATAGTTTCATAGAGACCAAGGTGATTATAAGAGTTTACGCTTCTGACAGCATTGCTAATAACAGATTTTGTACTCCAGTTGAGAATATGAACATCTTATCCAATCAAGAAAACAACTCTACAACAAAATGTAATCAACTAGCTTAGACTGAGCTTCACGACGAAGTCAAGAAAGATAAAACTGCAGCGTATACCAAACAGCCTGAAGTGATATGGTGGTTATTGCTATCTCTGGATAAGACCATTTATCCACTGGAGGTGAAGGAAACGGGTGCAATGCAAAAACTGATCCGGAGGATGTTAACAAAAGAGAAAGAAATAAAAGTTGGAGGAAATGAATATGGGTGATAGATGCCAATATTAAAATCACAGCCATGACAAGTAGATAATGGAGCTGAAAATCTGAAGCAAAAAAAACATCTCACACTACAACCCCTGGCAGAAATTATGGAATCACCGGCCTCGGAGGATGTTTATTCAGTTGTTTAATTTTGTAGAAAAAAAGCAGATCACAGACATGACACAAAACTAAAGTCATTTCAAATGGCAACTTTCTGGCTTTAAGAAACACTATAAGAAATTAAGAAAAACAATTGTGGCAGTCAGTAACAGTTACTTTTTTAGACCAAGCAGAGGGAAAAAAATATGGACTCACTCAATTCTGAGGAATAAATTATGGAATCACACTGTAAATTTTCATCCCCAAAACTAACACCTGCATCAAATCAGATCTGCTCATTAGTCTGCATCTAAAAAGGAGTGATCACACCTTGGAGAGCTGTTGCACCAAGTGGACTGACATGAATCATGGCTCCAACACGAGAGATGTCAATTGAAACAAAGGAGAGGATTATCAAACTCTTAAAAGAAGGTAAATCATCACGCAATGTTGCAAAAGATGTTGGTTGTTCACAGTCAGCTGTGTCTAAACTCTGGACCAAATACAAACAATATGGGAAGGTTGTTAAAGGCAAACATACTGGTAGACCAAGGAAGACATCAAAGCGTCAAGACAGAAAACTTAAAGCAATATGTCTCAAAAATCGAAAAATGTACAACAAAACAAATGAGGAACGAATGGGAGGAAACTGGAGTCAGTGTCTGTGACTGAACTGTAAGAAACCGCCTAAAGGAAATGGGATTTACATACAGAAAAGCTAAACGAAAGCCATCATTAACACCTAAACAGAAAAAAACAAGGTTACAATGGGCTAAGGAAAAGCGATCGTGGACTGTGGATGACTAGATGGAAGTCATATTCAGTGATGAATCTGGAATCTGCATTGGGTAAGGTGATGATGCTGGAACTTTTGTTTGGTGCCGTTCCAATGACATTTATAAAGATGACTGCCTGAAGAGAACATGTACATTTCCACAGTCATTGATGATATGGGGCTGCATGTCAGGTAAAGGCACTGGGGAGATGGCTGTCATTACATCATCAATAAATGCACAAGTTTACGTTGATATTTTGGACACTTTTCTTATCCCATCAGTTGAAAGGATGTTTTGGGATGATGAAATAATTTTTCAAGATGATAATGCATCTTGCCATAGAGCAAAAACTGTGAAAACATTCCTTGCAAAAAGACACATATGGTCAATGTCATGGCCTGCAAATAGTCCGGATCTTAATCCAGTTGAAAATCTTTGGTGGAAGTTGAAGAAAATGGTCCATGACAAAGCTCCAACCTGCAAAGCTGATCTGGCAACAGCAATCAGAGAAAGTTGGAGCCAGATTGATGAAGAGTACTGTTTGTCACTCATTAAGTCCATGCCTCAGAGACTGCAAGCTGTTATAAAAGCCAGAGGTGGTGCAACAAAATACTAGTGATGTGTTGGAGCGTTCTTTTGTTTTTCATGATTCCATAATTTTTTCCTCAGAATTGAGTGATTCCATATTTTTTTCCCTCTGCTTGGTCTAAAAAAGTAACCGTTACTGACTGCCACAATTATTTTTCCTGATTTCTTATAGTGTTTCTTAAAGCCAGAAAGTTGCCATTTGAAATGACTTTAGTTTTGTGTCATGTCTGTGATCTGCTTTTTTTTCTACAAAATTAAACAACTGAATGAACATCCTCCGAGGCCGGTGATTCCATAATTTTTGCCAGGGGTTGTACATCTGTGACTGTTCTGCTTTTCCATTGCGGAGCTAAAAATTTCACGATATATTTTGTAACTAAGAATTTCTACTGCAGCTTTCAATCACCACACTGCCAAAAAGAAGAACAGAGGGAAATTTAATCTGACAAAAAGAAAAACAAAATGAACAAAACATGCAAAAAAATACACCTGGAAACAGATTTTTCAGAAACCTACACACAGAAGCACGTACACACAGACCCACTAAGCAGCAGCAAAGCCAAGTAACACCTCAACATGTGTGGAAACAAAAACATCCTGATCGGAGGGGAGTACAGCAAACGCAACATCAGCCGTTACTAATGTGCCGAACAACGGCGGTTTGTGAGCTGTCAAAGGAAACTACATAAAGCGCAACCTGAAGGGAAAGACAAACTAAAATAAAAAGGAAAAAAATCACAAGATCAAAACACTGAGTAGATGCAGCTCGGTTTGGAGAGAGAGAGAGAGAGAGAGAGAGAGAAACCCACCCACAGACAAATTTACAAGACTAAATAATGTTAAAAACCCTGTATATATATATATATTTATATATATATGTATATTTCAGTACAATTATTCAGCTCCCCAATATACTGTATACTATATATACACATATACACACACGCACACTTGTGGGATATTTTAAAGAGAAATGAATCCTATAAATGACACTATTCTCTGTAGACACAGAGAGAAAGAATCGACCGACGAGATCTATACTGTTGCTATGAGAGGCATCAGGTGAGACGACGCTTAATGGAAAAAAATAGAGATGAATGGGATTGGACGTGGGGTGGGATGGGGTGGAGCAGATAAGCTGAACTGTGGATTTACTGGGTCAAGGTCCCTCAAATCAGACTGGATCAAGCAGGTGGTTTGGACCACCTGATGTTGAGCTGAAGGAGGATGTGAATCCGCTGGTGTCTCGGTATTCTCATCTGAAAGAGAGAGAGAGAGAGAGAGAGAGAGAGAGAGAGAGAGAGAGAGAGAGAGAGAGAGAGAGAGAGAGAGAGAGAGAGAGAAGGTCAGGACATAAATGGTGTACAAGGAGACATTTTTTTCATCAGTTTGTTCATTTACATGCAGTCTTCAACCAAATCTAACCAATGTAAAAAAAACAAAAGCGGCACTTGATTTTTATTTATTTATTTATTTTTCTGGAGGCTGGGGAGGTAACATCAATTCAGCAATCCAATACAACTGATGCAAACTGAAAACATCACTTCATAACATGATGATTTTACTCCTAAACCTTACCGTGAGCCAACTAACCCACTATTTACCGTTTAAATATTCTGAAATTACTTAGTTGACTATACGTATTACAATACAAATGATGTATAAAGCAAAAAACAAACTTCTACCTCAACGTGTCCAAAATCAAATGAAGGAGTCCAGTAATAATTTGAGAGTAATAATTTGGAATAACTCTTCTGATAACATTAAATTTTATGGTACTCTAGTTGGCTTTAAAAGACTTAATATAATTTCAGTATGAAGTTTACCGATTTTGTATTATTGATTTTGGATTGTGCTTTATTCCTTTGGTATTTGTTGTTATGAGTACATATGTTTTATTTATGGTAAAAGGGGTGGGTGGATATACAGTGAGGGAAATAAGTATTTGATACACTGTCAATTTTGCAGGTTTTCCCACCTACAAAGAATGGAGAGGTCTGTAATTTTTATCGTAGGTACACTTCAACTGTGAGAGACAAAATATAAAAAAAGAAAATCACATTGTATGATTTTTAAATAATTAATTTGCATTTTATTGCATGAAATAAGTATTTGACCCCCTACTAACCAGCAAGAATTCTGGCTCTCACAGACCTGTTAATTTTTTCTTTAAGAAGCCCTCTTATTCTGCACCTGTTTGAACTTGTTACCTGTATAAAAGACACCTGCTCACACACTCAGTCAATCACACTCCAACTTGTCCACCATAGCCAAGACCAAAGAGCTGTCTAAGGACACCAGGGACAAAATTGTAGACCTGCACAAGGCTGGGATGGACTACAGGACAACAGGCAAGCAGCTTGGTAGAAAACAACTGTTATGATTATTTATTAGAAAGTGGAAGAAACACAAGATGACTGTCAATCTCCCTCGGTCTGGGATTCCATGCAAGAGCTCACTTTGTGGGGTAAGGATGATTCTGAGAAAGCTCAGAACTACACAGGAGGACCTGGTCAATGACCTGAAGAGAGCTGGGACCACAGTCACAAAGATTACATTAGTAACATATGATGCTGTCATGGTTTAAAATCCTGCAGGGCAGCAAGGTCCCCCTGCTCAAGCCAGCACATCTCCAGGCCTGTTTGAAGTTCACCAGTGACCAGTGTTGTGAAAAGTAACTTTGACAAGTTACTTTTTTAGTTACGTTGCTTTATGCAGTTACTTCATTAGCAGCATTATGCAATTACTTTATTAGAATCTGCCAAAAACTTGCAACTAATCAATCAATCAATCAATTTTTTTATATAGCGCCAAATCACAACAAACAGTTGCCCCAAGGCGCTTTATATTGTACGGCAAGGCCATACAATAATTATGTAAAACCCCAACGGTCAAAACGACCCCGTGAGCAAGCACTTGGCTACAGTGGGAAGGAAAAACTCCCTTTTAACAGGAAGAAACCTCCAGCAGAACCAGGCATTAACTAATAAGTAATGTAACTAATAAGGTAACGAGTAATGTAACTTGGTTACTCGTAAGATTGAGCAATCAGCAAAGTAACTAATAGTTACTTTTCTGAGTACTAAATCTTAAAAATAACCAAATTAGATTATGAGTAACTTTATTAATTACATTCAGCAGCTGCTGACAAGGTGTCCACAGCTGCTAATGAACTAACTGTATGAAGTAACTGTAAAATATAACTGTATAAAGTAACTTTCCAAAGTTACTTTCCCCAACACTGCCAGTGACCATCTGGATGATCCAGAGGAGGCATGGGAGAAGGTCCTGTGGTCAGATGAGACCAGAATAGAGCTTTTTGGAATCAACTCCACTTACCAAGTTTAGAGGATGAGAACGTCCCCCAGAAAACCATCCCAACCGTGAAGCATGGGGATGGAGACATCATACTCTGGGTGTGGTCTACTGCAAAGGGGACAGGATGACTGCACCGTATTGAAGGGAGGATGGATGGTGTCATGTATTGCGAGATTTTGGCAAACAACCTCCTTCCCTCAGTAAGAGCATTGAAGATGGGTCATGGCTGGGTCTTCCAGCATGACAATGACCTCAAACGCACAGCCAGGACAACTAAGGTGGGGCTCCGTAAGAAGCATTTCAAGGTCCTGGAGTGGCCTGGCCAGTCTCCAGACCTGAACTCAATAGAAAATCTTTGGAGGGAGCTGAAACTCCAAACCTGAAAGATCTGGAGAAGATCTGTATGGAGGAGTGGACCAAAATCCCTGTTGCAGTATGTGAAAACTTGGTCAAGAACTACAGGAAATGTCTGACCTCTGTAAGAGCAGACAAATGTTTCTGTACTGTCTCTCACAGTTGAAGTGTACCTACGATAAAAATTACAGACCTCTCCATTCATTGTATTGGAAAAACCTGCAAAATTGACAGTAGTTCAAATACTTATTTCCTCCACTGTAAGCTTTTGATTCTGCCTACACCCTTTCACCCACATGTGTTGATTGCAAAATTGTTTTTTTGACAAGGAGTTTTTTTTTGTGCTGAATCTGTGTGTGTGTCGAACAAATTCATTCATTCTATTCTGAAATTACCATTGCACATCAGTGTTACCATGTCTGACAATGTGCAACTACTGTATTTCCTAAATATTTGGACTGCAGTTGCAGCCTAGTACAAGGCAAATTAAATAATTTGTTGATTGCAGGCCCCTGAATGGAACTGAACTGTGGCAGACTTTGTGATATCAGCAAATGTTGTATTGACCAAAATAATTGAAATAATATCATATTGTGATGAAACGTTTACACCCCAATGGTTGTAAATCACCCAGCTCTTAGCGTGAAGTCGATGTCATATTATTTACCATTGAAGCAACAGAATGTTTGGTACAGTTCTGTTTACAATAACAGTTTGTGTTTTAAAAAGTGAGTAAAGCTCAAAATCCTTATAATAGCTTTTATTTCCATACATGCAAATGCATTGGGAACACTGAACATTCTATTCCAATTTAAAACATGAATAAAAATGTATCTAATTTATTACTATACAGAAAGTGAAGAAAAGGGAATGTTGTAAAAAAAATAGCAGCGTCTGCATTTTTCTTTCTGTGAAAAACAGGTGTCAAACAGGTAGCCCTTATTTAAGGATAATGGCAGCAAATGTACATGCTGGTTGTCGTGAATTTCTCTCTGAAAATCTGAATAAAATGGGTTGTTCCAGACATGGAGAGCGGAAAACATATAAAGAAGTGCAGAAAATGATAGCCTGCTCAGCTAAAATCATCTCAAATGCTTTAAAATGGCAACTAAAACCAGAAAGACATAGAAGAAAATGGAAAACCACCATTCAAATGGATCAATGAATATCCAGAATGGCAAAAACTCAGCCAATGTTGAGGCTCCAGGGTGATCAAAGAAGGTCTAAAGTTACTGTGAATACTGTAACAATTAGAAGATGCCTACATGAAGCCAAGTTATGAGCAAGAAGCCCCCACAAAGTGCCATTGTTGAAAAAAATGACACATACTGAACAGGATACAATTTGCCAAAGAGCACACTGACTGGCCTAGAGAGAATTGGCGCAACATTTAGACTGATGAAAGCAACAGTTTGTCAAACGGCCCCCAAAAGCTGAATTTGCACCACAGTACACTGTGAAGACACTGAAGCGTGGTGGAGCAAGCATCATGATATGGAGATGTTTCTCATACTATGGTGTCGGGCTTATAGATCACATACCAGGGGTCATGGATCAGTTTGAATATATCAAAATATTTGAAGAAATCATGTTGCCTTATCTGTGACAGACTGGCGTCCTGTCCTGGGTGTACCCCGCCTCACGCCCTATGACTGCTGGGATAGGCTCCAGCCCCCCCGCGACCCTTAATTGGACAAAGTGGTGGAAGATGAATAAATTAATGAATGTTGCCTTATTCTGAAGAGGAAATGCCATTGAAGTGGGTGTTTCAACAAGACAAAGACCCCAAACACACCAGCAAGTGAGTAGCATCTTGGTTTCAGACCAACAAGATTAACGTTATGGAGTGGCAAAAATGCTGTTTATGAGGCAACACCAAGAAATGCAGAGGAACTGTGGAACATAGTCCAATCATTCTGGGCTGGAATACCTGTTCACAGGTGGCAGAAGTTGGTCGAGTCCATGCAACACAGATGTGAAGCAGTTCTGAGAAACAGTGGCTATACAACTAATATTAGTTCAGTGATTCAAAGGAAAGATAAATCTTCAAGCATTTTTTCAGTTTATACAGTCAATGTTTGAATTTGTAAAGAAAAATGCAGACACTGCTATTTTTTGAACAGCCTAATATTCCTTTTTCTTCACTTCCTGTGAAGTAATAAATTTGATACTTTTTTCTTTCTGTTTTGATTTGGAATAGAATGTGCAGTGTTCCCAATGCATTTGTGTGTATGGAAATAAAAGCTATTATAAGGATTTTGAGCTTCACTCTCTTTTTAAAACACACTGCTATTATTTTTGAACAAAAACACAACATGAAATTTCTCTTACCTGATGAGCAGCATCATTCACAGTCCGATAGCCTCAGTCTTCTAGAGCCACCATCCCTTTCACAGGGTCCTTCACTCTCATCTGAGGTATGAGAGAAACACGCTGCAGGTGTTTGCAAACACTGATTATGGCCCCTTCACACATAACACGATTGAGGCCGATTGGCACACGAATGAGGATCCCAATGGCAGTCGTGAAAAATTGGAGCTGCCTTGAATGCCTCATCAGCAATCGGTGCAACCACTGGGCCACAGCACATGCACTCCACATTCGTGTCGCGCTTGTGCTGGAAACTCAGGCGAATGGCATCAAGATGAGGTCATACTGCCATCTGACCATGATCCCAACATTCATACAGCATGTTGTACACAGGTCGGACCATTCAGACCACAGTCGAGGGGCTGCACGAAATGATTGGCCACATCGCACCCTGGCTGAATGTGGTGAATGAGCTAGCCTTCACACCAGCGCGCAAATGAAGGTGAATGTTGACGAACAGCCATTCAATCCACGCTTGGCCAGAATTGAAGTGCCAACCACGGACTTCCAACAGCAGTTGCTGGGCACTTAGAAACTGTGGGGCCATTTGCGCAGCTGGAGCGCAGGACACCACAGGTGTCGAAAACTCAAAGGGCAGTCAGTGTGTCGTGTCCGGCTACAATCAACACAAATGGTGTGCAAGTCTGTCGTCATCCCCCCCACCCCCGCGCAGCAACATGACTGGCATGCAAGTGTGTCATCCCCCCCACACACAGACACACTACGATCTAACATTGTCAAGGTGCGGCTGAGGTGGCGAAGGCTCGAATGGTGGCTGGAGTGCAGCGCGATCGCTCTCCAGCGCAGTGCGCACATGATGGAATAGCTGACAGCTGTGGAACACCCATCATGGCATGTCCAGCATGTCTCGCTGGAGATGGAATCACCGGACAACAGCATGCTAACACCACTACAACAGAGATAAAAATAAAAACCCAACTGCTCCAGCTGCATCACAGCGCCAGCGCGCCATCCAACCGGACAGCCATGTCACGTGACAAGCGATCGCTGATGATCGCATGCCCACCGAGGCAATCAGATGATGCCAGCGTATGCGGTTGCACGGAAGCCGTCATATGATCACGTGTGTTCACCAAGGTGATGCAGCTGACCAATGTGTCATCGCTACTCAAAGCTGGAGAACACATATCGTGTAATGAAGAACATCACCTCTCAACACGCCATTGTGATGCACATATGTGGGCAGGCTCTCATGACATGGTGAAAAATAAAAACAGCTCACCGGCCCGCTGAGCCTCACGTGACACGCAACTGCACCATCCACAAGGTCTGTCTGTCATGTGACAGCCTGACTGACAGATCAGCGTGGGCAGCTCATTTGCCCCACATCCTGGAGCTGTGAGCCCATTTATGTGAGCACTTTGCTGCTTGCTCCAGACAGGTGGGCGTGTCACCGGTAACATGACTGTCTTTCATTTAAACAGTACATTCATTGCTCTTATAATGTTCTGTGCTCTCTCATTATTTGGTCCTTATACATTTTCTTCGGTTTATGTACATTTGTACAACATTTAATTGTTTCTGCTGTTGTGTAACCGTCGTCGCGGGATTGTACGGCATCTGTACATGGCTGTCTGCACGTCTGTCCCTGCCGACAGCGGCTGGAATTTTTCAAGGTTCGCCAATTTGTCCGGTTTCGGCCTCATTCGCCCAACTTCATGTTATGTGTGAAGGGGCCATTTACTCAAAGCTGGATTTACTCCTGTGTTACTTTATCAGTCTAGACTGAGAATACATCAGGATCTACCTCATCCAGCTCCTTGCGTGTCTCCTCCTCCATGCGACGAATGTCGTCCATGTTCAACTCGATCCACCTGTCAATCCAGCAGAATAGCTGGCGGTGGAAATTAGTGAACAAACGCTTCTCTTGCTGCCAAACCAAACAGAAGAAGGAAGACAAAAGTCATGGCTTGCATTTTTTAAATGGATCTACATGCTGCTTTACCCTGTTGATCCACAAGGGGGCTGTGTGACCTGCATGTAATTTAAAGCATGATCACCAGTCACACTATTATTTTAAAGCCAGTGTGCACTGTGTGCATGCACAGGATATAAAAGGGCGACTTTAACTGCAAACATAATAAATAACGTAAACTCCGGCAAAGGCCGTGCTAAAATTATTCCATCGATGTCTTGTTTGTCTGTGACAAACCAGTGTTAACTTAGCAGATACCAAAATGTACAGAACCCTAAAACAAACCTTTTGAATGAAGTTCTCCACTTTATTCTGTAGCCCCCACCACTTGAATTTGACAGTGACCAGTTTGTAGGCACACATGTGTGGGCAGTCCTTCTTGTTGGGAAGCTCCTTCTGCAAGCGCAGCAATCACAGTATGTTCAGACATTCAGCAGCATTTCAAAATATGCAGTTTTTCAGCCACACTGCAAACCCATGACTTAACAGAACTCAAAAAAAAAAAAAAAAAAAAAAAAAAAAAAAATTAAGACAACTGATTATCTTCGAAATTTTAAGTTAATCAGCTCAAAGTATTTCAGAGCTTATATGTGGAATACGTGATACAAGTACCTTTTGATTACAGCTAAATTAATGTGCTTAATAAGTCAACTCAAATGCTGCAGTATTACTATATGTAGTTTTTAAATTAAACTGATGTCACTGCTTTAACTTATGAAAAAAAAATCATGTGACTCCACACTTAAAAACTTTGTGGGAATTCATTACCTCCTATTACACATATACAACCCCTGGCAAAAATTATGGAATCACCGGCCTCGGAGGATGTTCATTCAGTTGTTTAAGTTTGTAGAAAAAAAAGCAGATCACAGACATGACACAAAACTAAAGTCATTTCAAATGGCAACTTTCTGGCTTTAAGAAACACTATAAGAAATCAAGAAAAAAAGATTGTTGCAGTCAGTAACGGTTACTTTTTTATACCAAGCAGAGGAAAAAAATATGGAATCACTCAATTCTGAGGAAAAAATTATGGAATCACCCTGTAAATTTTCATCCCCAAAACTAACACCTGCATCAAATCAGATCTGCTCGTTAGTCTACATCTAAAAAGGAGTGAACACACCTTGGAGAGCTGTTGTACCAAGTGGACTGACATGAATCATGGCTCCAACACGAGAGATGTCAATTGAAACAAAGGAGAGGATTATCAAACTCTTAAAAGAGAGTAAATCATCACGCAATGTTGCAAAAGATGTTGGTTGTTCACAGTCAGCTGTGTCTAAACTCTGGACCAAATACAAACAACATGGGAAGGTTGTTAAAGGCAAACATACTGGTAGACCAAGGAAGACATCAAAACGTCAAGACAGAAAACTTAAAGCAATATGTCTCAAAAATCGAAAAATGTACAACAAAACAAATGAGGAACGAATGGGAGGAAACTGGAGTCAACGTCTGTGACCGAACTGTAAGAAACCGCCTAAAGGAAATGGGATTTACATACAGAAAAGCTAAACGAAAGGCATCATTAACACCTAAACAGAAAAAAACAAGGTTACAATGGGCTAAGGAAAAGCAATTGTGGACTGTGGATGACTGGATGAAAGTCATATTCAGTGATGAATCTCGAATCTGCATTGGGCAAGGTGATGATGCTGGAACTTTTGTTTGGTGCCTTTCCAATGAGATTTATAAAGATGACTGCCTGAAGAGAACATGTAAATTTCCACAGTCATTTATGATATGGGACTGCATGTCAGGTAAAGGCACTGGGGAGATGGCTGTCATTACATCATCAATAAATGCACAAGTTTATGTTGATATTTTGGACAATTGAAAGGATGTTTGGGGATGATGAAATCATTTTTCAAGATGATAATGCATCTTGCCATAGAGCAAAAACTGCAAAAACATTCCTTGCAAAAAGACACATAGGGTCAATGTCATGGCATAGGGTCAATGTCAATGAGCAGATCTGATTTGATGCAGGTGTTAATTTGGGGGATGAAAATTTACAGGGTGATTCCATAATTTTTTCCTCAGAATTGAGTGATTCCATATTTTTTTTCCTCTGCTTGGTCTAAAAAAGTAACCGTTACTGACTGCCACAATCTTTTTTTCTTGATTTCTTATAGTGTTTCTTAAAGCCAGAAAGTTGCCATTTGAAATGACTTTAGTTTTGTGTCATGTCTGTGATCTGCTTTTTTTCTACAAAATTAAACAACTGAATGAACATCCTCTGAGGCCGGTGATTCCATAATTTTTGCCAGGGGTTGTAGTGCAGGAGATAACAGAATATTTGCAGAGGAATCCTTCAAATCCGGTTACAAGCACCAAAATTTGACTGTGTATACCTTTTGGTACATATTTTAGAAAAATAATGTTTGCCATTTGAATGCCATGTAATGCCATTTGAATTTTCAATAGGGGGCCAAGTAGGGGTCAACTGAAGAACTGCATAGGGGTACAAAAAATGTTCCAATCATATTGAAAGCTATACCACATTATGTGTCTGATCACAAAGATTCCAAAAAGGTAGAGTTTGGACCAGGGCTTAATTTGAGGGGGAGCAAGCCGGAGCGTGCTCCGGAACCTCTGACACTGGCTCTGCCAGCTATTTATACTGGATCCGTGATCCGCCACCTCTCGTGACTAACAAAATATAAAAAAAAAATCACAGCGATTGCTCTCACTGCCAATCACACCGCCGCCCTCATGTCTGCTGTGCAGAATTGCGCCAAATCTGGCAACAGGTCCAGAGGCTACGCTCGCTATTTTAATCCGGATGTTGACCGTAGCCGCAGAGCTCCGTGGCAACCGAGAGAGGACTTGGATTCTTTGCGGGTCCCGCATCCGTATTCCCGGAGGCAGTGAGTGAAGGGAGAGCCGCGCATTGTGTTCTGCGTGTGTCTGTTTATAATCTAGAAATAAGAAAAAAGAGAGTGTTTACACAAGAGAGAAAAGTGAGAAAATGTTAATGCCTGTTTGAGAAAAGTGTGTAGTGAGGGGTTTTACAGCCTTAAAACATCTATAATAGCGCTACTTCGCGGATTTCGTACCGCGTTCACACCGGGTGCAATCAGACGCTACAAATTCGCGGGGGTCGCGTGGCGACGGACGCGCCTCCTTCGCCCGGTGTGTCGCTCTGCTTGGGTGGACTGCGAAAATTCGCCCCGGTGCGTCATCAAATAGGAGGAGCTTCCATTCCGCTCGGCGTCAAGTCATCATGACGGACCTTGATCACACGGAGCGAGCTGTTGTGAAAAGTTCCCAATACAGAGATTATCATTATTTGCTGCAGGAGCTGCGTCTGGATGACGGCCGCTTTCAGCAGTCCTTCTGCCTCTGCAGGACCCAGTTTGAGGACCAACTGTCCCGTTCACGCTCACACATGTAAACAATTAAAAAAAAAAGAAACTCCGCTGCTTGCTGCAGCTCACTCTTCCCCCAAAAAACTCTGTCATAATTGTGTTTAGAAACCAGTCACCATTTGTTTTATTATACATCTGTGTAGTTCAGATTTTTTTTTGAGTGAGCGAGCGTGAGCATGCTGCAGCCCATTGACAGGCTACTCCCAGGTTGAAACGGACTGTCAGATTAGAACACGCAGTGGGCGATCTGACTGTCATGTGACCCACATGAGCTCTGTTCCACATGTCAGTGCTGCAGTGCACCGTCCACAAGACAGGCATATTGGGTAGGACATGCACATGGGTTGACTGGATGCACCAGACCAGCAGATGTGGACATGATCAGAGCACACTGTTTCTCATTCATGTCATTTCATGACTGTATGTCTGTGACATCACCAGAGGAACAGACGGATCATATTTGTTTTGCCCGCTTGATAAATGTGGTGTTTTTATATGTTGTGTGATTTAAGTTTTTTGTAATACTTCCATGTCCTTCCTGATATGAGGCAGGTTCCTGCAGCTTTCAAAGGACAGCTCCGTAGCTCAGTGGTAAAGTTTCTGACTGGCAATCAGAGCTTTTGAAAGGTGCAGGTTCGAGTCCCATGGGTGGCATGTTTTTTTTGTTGTTGTTTCTTTGTTTTCACATAAGAAGTGTGATGTGGTCCCACAGGTACCAACTGGTTTTAATTTTTTATTTATTCCACATCACCGGCGCGATGTGGTTCCACAGGTACCAGCTGTTTTTTATTTTTTATTTATTCCACATCACCCGCGTGATGTGGTTCCACAGGTACCAGCTGGTTTTTATTTTTTATTTATTCCACATCAGAGGCGCAATGTGGTTCCACAGGTATCAGCTGGTTTTTATTTTTTATTTATTCCACATAAGCAGCGTGATGTGGTTCCACAGGTACCAGCTGGTTTTTATTTTTTATTTATTCCACATAAGCGGCGTGATGTGGTTCCACAGGTACCAGCTGGTTTTTATTTTTTTATTTATTCCACATAAGCGGCGCGATGTGGTTCCACAGGTACCAGCTGGTTTTTATTTTTTATTTATTCCACATAAGCGGCGCGATGTGGTTCCACACGTACCAGCTGGTTTTTATTTTTCATTTAGTCCACATAAGCGGTGGGATGTGGTTCCACAGGTATCAGCTGGTTTTTATTTTTCATTTATTCCACATAAGCGGTGCGATGTGGTGCACCTCGCACTGTGTTCCTGCTCGAAAGACATTGTCGCGTGCAAGAACTCTTGCGCCAGGATCGTGCATGCCTGCCCGTTGGTGTGATGCTTGGTGGTGTGCTAATTCAAACTGTTTTGCGCTGTTTCGCCGTATTAAACCAAACTTTGCACAATGTGTGATGGGTTCCTAATAAACTCAAAAGGCAGAAAATTGGTAAATGGTAAATGGTATTGCATTTGTGTAGCGCTTTTCCATGTGCATCACATGCTCAAAGCGCTTTACAATTATGCCTCCCATTTACCCCGATGTCAGGGTGCTGCCATACAAGGCGCTCACTACACACCGGGAGCAATAGGGGATTAAAGGCCATGCCCAAGGGCCCTTAGTGATTTTCCAGTCAGGCGGGGATTTGATTTGAAAATGTTTCTCTTACACAGTAATGAACCCCTTACAGACAAAAGGCTTAAACAGACTGGACAGGCAGAAGACTAAGATCATCTTCAACCACTAAGGTCGTCGGGGTCGCGAGTCATAGAGCATGAGGCAGGGTACACCCTGGACAGGACGCCAGTCTGTCGCACGGACACATATAGACAAACACCTTCAAACCTGCACACCTACAGACAATTTTTTAAAAGATGCCAACCCACCTAACCTGTGCGTCTTTGGATGTGGGAAGAAGCTGGACCCGAAGGGATCTCATGCAAACAAGGGGAGAACACACAAACTCCACACAGAAAGGCCACAAGCGGGAATCAAACCCATGACCTTCTTGCTGTGAGGCAACAGTGCTAAGCATTAAGCCACCATGCTGCCTAGCTGCCTTTATATGACACCTAAACAGATCCTTGTCATTGGATTGGTGGATTCCACGTCACGTGACATCTATTGTTTATCTCATTGCATGGGTGACATCACTAGCATGCATTTTTGATACTATTTTCTATGTATTTTTCTCCCTTCCATTCTGCATTGTTGCACGGCTCCGTTAGCTGGTGTAACAATGTTTCCATGATATGAGAATTTAAATTCAGCAGCCGCAATGTTCACTAGGACACCTTTAGCAGTTGTTGAAGCCAAGTCAGATGAAGAATTGGACAAGTTCTTGTTGCAAATTTTTGCTGGATTTACCTTTAGTCCATGATGGTGTTAGCGTTCTGATTCAGAACTGACTATCATACTTTTAGAGCCCATGTTGGAAAATCCCAGAGTTCCCCTGGCACCAGTGCAAGCTCCCTGACCTGAGCTAACAGCAGGCTTGGGGAGTAACGGAATACATGTAACGGCGTTACGTAATTAGGATACAAAAAAAGGTAACAGTGTTCCGCTACAGTTACAGAAAAAAAGACGTATTCAGATTACAGGTATATTTAGTAAAAATGGGGATTACTTCACAGGATTACAATTTTAATGCATTTTATGATATTATCTGTATATAATATTTTTTTTCTTTGAATCGAAAATGTTCCTTCATGCACAGCGACATGATGTCTCCTCACCGGGCAAAATATTGATGAAGTACCCGGATGTTAATGCATTTTCAATGGAGATCTGTGACTGGACACACTCAGAAAAATGCTCGCAAAATACGTGTTGTCAGGAAAAGTATTAAACTTACTCTGACACACACATTCACAAATATTAGTGTTGAAAGTTACACGGATCTGTGCTGTTCAAGCTGCTGAGCTGAGGCGTCCTGCTGCTGCTGTTCAACGCAGCTCCTAAAACCATTACAATACATTTATATACATATTATATTTTTACACAATTATCCTTTATTGACCGAGTTTCATTCATGAAGTCAGTGGTGTGTGTACACATCTCTATGTGTGGGTGTGACTGTGAGTGGCACAGCGCGGGTCATTATAATCTCATTATTTTAAGGTGCAAATTAAAAAAAAAAAAATCCCCAGTCTTGTCGAACAATTTTAATCACTAATGACAAGTATTTTAACTAGACACTGGTCTAGCAGTGGAAAATATCAACTAGACATAAGTGAAGAGTTAATGGTCCGTGTCATTGGGCAACACAGGTACGGCAGGAGACACACACCTGTTTATCTTCCAAATACCATGGACAAAGTGACAAGAAGAACCAAAACCACTTACTTATGGAAGGAAACATTGTCTCCCTTGTTCCTCCGTTTGTGGCTTTGCCAACATGCGCAGCTTTCCGGCATATTCCACCTGTTTCTTGAACTTCGATGCGCACAAATCACTAACTTGCCCGGAATTAAATTGGCGACCACGCCTCCTTACTGACAGGATTTATTTAATGGTTTTCATTATGCTGTTGTTCTTATTTTGAAAGGTTTGAAATGTTAAACATGGTGCGAATTTACTGAACATGTAGTAGACTTTTTTTGTTTTGTATATTGTTCTGCAAGCCACTTTTAATTACAAATTCATCCGCACACCGCCTGAGTTTTCATTATCCTTCATTTGTTTGACATTTTTTGTTGACAATTTAGCAGGTGAACACTGGGTGAGTTTAAAACAATATTGTGGGTGCTCTTAATTCATAATGTGAAGTAAAACAGAGCATGCCGTGTAAAAGAAACAGTTTTATTTTTGCTTAATAAATTGTACTATGTGGTCAAGACTATTTCTATTTAGTTTCTTTTGTCTGTATTAGCATATTTGATATTGGAGTAAAGTAATTGAAAGTAATCAAATTACATTACTTTAATAGTATGGTACTTGGATTACATTACTGATTACATTTTTCAACAGGTAACTAGTAACTGTATCGGAATACATTTTTAAAGTAACCCTCCCAACCCTGGCTAACAGTATCCTAGCAACAAGTTTCTCACTTTCACTTTGAAGTGTAGCAATTAACACTTACGTATTTGGCTTCTTCTTTTTATTCATTAACATGTAATTTTTTTGTGTGTGTGTGCACCTTCCAGTCTTTTCCAAGAGGGCCTCGACCTGTCTTCACTGACTTGAACTTGCAGGGGTCCTCCTCTGGCTTGTAGTCCTGAAGAGAGTGAGCAATAAAGAAAAGGAACAATGAACAGTATGACGCCGCACAGTCAACATGGGCGAAGTGCACTGGTTGGATTTTGAGAACAAATGTTGAAACACATTATTTCCTACCTGCAACCAACATTTAACTCTATTTTGTGTCACCATGTTAGAATCCTTTCTGTGTAAAAGTCACATCTTATACATGACAGAGGCCAACTCATATCCACAGTATTCCTTTGTTGAAGTTTTTCTCCAACGCTAATGTAGGTTTGACATATAAAGGCAAATGTGTGAAGCGCTTTGAGGCAACTCTATTGTGATTTGGTGCTATATAAATGAAAATAAATTGAAATTGAATTGAAATTGAACAAGAAGTGTAATAGTGTTAGTGAAATGTTCACCTTTGGTTCAACTTGGCTTCTATCTGCGATATCAATGTAGACAACATCCACTTTTTTCCAGGTTTCAGCATCAAGCCCATGCACCTGAAAAACCATAAAGAACAGCTAAAAGCAGGCAGAGGTTTTGTAGCAGTCATTTGGTCAAAAATGGCCCGATCAAGGCATTTTTTTAATTAATCGGTATCAGATAAATTAAATCTGAGTCACTAATTCTGTATATGTTCCCTCTCGCTTTGTTTCAAATGTGTGGTGCCAGCGGCGTGAACAGGCCATCAACGCTGTTGCTGACTTCACCACAGAGCTGTGGGGCACATTTTAGAATCAGATTAACACTCTCATTCACTTTAAATATGCAACAAGCCTATTGTATTCACACAGTGAGCATTAGTCTTGTGCTGTTTCATAAACCAAGTACCAAAGACAGCACTCTGTCAGTCAGTGTTGCCCTGTGGTGCTGCCACACTGTGTTTTAAAAACATATTTCATCCTCCTGTGCTTAAATATGCAACCTGTGTGTTTCTGATGGATGGTGTATGTGATATAACCTTCTTACCAGCCAATCAGGCAAGGCTTTCCACATAAATAACCACATTTTCTTCATTTTCTTGTCTTTCATGTTTCCTTCTTGTTAACAGAGAGTACAGGTACAAAGCCAAGAAGGGGGAGGGTTGGAGCCCCCCCCAACCACCCCCAGGAGTAAAAGTCCACTTATTTCAAAATAACAGTACTACTACTACTACTACTACTGCTGCTAATAATAATAATAAATTACAATGAATGCGTTCTACTCTGGTTTTAAAACTTTTACTCTGAAATGCCCTAGTTTTACAACTACAATGCTGCACTAAGCGGAACTGATCACTCAAAAAAGTTTGTATATTTCCTTTTAAAATAAATAAACAGACAAATTAAAACATTTAGGAGCAGCTTGGACTGAAGTTTTTTTGGCAGAGCTGGTAAAGTGTCAAACATATACACTGACTTTATTGGGTTTGCAGTGTGTCTCTGAAAGTGTAACACGATACAAATATCAGATTGGGACTCAATATCAGCAGATATCCAGTATTAATCAGGATAGTGTTTAAAAAGACCTGACCAGGATATCCCTAACAATAATAACAATTTACTCCAAACACATGCATTTGCTACAATATGACTTAAAATTATGAGTCTTTTGTAACATTTCAAAAGTATGTAAATACAACTGAAATATTCATAAGATTCAGATAAAGCAGCCGCATAACAATATTTACAAATTACATTTTCAAGGTGACCCATGTCAGGTTTGTGCCATGTCTCAATCTTGATCAGGAAGTTATCTTTCATATATTCATTCTGCAGAGAAAAGAAAAAGAACAGAATGAAGGCAGAAACATTATTCCACAGCAAACACAACATTTATGGCCCCTTCACACATAGTGCGAAGTTTGGTTGAAGTGTGCACGAAATGCGGCTGAAGCAGGAACTGTGTGCAAAATATGCAAAATCGTCCCTGCCTCGAATGCCTTGTACACCTGTTGCTACAAGTATTTGCGCACACCAGCGGCTGAAAGACAGAGTGTGCGGCGTGCTGTGCGAACCCATTGATCCCTCTTGCGGCAGGCAGGTGTCGGCCAAATTCCACCTGACACGCACGAACATCTAACACCGCTCATTTGGCACTTAGAAAATGTGTGGCCATTTGCAGCATTAACACAACAACAGTCTGTAGACAATCACTGTCGTGCTGGCAGTGAAATTTGTCTAAGTTTCCCATGAATGTGGCTTTGGTGTGTGCGCTGAACTGACAGGTGTTTGCCACCCAGAAGCAGCTGTGGAGATCTGTCATTCTGGACATCTTAGCTGAACAACAAGGGCTGTGTTTGGATGGACATGGACTAACAACTGCCCACTGTGATGCGCATGTCTGTTTGCTGTCATCATGTGGACATAAATAAAAACATATATTGCTGTGGTGATTGACAGGCTGCCAACAGGCCCGTCAGATCAGAACACACAGTGGATGACCTGACTTTCATGTCAGCCACATGAGCTCTGTTCCATATGACGTATTGTCAGTTCTGTTGCGCCGTTCACAAGACAATGCCCAACACACACCAGCAGATGTGGACATGAGAAGAGCGGACTGCTTCTCATTCATGTCATTTCATCACTGTATGTCTGTGACCATGGGTCATGTACAGAGGAACAGACAGATCATATTTGTATTGCCCGCTTGATAAGAGGGATTCAATATCAAAAACTGTATGGTTTTATTTATTTTTTTAAATACGTCCATCTCTTTTTTGATTTCAGGTATTTTCCCCACACCATGTACAGCTCAGTGACAGTGGCTCAGCGGTAAAGTTTCGGGCTGCAATCAGTAAAGTGCAGGTACGAATCCTGTGGGTGTTTTTTTTTATTCCACTTCAGCAGCGCGATGTGGTTCCACAAGTACCAGCTGGTTTTTATTTTTTATTTAATCCACATCAGTGGTGCAATGTGGTGCACCTCGATTGTGCACACCTGCCTATCGGCGCAATATTTTGTGGTGCGCTAACTGGAACTATACCATGCTGTTTCGCCGTATTCAAACAAACTTTGCACTATGTGTGAAGGGGCCTTTAACACTCAAATCAGACAACAATCAAATTTCTTCCTCAACTTTCAACTTAGATTGTTTCTTCTGTCTCCACCACAGTTTTGTGTGTTTGTTGTGTCAATGTACTTAAGCCCGGAAGAAGAGAATTGTACTCACGGTGATAACTGCAGAATCAGGTGAAACATCAGCACAGCAGCAAAGAGAAAGAAAAAGATTGTGGTTACAGTAATGCGCAGGAGAAAAGAACCATTATGTACCTACTTTACAACGTTTGTTACTTCTTGAACAGTGTGTGTGCCGCATTTGTTGGTCTTATGTGTTTGGATGACAGATGGTTTTCTAGTCACTGACAGCATGTGATCAGCCTGTAAGGCTCAAGTGACGGCACAATATTTCTCTGTAAATTATTCAACTACTCCTTCAAGGTGACAGAAAAAAGAAAGAAAGAAAGAAAGAAAATATTTGGTGAAATAATTTGAGTTACATGTATTCACACATTTTCACAATTAAAAAAGAGAAAAAATAAAATGTTGAATAAAATTGCTTGCATTGTGTGTTTTAGTTTACTTTGGAGTTACAAATTTAGTAAACAAAGCCTTTTAGCTCGGAAAAAGTCCTGACAAATTATAACTCCACCTAGGAGTTGGGACATAACCTAATATCATGATGCTATTATATCACAGTTTTACTGACGCTGCACTATATGACCCCTTTAAGAGTTATCTTATTTGAGCATAATCTGGACTATTTTCATTTTCAAATCTGCAACTTCAAAGTTAAAGTATGGACAAAATCCTTCATGAATCAAAGATTTTTACAATTTTCTATCTAATAAAACAGGTGATTTCACTGATTAGCTCATCTACCTGCCTGAAGAGTTGAATTAGTTAGAATCAGCTCGTTCAATGGGTGGATGGAACAAGCATGTAGAAGGACTTTTGCTCACTGAAGCTGAGGTTACCCACCACTGCTGTTATGATTCCATGTGAGAACAACTTCATACCAAGTTATATCTATAAGAAAAGCACTTAATAGGTGTTTTGACTCATGTGTGGAGCTCAGCAAAATGGATATTTGGCATAATTTTATGTTATTTCATTGGTGCCATTAAAAACTTTCTACCCTGTCAGAGGTTTTGTACGGAACCCGGGAGAGGTCACTTAAAGTGATATACAGTGGTCCCTCGCTATAACACGGTTCACCTTTCGCGGCCTAGCAGTTTCGCGGATTTTTTTAGTCCAATTTTGCATGCTTTTTTTTTTTTTACAGCGCATTGTGTTCTGTGTCCTCATCAAGGAGGCCGGTCGTGGCACCGCAAAGGCAGAGCACGCGTATTGTGTTCTGCGTGTCTGTTTATAAGAATCTTCTCACCCAGAAGAAAAAAGAGCGCCAACAACTACCCATAACTGTGTTCTTCACTCGGAAAAAGACACCTGCACCGAAGAAAAAGACGCGACAGCGGAGCGGCGCCAGGACGAAGAGGCGCGATCAGAGGAACTGTGACATACTGGTCAGTCACTATTAATAATTTCTTCTGTGTCCAACCTCGTATGTTGATCGCTAAAATTAAATTTGTTAGTTCTAAAAGCCATCATAATTATTTATAGGAAAACGTTCTATTTTTATTTCTCAAACAAATGTTTGGGCCTGAAAACAGGCTGGTCTTATTTTTCTACTAAGGTTTGAACTTTGAGAATGTTTACACACGAGAGAAAAGTGAGAAAATATTAATGCCTGTTTGAGAAAAGTGTATAAAGTGTGTAGTGAGGGGTTTTACAGCCTTAAAACGTCTATAATAATTGTAAAAAAATAACGCTGACTACTTTGCAGATTTCACCTATTGCTGGCTATTTTTTACAACGTAACTCCCGCAATAAACGAGGAACCACTGTATATATATATTTTTTGGCCATGATAATTTATACGCACATTTTTCTTTAACTGAACCTTCGAATTAATAAAACGTGCGCACATTTTACTTTTTCTCTGGCAGTGATAATTTGTGAACACGTTTTCCTTTAATTGGGCCCTCAAATTAATAAAATGTGAGCACATTATAGGCCCAAACTGAGCTCTCAAAATACGTATTTCATGCTCACATTAAGTCATTTCTGACATTTTCTCACAGTTCGCTGTCACAAGCTACTGTACGGAGATTTAGGCTCTGGAATCAATAACTCTAAAACGAATCACTGTTTTAAATTAAAGATGCACACACGCTCTCCACATGCAAAACATTTGGCGATGACATTTCTAGGGCTCCGTAGTTCTGTACTATTTTAGAGGGAAAAAAACTGATTTCTCACATTACTGACCATATTGTACAATCCACATGATGGCACACGCTCACAACGGTGATGACTGTGCCAACACTAAAATCAAGGATTGCAATATTCCTTTTCACAGACATTTCTCCACTTTTAAAGAAGATACCGTGCACAATTAGTTCATATTGCACATTAGCTATGTTTATGTGTTGGTGCGTTACCTGTGCGACAGTATGGATATGCATTCCAGGCTTTTTCATGGATGTTGAGAGCTGATGATGGAGCCAACATTCTGACAAATGACGGCACTTTACTGGAGGACAGGAGGAGGAAGAAGGTAAATCTCACACATAAAACCATGTTCAAGTGCATTTTAGAAAATTTCATTTACATCTATTTATAAAGTAAGAAGAGTCTGTGTGAGTGCAAGTATGTGGCTCGCATATCTCTCAGTTTGTCAGATTGGCCTCAGTTTTCAGATATGGCTGATGTGCATTCCAAAATTTTGAAAATTTTGGGAATAAATTTTCAAAGCCTTCATTTTGAATCCTTTATTTTGATTAACATTATAACATTTGTACTTCCAAGATGGCGTTGCTCATGATGTTACTGGTAGCAAAGTTAAACAATAGATACTTTATGTTGCTTGAACCATTTCACACTGAAACATTTAATACCAGCACCTCGGGTAGTACTTCTACTGTGAATAGCATACTGTCAGTGTTCTTTGCAACTGAGGTTAACTTGACAACACTGAGGAGACGTTAGCTAAAATCCATTTTTTTTGCTAACATCAACAAATTTCCCACTATTTGTACAATATGTCAGTAAGTACATAAGCTGAATAAAATCTTATATTTTCCCACAATTTGTACAATATTTCAGTAAGTACATAAGCTGAATAAAATATTTTATTATATTGAGGCTTTTCAGGTTTCAAATCCCGCAAAACCTCGGAGAGGTCGCCGCGCTACGAGATCTCAGTAACACTGAGAATTGCATTGATACGCTCTGATCAGGCTGCACTTTAACCGCTGCACACGGACAACACCATTAACATCGCAACATAAAACTATTTTTATATTGTGCCTAAAACTCTTGTGAATATATTCTCTGGGTTTTTAGACGTTGTTATTGCATTTGTTTTATGTAAACATGGGAGAATCACAGACTGTCTCTCCGTTATTTTCAATGGGAGCTGCTGTGAGCTATGATCGTTTCCTGTTCATGTCGTTCTGGGTGAAAGTGAAGTTTGCTCTTTAACGTCTTGATTATTGTTCTTTACAACACTGTTTGTCATCTTTGTTCCAGACTAATATATATAATACGTCTGAAATTCAGTATGCGCTTATTAAATTCCATGCAGATTAAACGTACCAGACACGGATTTATATATATATATATATATATATATACATACACACTCTTACAGTTGTTGTTTAATATGACATGTACATGGTGGTCACAGGCAGCATTTAAATTTTAACAGTGTGGTTGGGGGGATGGGGAGGTACTTTTTACCTTGACTGAGGGTCAAAAGTCATAAATTCTGAATGGCTTTATATCTTCTTGTAATAAAATGCTAGTAAAAATCATATACAGTGAGGAAAATAAGTATTTGAACACCCTGCGATTTTGCAAGTTCTCCCACTTAGAAATCATGGAGGGGTCTGAAATTTTCATCTTAGGTGCATGTCCACTGTGAGAGACATAATCTAAAAAAATCCGGAAATCACAATGTATGATTTTTTTAAAATAATCTATTTGTATGTTACTGCTGCAAATAAGTATTTGAACACCTGTGAAAATCAATGTTAATATTTGGTACAGTAGCCTTTGTTTGCAATTACAGAGGTCAAATGTTTCCTGTAGTTTTTCACCAGGTTTTCACCCACTGCAGCAGGGATTTTGGTCCACTCCTCCATACAGATCTTCTCCAAATCTTTCAGGTTTGGAGTTTCAGCTCCCTCCAAAGATTTTCTATTGAGTTCAGGTCTGGAGACTGGCCAGGCCACTCCAGGACCTTGAAATGCTTCTTACGGAGCCCCTCCTTAGTTGCCCTGGCTGTGTGTTTGGGGTCATTGTCATGCTGGAAGACCCAGCCATGACCCATCTTCAATGCTCTTACTGAGGGAAGGAGGTTGTTTGCCAAATCTCGCAATACATGACCCCATCCATCCTCCGTCAATACGGTGCAGTTGTCCTGTCCTCTTTGCAGAAGAGCACCCCCAGAGTATGATGTTTCCATCCCCATGCTTCACGGTTGGGATGGTTTTCTTGGGGTTGTTCTCATCCTCTAAACATGGTAAGTGGAGTTGATTCCAAAAAGCTCTATTCTGGTCTCATCTGACATGGCCTTCTCCCATGCCTCCTCTGGATCATCCAGATGGTCACTGGTGAACTTCAAACAGGTCTGGACATTTGCTGGCTTGAGCAGGGGGACCTTGCTGCCCTGCAGGATTTTAAACCATGACAGCATCATGTGTTACTAATGTAATCTTTGTGACTGTGGTCCCAGCTCTCTTCAGGTCATTGGCCAGGTCCTCGTGTGTAGTTCTGAGCTTTCTCAGAATCATCCTTACCCCACAAAGTAAGATCTTGCATGGAATCCCAGACAGATGGAGACTGACAGTCATCTTGTGTTTCTTCCACTTTCTAATAACTAATCATAACAGTTGTCGTCTTCTACCAAGCTGCTTGTCTGTTGTCCTGTAGTCCATCCCAGCCTTGTGCAGGTCTACAGTTTTGTCCCTGGTGTCCTTAGACAGCTCTTTGGTCTTGGCTATGGTGGACAGGTTGGAGTGTGATTGATTGAGTGTGTGAACAGGTGTCTTTTATACAAGTAACAAGTTCAAACAGGTGTAATTAATACTGGGCTTCTAAAAGAAAAATTAACAGGTCTGTGAGAGCCAGAATTCTTGCTGGTTGGTAGGGGTTCAAATACTGATTTGCAACAGTAACATACAAATAAATTATTTTAAAAAAATGTGATTTCCGGATTTTTTTTTTTTAGATTATGTCTCTCACAGTGGACATGCACCTAAGATGAAAATTTCAGACCCCTCCATGATTTCTAAGTGGGAGAACTTGCAAAATCGCAGGGTGTTCAAATGTTTATTTTCCTCACTGTATATATGTTGTTGTCATTAGAAGACTAGCAGTAATATTACAGTGGAAAAAGCAGCAAGGTAAATGACCACAATGGCAAGGCATACTTCAGATTTATATTTTAATACATAAGGATTTTTTTTATCCAGGCATGTATGGGTTCATTAGAGCTTTTAATAAGCTTGAATACAACTTACAAGGATTCATTTATAAAAATCCATCAAGAATTATGATGGCAGGAAAAAAAAATACAGTAAATTCCCCAAACACAGTAAAATCCCCAAATTTCCACACTTTACATAAAACATTTTTTCTACACAGGCATGTATGGGTTCATTAGAAAGAGCACTTAAAGGGTTTTAAAACAAGCCTACTTTTATTAAAATCGGTTAACAAATAGCGGCAACAGAGCGAGAAAAGCACCACAGTTTGTCATAATTTCCCCAAATTTCTGCATTTTACTTAAAAGGTTTTTTTTTCACCCACACAGGTTCATTGGAAAGAGCTTTCAAAGGGCTTTGAAACAAGCCTACATTTATTAAAATCCATAAAGAAATAGTGACGCTAGTGCAAAAATAGCGGTCAGTTTATTATTTATGATCTGCACATTTCCACCCTTAGTAATGGCGCTTTCTTGTCCTGAGCGACGCTAATAGATTGAGGCGCGCACGTCCATTCCAGATCTCTATTTCCGTGGGGTATTTTCCCATATCTGGACCAGTTACCATGACAATCGTTCCACAACGTGTATTTTCATTACAAACCAGGAAGCTATAAACATTTCAGTAAGTACATAAGCTGAATAAAATCATATACTTTCCCACAATTTGTACAATATTTCAGTAAGTACATAATCTGAATAAAATCTTTTAGTATATAGCTGTGATGCTACGCGTGCTCTGATTGGCTGATTACCGGTCAGGTATTTTCCCATATCTGGACCAGTTACCATGACAATCGGTCCACAATGTGTATTTTCATTACAAACCAGGAAGCTATAAACACGATTAGAAAAACAAAGTCAGACATGAACATACTCCATAAATATCTAAACAGCATCAGAAAAAACACACAGATCAAAAGCTTACCAGCTAACGACCGGACCATCTGTTAGCAAGTTCTACGTGGAGGTGAAGAAAGTAAACAGGTCTGACTATCTGCCACCAGCAGCTTTCATATTCGATACTGTAAGTCTGCGTGTTTATTTATATATAGATATAGATATATAGATAGATAGATATATCTATATCTATATATATAATAAATTAATTATTAACCTCGCTTGCTTGGTCTGTACGGGGATATCAGACCTCCGTGTTTGTCGCATGGATCTCGCTAATGCTCGGTCTGTACTGACAACACGTCTGTCTGATATTTCCCCGTATAGACCTCGCAGTAGGTTAATAATCCTTTAATATTTGCCGTGAGTTCACGTTTAAATAAACTGTGTTCAGGAGGTGGGATACTTGATTTCCTGTTTCAAATCTTCTAAATTTTCTGTTTAATTTTATCAGAGTCTCTTCCAATAGCCTATTAAATAGGAATCCTTGCATTTTCATATAATTGATAATAAACAGATTTTTTTACTATAAGTACTATATTCAAATAATAATATAACACAAGTACACCTCTTTGTGCATCCCACCTTCAAACACAGCCTCATACGACCATCCATGACAAATCTACTTGAGCTCCCAGTTTATAAGAATACAAACTTCCTACGGGCACTGCACTGGTATGCTTAATTCTGTTCCAATCCGTTCGGACTAGTTCACAGCTGTCAAGAGAAATATCTTAGATGTTCCTGCAGCGTGATGATAGCTTGGAGGCGAGCAGCCAGGGAGTGTGGCCCAACAGTCTGATTGAACTTTTTGCTGAGCTCCATAAGTTTCTTGTCCTAGTTAGGTTTTTTTAACAAATCATGATGAGCAAACGCTTACCTCTGCAAATGGTAGATTTTGTGTGTATACTGTCCCTTCTCCCCATCCTTCTCATAAGGCTCATTTTTTAGCACCTCCACTCCTTCGCCTCCGCCTGTCTCATTCTTACTGGCTTCAGCTACGGAGTAGAGCTGCCCGACTTGATACTGAAACAAAAGAAACACAGATTTATCAGAAACACAATTTTGTTCCACCTCATAGTCACAGATCCAGTCTGTGTAATTCACCACTCCATCTCCACTGATCTGCTCATCTTTCTGAAACTTTTGCTTCACACTTTCTTGTCACAGGCTCCTCATAGTATCTCCTACCATCTCATTACACTTTCATGTCCTTTTCTTCTAAATGCATAAATCCTTTTTGTCTTTTTTGTTGTGCAGCTTGACATCCACTATTACCTTTGGCACCTGATTTTCATCTGACAGGAAAAATATTTTAATCTCCTTTATGTGTGTATTTTTAGCCTTAAGTATCATGTAAAATGCAGTGAGTGGATGAAGAGGTGGATAAATGTATCTACGTTTTTGACACAGTAACTCAAAAACAATAAATGCGATCCAATCATCTTGCATGTCACAAATTTAAAAGTACACACTATTAGGATAAAGTGATTAGATGATAATTAAAACTGATTCACCAGATCAAGCTAAAAGCAACTTTGATTGTGCAATACGCCAGTGAAGCGTTTACAACCTGAACACTCCCACCTACTGGAGATGTCTGGGCTTGCTGCAGAGAATAATCTTATCGTGTATGATGGAAATTTGGGGAGCAGTGGTAGTGCTCTTGCCTCCCAAATAGAGGGTCTCTGTTTCAAAGTCATCCATGCTCCATTCTCCATGTACATCTAGAGCACCGTCAGGAAAAAAAACATGTGGGATCCCCTGTGACAACACCAGGAGCAGCCAGCAAAAAAACAACAACAAGTAAGCAAACACAAAAACAACCCACAACAATAAAAATGCTCAAAGGAAATTTAGTAGCAGGTGTGCTTGAAGTTATATGTACAAAACATCGTGCAGATCCATACCGGATGAACCGGCGGTGAACTTGAGAAAAACAGAAACAGCAACAAAATTCTATTGCAACAAATCTAGGCAGACAACTGGATTTAGGCCTAAAGAAATGTAAAGGTATTTCATCATGGAAAATAGATTAAATTATTTTGTGATTTAAATGAAGAATATACATTTCTAACAGTAGGGATGGTTATCGAAAACTGGTTCCTGTTAAGAAATTATTTGATCCACTGACATCGATAGCCTTTTTGTTTAACAATTCCCTTATCGGTTCACATTATGCTGGAGTGGCCGTTGTTTTTGAGGGTGCATATCGGGAAACCAATAATTTCTCTTGATTACAGACCCGCTGTTTCTGAGACGCTGCGAACCTAAATGGAAAAAGCTTTTGACAAAAACTACAGATTTTGTTTATTTTTTATGTCCAGAGATCAAGGATCCAGTGACCAATTTCATAGTTATTTACTTTAAGGCTCAATAAAATGGTGTTGAAAACCTGCAAAGCCTACTTTTAGTACACAGAAAAGTCACAAGAGGTATTGATAAGGGAATCGATAAAGAATCGGATCGATAAGCAGAATCGATAATGGCATCGATATCGATAAAATCTTATCAATACCCATCCCTACTCCCAATGCATAATTGGGATATCTTAGTGGTCTTCAAATGGGAAGTATTATGAATATTTTGAATATTTATATTTTCAGGGTGAAAAGCTCGACTATCCAGGAGTAGAGCCACCGCTTCTTCGCATCGAAAAGAGCCAGTTGAGGTGGTTTGGGAATCTGGTAGGATGATCCCTAGTAGTCTCTCTAGGGAGGTCTTCCAGGCATATCCAACTGGGAGGAGGCATCGAGGAAAGACCCAGGACACACTGGAGGGATTATACTTCCCAGATGTCTTAGGAATGCTTTGGGATACCCTAGGAAGAGTTACAGGTGGGATGTTAAGTGTTAAGTTAACTGTGGGACGAGCTGCTTAGTCTGGTGCCAATGCAACTCAGACCCAGGTAAGCGGCAGAAAATGAATGAATGAATGAATGAATATCCTGAAAAGAGAAAACCAAAAACTGAAGTTGCAACTGCATGTTACATCAGACAAATCACTGAATGGCACATATTATACAACAATCAGCACAAGTCACAACCACGTCTTGAAAATAAAACAAACAAAAAGTTTTTAGAATCAGAATCAAATTATTGCCAAGTAAGTTCTTACATTTAAGGAATTTGATCTGGTGCCATTGGTGCACAATAAAAGAAAATACTTCTGTAAGAAGTATTAGATGCATACACAACGATAAAAAGAAAAGGAAAGAAAAAATACTTTTGTAAGAGGTAAAGGAGCCAAAGAGACAAATGGGCAAACCTAGGTTTACTGTCAAATAGATATAGTGGAATTTAGCCAAAAAACCATCTATTATCAGCTTGGGATTCCGACGAGGGTGGGCGTATCTCCTCCACTCTCCCTTATCGCTGCGCTCTGCTTTAACCTCCAAGTCCCTACTTCACCAGTCTGTGAACTCCTCAAATTATATTGGATACTGGTTCTGTTGGACTACTATTGGATTAACCATGGAATTGATCAGCTGGTCTATGAACGCTATTGACACCATCTTTTCTACAAGAAGGTCAGGACCGGGGGATCCTACCTGCCCAGATGGAACGCATCCTGCGGGCTATGTTCTCGACTCTTGGGAGTCTTGGCATATTGCATGCTTGGCGCCTTTCTCCGTTGAGGACGGCGAGGATTTATTCATATTTGGTCTTATGGTAGCAGGGCTGGTACTCTCTGGCTTATGTGCTGCCCTGATCTATCGCAAAATTGGCAATACAGCGGCATCAAGAACCACGGCCACTCGCTTGTCCGTCATGATTAACGAGGTGGGCAAGGCATTGTATTCTCAGACTGCGATGACTCTTGAACTTAGATGCAAGTTGGATGGCATCTTGGAGCAGATGCATGGCTTGCAGATGAAGTTGAAGATTTCGGAGGCTGGGGAATATTCTTAATTCATAATAGGGAATATTCTTAATTCATAATTGGGATTTGGTTTGTTCAAATGGAACTGTAAAAAGTGTTTGTCACTGCTCAAACCACAATACGGCAGGCTTATCAAGCCTGAAGGACAAATTGCCCGACTGTTTTCCTCCAGAGGAATGTCTTCAGGCCTTGGTGATTATTTGGCTCCTTCTTATCTCAACCCACAAAGATAATAAACTGTTTTTCATAGGACTGAAGCATGCTCCATTCCCTCTCCCCACCCCCCTCCTACCCCATCACACACACCCCACTCCGGCTTCTGCTCACGTTACACCCCTTCCCTTCTGCGGGGGTGGCGCGGTTTTAGCTGCTGCTGGTCCCCTTCCCTCCCCCAAGCTGATGGTGGCGCAACTCAGGGTTGCTGCGCGACCTTCACCCACTTGCCTCAATTCGGATAACGGACTTCTTCAAATTTAGTGCACATAAACAATGTCAAATGTGTATGTGCTGTCTTTAATTCTGATGTGTGCCATTATTATGGTAAACAAGTAATAATTGTGGACTAATTGCTGTCTGAGGTAACTGGAGTGTAAACATAATTTCTCCACTGTGAGATCAATAAAGTATATCTCATCTCTCATCTCATCTCATTTGCTGAAGTGATGGACTGTGAAGGTAGTTTATTTTCATTACCTGAAGAAACATCCGGTTTCTGTGACTGCTGCTTGGAATAAAAAGGAGTTGACATATGTCACAGAAGTCTAAAATGAAGTGTTTCACACCTAAACCTTGTTCAAAGCAGTAAGAGAACTTAGCTGTAACAATTATGGAACACTGACAATGTTTATGATGAAACTCTCACCGTATTTGAGACAATATTTCAGTTTTGACCAAGTTGGCATAAAAATGTGGAGAAATTCTTTACAACTTTTTAGTCTTGTTTTAACTGCAAAATGTAAACATGTTTGTTGTTGTTTGTAAGACACCACCATAGACAAGAACAAAACAGAACTATAAAGGTATACAATGTGAGTAAGATAAACATTTTATTTGGGGGGGGGGGGTATATTTGGCAATATGACAAAAGGTTTCAAAAGTGAAAACAATGAAAGTGCTCACAAACCACATTCTTCTGACTCAGTGTGCATGGTTGTTTAAGCACAGAAGAATTCATTCTTTCATTTCTTAATCACATTTAATCCACTGCAAAACCTCTTGACTGGCATAAAAAAAACACCTTACAGAAGACATAATGGTTATTCTATTTGTTCCACTCTTCATCAAACATCATTCTACTAAAATAAAAAAAAGTGAATTTTATTGCCTAAGTATTTGCACTGATGAAAAAGCAGTTACGTTTACAGACCCTCGTCCTCACTGTTCAGTTCGCTGCCACCAAATATATTTCTCACCGCCAGATCCAGATTACTCGATCAGCTCAAACTCAGCGGTTTCCTCGTGATCTCAGTCAATCACTGTTACACTGTGGCCTTTTGTGTTCATTTAAAATGTTATTCCTCCACCACAAAAAGACCCAAATGAACTGTGCCAAACACACTGGATTCAAACATTGTTTGGGCGACCTTTACGTAACGTGGACACTGATGTTTTGGGGCAAAAAAAAAAAAAGGGACAAACTGTGACCATCATGGTTTAACTATTGGACATGACTGATGATGCAGAATGAGAACAAAACAGAGAGAAACTGGAAACTCAAATATGACCCGCTACAGGTGCTGCGGTTTTGCAACAAAAAAACATAGGCGACTGGAACAGCAAAGCCTTGTGGGTAACAAAAGATATGATTTAAAGTTGTTCAATTGAATGAATCCATGTTCAATTAGACCAGAATGTCCAAATTTCCCAATAAAAATATTAAATAAATAATAATGCTCAAGGATATATACAAATCCATCTTTTACAAAAATCAGCCCAATGAAATGAACACTGATACAATCATCACATCAGTACAAGTGTAGAAAACAAATTTAGCATATGACTTCAATTTGATTGTGTCTGGCGGGACATGGAGGGCAGCAGAGGAAGCCCGCGTGGCTCCAGTGAGGGAGGGTTCATTCACACTGTTTTTACCGTTGTGTAAAATGACCTGTTGGTGTTTTTACTTCACTTTGTCAAAAAACCTTGTTGTGTGTAGGCATTAAGAATACAAAGCTGCCACAGTAAAAGAGTGCAGTCGTTTGAAGATCTAAGGCATCAGAGGAGTCAGAGGAAAGATCAAAGCCCCATCCGGCTGTGTAGCTTGACTTAACTGCACAGGTGTGAGCAGTATGAAAACGTGGTTTTGAGCTATCGCACTCCTGATGGTGTGCACATACAGTGTATAAATGAGTAATTTTTGAAAAAAAAGTTATTTATTAAATAATTTTAAAAAGTTGCTTGATACTAAATCCAGTCAGAGCAAAGTCTTTGATGACCAGCAGAGACACAGATGGGGCAAATTCATGTTTAAGCTCCTCCCTTGAAAATAGCAAAATTAAATAATGAAATGTTTGAAACACTCCAGAATATGGTAACACATCTCAAAACAATTCAAAAATGAATCGCTTCACATCAAAATTATTGATTTGAAATGCTCGAAATGCTAAATTTTGAAATGCTTGGAATAGTAATTGAAACACTAAAATGAAACAAATGCTTCTGAAAGCAATGACAAATGATAAAAAAAAAATAAACCAGCTCAAAAATACTCAAAGCACGATACTTTCTCCAGAAAAAAAGGCTGATTCAAAATGTAAAATGAATTTTGTAAACAGTACGTGAAACAATTACTTTACAAAATGCTAACAAACTTGGAAATAACACTATTTTAAATGAAATAAACTGCTATACGCTTTGGAAATTAAAGAAAAATGACAAACTCATTTTATGGTAGATGTAACTTCAGCGACACATTTGGTGCGAGAAAGACAGAAAAAGAAGGAAGAAGTGCCTGCTTTGGTTACATTCATACAAAATCCTTCCTGCTGGATTTGTGTGGGCTCATGACTGTGTTATTTGACTTTTTGAAAATAACCAGTGTTAATCAGAAAAGAACAGTTTATTTCTCTGATTTACTCCATTTCTGGAGGTCTGGCTGTGGTATTTGATTTTTAGAACATAACTGCTGTTAAACAATCACAAAGTAACACTTTTTTCTCTCATTTACTACATTTTTGTGAGAAACAATATCTCTCATTGACAACCACACCTGCTCCTAATCCATCATCAATCCAGCATTGAGTAACCAGCAGGTGGTAGATATTTGTATGGGATGTTACACAGGAAAAAAAAAGTGATGGTCTAGTGGTTAAGGGCCCCTTCACACATAGTTCGAATACATACAACTCAGGGCGACTCTCGGCAGTACAGCTCATATGAGTGCACCACGACACATCACACAGATGGACAGGCGTGTACGATGTTGGTGCGACAGTTTGTGCATGCGACCGTGTCTTTCGAGCCCGCACACTCTGATTACCAGACAGAAACTTTACCACTGCGCTACAATCACTGTCTTGTAACAGGAGCGTGAAATGGCTAAAATCAACAAGCAGATAAAAGTATTTTAGAAAAAAACAAAAAAGCGCTGTGATAACTGACCAAACATCATTTGGTACGGCGTATTTCTGCTGACACGTGACTGAAAGTGGCGTACTTGTCATACTGTTGGCTTGTCCTGGTCCTGTGGCGTGCCGCTCACAGCCCTCACAGCCCGACACGCATGTCCTGTCAGACGTGACATTCAGATTGCCTGCTGCATGTCCAAACGGACTGACGGTCCGTTTCTCCTCCCACAGCAAAATTGATAGATGTTTTTATGTATTTCCACACAACCACACACACGTGTGTGTCTGTCAAAACACGGGACGTGTGCTGCAGCTGTGATGTCCAGGACCAGATATGTCTCAACAGCTGTGGGCAGCCAGCCACACCCTGTCCTGTCAGCCCACAGACCAAGATGTCACTCTGAGATCAGAGATGCCTCGCCTGTGGGGGGGGGGGGGGACCACACGCACAGAATGTGTTGTGGGGGGAGCTGACACTCTGGCATGCCACATGTCCACTCTGTGACTTCACAGTCGTGGGGAACTTAGGCAAATTTTACATCCACCTCGACAGTGATTGTCTTCAGACTGTTTTCGTGATGATAGTAGGAATGGCCACACATTTTCTAAGTGCCATGCGAGCGGTGTTAGATGTTTGTGCATGTCAGTTGGAATTTGGCCGACACCTGCCGCGAGAAGGTTCGATGGGCTTGCACAGCGCACACTCTGTCTTTCAGCTGCTGGTGTGTGCAAATAGTTGTAGCAACAGGTGTACGAGGCGTTAGAGGCAGCTACGATTCTACACGTTTTGCATACAATTCCTGCTTCATGCGCACTTTATGCGCAAATCGACCAAATTCACACTATGTGTGAAGGAGCCCTAAGCGTTGGGCTTGAGACCAAAAGGATCCTTGGTTCAAATCCCAGCCTGACCAGAAAATCACTAAAGTCCCTTGGGGAAGGTATTTAATCCCCTAGTTGCTTGCGGTGTGTAGTGAGGACCTTGTATGGCAGCAGCCTCACATCGGGGTAAATGTGAGGCGATATTGTGTAAAGCGCTTTGAGCGTCTGATGCAGATGGAAAATCGCTATATAAATGCAGCCCATTTTAACCTGGTGCATCAAAACTCATCAGATTTCATTTTTTTTCTCATTAATGACCTGTTAATTTGGTTAGTTACAATATGATAGTGTTTACTGTTTTTGACATATTACGCTCAGAAGCTGGAAGCTCATTTCTGTATTTATCTGTCCATTTAGTTACTCTTTGTAGTTCAGAGGACACACACCTTGGCTTTCCCAAACTGTAAGAATAGCACTGACTGTTTCAAAAAGTTTGAAATGCAAAATTAAAAAAATTAAAAACCTCAAAATGAATGTATTGCTTCAGAGAGCGCTATGATCTACAAAAACACTTTGTTGAAATGCTGAAAACACTAACTGAACCAACTTCAGAAAATTGACTGTTTCAGAATGCCAAAAACGCAAAATGGATTTTGTTGACCAGCAGAGACACAGATGGGGCAAATTCATGTTTAAGCTCCTCCCTTGAAAATAGCAAAATTAAATAATGAAATGTTTGAAACACTCTTTCTTTGAACAGTTTATTTCTCTGAGACTTTTCTTTCTAAAAGAAAGAAAAGTCTTAACAACTGACTTCGATAATAATTTTTTTTTTTTTGTTTGCAATACTCCAAACACTAAATGAACTAATGTCACCAGAAAGTGATGTATTCTTTCAATTGAATAAAATTGAGTCTTTATTGTCATTGTCATACATACAAGGAAATTTGTCCTCTGCATTTAACCCATCTTAATTACAATTAGACACAATCCAACTACTAGGAGCAGTGAGCGCCCGAGACCAACTCCAGATGTAGAGACTGTGCCTTGGTCAGGGGCAGAGAAAGGAGCAGAACCTAAATAAACATGTTTTTTAAATAAAATACAAATTAAAATTAATCTTACGTGAGCAAAACTAAAGCTTTAAGTGGCCTCAGTCAAATGCCTGCCCCTAAAGCACATTATTGTAACTGTCAGCAGGGGCGTAGCACCGAATTCTGGGCCCTAGGTACTAGCCATATTGAAGACCCCCCCCCCCCCCCACACACACACACACACTGTTATGTTCTTTTTTATTAACGCAAACACCACATTTCTAATGCGTAGTCAAACCAGGTCTAAATCATGTATACCTTAGATCACACCTGGGAGTCAGAACCCTTTTTAAAGTTGGGGGAGTAATATTGAGTTGGGGGGTCTGGGGGACCAAACTGCACCATTTTCTAGAAAAATGGTGCAATTTGGTGCATTCCCATCTGTTAAAATGCACAGGAATGCACCAAATTGCACCATTTTTCTAGAAAATGGTGAAATTTGGTCCCCCAGACCCCCCAACTCAATATAGGTAGCTTTCAAGCTCACCTCTCTTTTCAAATAATTTGGTTAGCAGCTGCTTTCCCTCATTTAGTTTTCTTTCCCTGTCCTTTTTTCTCTTCTTTTTTTGAAATCCGTACTTTGATTTTTAGGAAAGACATATTTTATTTCAGCCTAAACACTAGGGCTGCAACTAATGATTATTTTACTAATCAGTTCATCGGTTGATTATTTTGTTGATTAATCGTTTTTTTTTTTTTTAATTACATGTGAATTTTGCCATTATTTCTTTAAGTGAGTTATTATTAAAAGGCCTTTATCACGCAACATCAATGTTTGACCTTCTAACAAAATTATGTTATATTCTCATCAAAAACATACCTGAAGTTGTGTTTTGTTTTATTTTGCACATGCATACATCACCGACACACCACAAAGAGATTTCTATCAGGTTTAGATGCCTACAGCAACTATCTCAACCACTGACAACATATTACAGCAAGAGTCCACAAAAGTATTTTAAAGGCCTGATTAAAGTGTAATATGAATGAATGAATGAATGAAAACTGTTTATTTCGAACATTTGATACAACAACAATTACAAGATAGATCAGTAAAGACAACAACAAAAAAGTTCCTACTGTGTACCCAACATGTCCGAAAAGGGGTAGGGTGAAGCATCAGCTTATTTATCCCTACCCCTTCTTCCCCACAACCAGTAATACCCTTTGCCACATATACACATAAATTCCTACACACCTAAACCGATATCAGTATATATATATATATATACATATATATACACATACACATACATATACACATCAACATACATACACATATACATATATACACATATATATACACAAACATAAATATACACCTACACATACCTACTTACATACAAAATACTATATATTTACAAGCCGAAGCAAAAAACAAAAACACCCTAACCCTCATTACCCTTCCTCCTCCCTATACCCAGAAAAAAACATATTTTTGTACCGCTGTTTGAACTGGTTCATGCTTGGACATTGCTTGAGCCCCACTCCCAATCTGTTCCACATCCTCACCCCACAGACAGAAATACAGAAACCTTTTAATGTTGTTCGTGCCCACTGATGCTTTAAATTAAATTTCCCCCTCAGACTGTAATCCCCTGATCTGTTAAAAAACATATTTTTAATATTTGCTGGAAGTAAATTGTTTATTGCTTTATACACGATTTGTACTGTTTGAAAATGAACCAAGTCTGTGAATTTTAAGAATTTGGATTGTAAAAATAGTGGATCTGTATGATCTCTATAGCCAGTATTATGAATAATTCTTATAGCTCTTTTCTGCATTACTGATAGTGATTGTGTTATACCTTTATAAGTATTACCCCATACCTCTGCACAGTACTGTAAATATGGTAAAACCAGTGAGCAGTAAAGAATGCGGAGTGAGTTGTGGTCCAGAATATGTTTCGCTTTGTTTAGAACTGAAATGCTTCTTGACAGTTTACTTTGTATATGTTTTATATGAGTCTTCCAGTTTATCTTATCATCTATTATCACCCCCAGAAACTTATTTTCATGTACCCTTTCAATATCTACCCCCTCGACTTGTAACTGAACCTGTATGTCTGTATTACAATAGCCAAATAACATGTATTTTGTTTTACATAAGTTTAATGATAATTTATTTCTGTCAAACCATATTTTCAATTTTCCCATTTCTATACTGATCCTCCTCAGTAACTCCTGCAAATCCCCCCCTGAACAAAAAATGCTTGTGTCATCTGCAAATAATACTAATTTTAATATTTTGGAAACATTGACAATATCATTTATATAAATTAGAAACAGTTTTGGACCCAATACTGACCCCTGTGGGACGCCACAAGCATTGTCCAAGCATGATGATGTATATTCCCCCAACTTCACAAACTGTTTTCTGTTACTTAAGTAGCTTCTCACCCAGTGCAACACCAACCCCCTAATCCCATACTGTTCAAGTTTATTGATTAATATGTCATGATTAATTGTATCAAAAGCCTTTTTAAGGTCTATAAATATTCCAACTGAATGTAATTTGTGGTCTATGGCGTTTGTAATCTCCTCAACTGATTCTATTAATGCAAGTGATGTTGAACTATGTGCTCTGAATCCATATTGACTATCAGTAAGTAATTTATGTTTATTTATGAATTTGTCTAATCTATTATTGAATAACTTTTCTAATAATTTGGAAAATTGTGGAAGCAAAGAAACAGGTCTATAATTTGTGAAGTGGTGTCTATCCCCAGTCTTATACAGCGGCACAACCTTAGCTATTTTCATTTGATTGGGAAATTTACCGGTTTGAAATGATAAGTTACAGATGTATGTTAATGGTTCTACAATCCATTCAATGACCTGTTTTACCACCACCATATCAATTTCATTTAAATCGGTAGATGTTTTATATTTACAATTATTCACAATGTCTATAATTTCATTTCCATCCACTGCTGTGAGGAACATTGAACAGGGATTTCTTTCTATGAGATTATTATCCCAATCCTCAGGTTGGGAATCGGGAATTTTTTCTGCCAAGCTTGGTCCAATATTTACAAAAAAATTATTAAAACCGTTGACTACCTCATCCTTATTTTCCTTCTTGACATTATTATCAATGAAATACTGAGGGTAACTCTGTTTTTTATTACCATTTTTGATAATGCTATTTAATATATCCCATATTCCTTTAATATTGTTTTTGTTATTATATAATATGTTACTATAATATTCCTTCCTACATACCCGTATAATATTAGTTAATCTATTTTTGTATTTCTTATATCTATTTTCTGCCTCTTTAGTCTTTAGTTTTATGAATTCTCTATACAGTGTATTTTTCTTATTACATGCATTTCGTAACCCTTTCGTCATCCATGGTCGAGCTTGGATTTTTGTTTTCTGTAGTCTTGTTTAATTGGACAATTTTTATCATATAATGATGTAAATATTTGTAAAAAAGTTTCATATGCACTATCAACATCACTTTCACTGTATACCTTTTCCCAGTTTTGCTCCTGTAAATCCTTCTTTAGTGTGTTCATGTTTTCCTCTGTCCGCACTCGCCTGTATTTTATTTTCTCCTCTGGCTGATTCCGCCGATGGTTTCTATTATAAACGATGAAAACTGGTAGATGATCACTAATGTCATTGATTAATAATCCACTCACAGTGTTATTCTCAATATCATTGCTGAATATATTATCAATTAAGGTAGCACTATGGGATGTAATTCTGCTTGGCCTGGTGATTTTTGGATATAAACTCATACTGTACATTATACTGATAAATTCATCTGTTATTTTATGCTTATTTGGATTGAGCAGATCAATATTTAAGTCACCACAAATGAACACAGTTTTTTGATTAGTTTTTGAGAACATTTTTCCCATACAGTCAGTGAATGTTTCAATACAAGATCCTGGTGCTCTATATATACAGCTGACTAATACATTTTTGCTTTTTTCTTCACATATTTCAATAGTTATACATTCTAATAAGTTATCAATCACAGTTGTCATATTGTCTACTATTTTATAATCCATGTTCTTATCCACATACACAGCCACTCCTCCTCCACTCTTATTTTTTCTGTTTACACAGTTAAATTCATATCCATCCAGTTCAAAATCCATTCCTTTATCTTCATTGATCCATGTTTCTGATATAGCAATTATGTTAAATATTTTTTTAAACTGACTTAAATATTCTTTAATGTTGTTAAAGTTTGCATATAGACTTCTGCTGTTGAAATGGATTATTGATAATTTGTTAACCGTTTTAATGATCCGATTAAACTGTTCATCTGTATAATAGCAACAACTGTCATTGATATTTGAGAAGAAATTATTGTCTGGGTCTATATCGTGCTCCAAGTCCAGTACATTGTGGTCTGTGTATTTAAATGTTCTCAGTTCTACTTTTCCATGATCAGCAATCCTTTGAGTTATATCCTTCTTGTCTCCAGATGTAGATGAATAGGTTCCTCTGGTCTGTGTCATGGTGTTGTGATGTGTTTGTGTCCTCATACCTTATTGGTCATATTTGTCCAGATCCTCACTTTAAGAAACACTATTGTTCATATTTGTCCAGCTCCTCGATGTTCCTTATTGCCATGACTTTTGCTTGTTCTGGTGATCCGTTCAGTTTGATGAATATTTTACAGTTTGAAGTCCATGTGTGCTGGATTTTTCCCTGTTTCTTCAAGAAGCGTGCTTTCCTGGCGATGTCGGCATTCCGTTTGGTGAGATGTTCATTGATGAATACGTTTGTCCCTTTCAGTTTTCTTCCTTGTTTTAACAGTGCTGTTTTGTGTTTTCTGTTGATGAATCTCATGATGACGGTTCGTTTATCACCGTCATTTCTCCGGGGCAGAGGGTGGCACGCTTCAATGTTATTTAAATCCATTTCTATACCTTTAGATAGGAGGAAATCAGCAACCTGTTTTTCCACAGAGCTGACCTCCTGTTCACTGGGCTCCCCTCCGCTCTCATCTGTTACCGCCCGTGCGTAGGACCGTGGTTTGATATGAAGACCTGTGATGATGACGTCGTTAATTCTGGTGTACTGCTCCAATTCAGCCACTCTATTTTCCAGCTGCACCAGATGCCGGTCTTTCTCGGCATTCTGGAGCCGTAATGCCTTCACCTCCTCCACCAGATCCATGATTGATTTCTGTTGCTGCTTCACAACAGAAATCTCCTCTGATAAAAAGTGTTTCCGCGCTGATGGATCCGCGGTGGCTGCACGAGGCCTCGGGGAAGCGGCACTCGTGACGCAGCGCGCGGCCTCAGTGAATTCACCACGTTGGGCCTCGGACGTTGTTGCTGTCCAGTCGCTGGGCTAAGTTGCCGGTTGAGGTGGTATTCCCACTGTCCAGGTTGGCAAACACCGGCGTGGCAGATGGCAACTACAAACACCACCTCTGAAAACTCAGGTACAAACTTTTTGCAGCTCACTCTGACGACACGCAGCTCTGACTGACTGTCAGATATGTTATATTTAATAAGATATATTCATGAAAAAAGACACGAATGTGCAGTTTACTGCATTTTATTTTTTTTTCTTGTGTAAAAACACAGCTTAGATGTGGTTTGACCGAAACAAATTGTCATTAAACTTAATAAAACAGGGATGAAGTGGAGGTTTAAGAGTTACTAGGTGTTCACAGGAAACAGTTATTTCTATATTTATTTATGTTCATTGTTAGTTGGTTTAATCTTTTCAGTTTTGTTTTATCAGATTCTTTTTGTCTGCTTCTCTAAAACTGTATTGTGGCATTATTAGTTATTATTACTATTATTGTTGTTGTTTCTATTATTATTATTGATATATAAATAAAATAAATGAATAAAATATTACAATTTGTAATACATTTGACTCTTTTACGACAACAAACACTGAGCCATGAATTATTATACAGAAAACAAATGTGCTGACAGCTGCAACAGCTTAATGCTAACTTCAGCATTGAAAACGCCATAGACATGCTAACACGTTAGCATTGGTCCTGTTTTTAAGTTATAAAATACATCTATCAACTGTTTCAGAAGACCATAACAGGTCAAATTAACACAAAAAGGTAAATGTTACTCACAGACATATGCTCCTTGGGGTTTTAGTGGGGAAAAATTAAGATTAAGCTAAATAAAACACTGAATCAACAAAGCACCAGATCGAAGCACTGATCTGCAAATCACTGCTTCGATTGGTTCAAGATTCAAAGCAAAACCACGCTGCAGTAACGGTTGATTTATATGGAAGAAAATGAAACAATTGCGGTAAAACAAAGTTATTTAACAACTAACTGATGACTAAATTAGTTGACAACTATTTTAATAATCGATTAGTTGTTTCAGCACTACTGAACACCTCCTCTTTCGGTGAGATCCCGTTTGGGATGTGTGTGTGTGTGTGTGTGTGTGTGTGTGTGTGTGTGTGTGTGTGTGTGTGTGTGTGTGTGTGTGTGCGGGGGGGGGGGGGGGGGGGGTCGCCTGTGCGCCTGGACTAAACCATTGTACAACTGTGCAGGGGTGGAAGGGCCCTCAGAGATCTTTCAATAGTATTGTTAGAGCAGAATTATGTTTTGCAACATTTATACATTCATCCTATTTATATTCTTTTACAACATGAATTGTATGAACATTAATAATATGCAACACAAAAATGTATTTAATGCCAGTTTTTTGTGCCCCCCCATTATATGGGCCCTGGGTACATAGTACCCTTTACCCTCCAGTCCGACACCCCTGACTGTCAGGGCAAACAAATGACAGTGATGCATAGAAAAACAAAAGGGACAAAAGGGGGACACAGTGGAGTTTCAGGTGACTCATCTACAATGCAGGTCTGCATTGAAGATGGAAATCCGGAGAAGAGGAGCCACAGAGAGGACGAGGACCGTCAAAGACCTGAAGCAAAGATATGGTTTCTCTCTTAAGTATGTGCTGTATTAGACAACTTTTACCAAAGCTCCTGTGGGAGTGCATGTACAGACTGGACAAATGGTCTGTAATGCTCGTAGATATTCATTCATTCATAGTCAACAAACAAAAGAAAAACACCTTTAGAGGACACTTTGTCCACAGTATCACTTGAAAAATGTCCAGACCAACAAACACAATCACATAAAGACACACACTGAAATATATTTACATCAAACTCACCTCTTCCACCGATATAGGAAGGATCACTCGACTGGAAGAAAAGAAAAAATGAGGCATGTTACCACTTGCCACATGATAATAAAACAGCTTTTTCCCTATAGACACACTGTGTCTCCTATCTTTCATGATCTGACGGTTTAGATTTTTTTTTTTTTTGAAAAGCACTGTACCTTCTCTGGCCATGAAGTTCATACCCCCGTCACACATAGCCAGAATGAGGCCGAATGGCGTCAGAATGACAATTCGGCCCACATCCGAAAAGTGTCCAGTTGCAGTTCGAAAATGTTCTTACAGCTATCTGCGAGAGTCCACACAGTTGGTTCCAATCAACTGGCGGCCCCGAGTGTGTTGTACATGTTCAAAACTTTCTGGGCCCTGTCGAGATGGGACACCTATCCGGCGGCGGTCCATGTGCAATCTGACCACCATCTGATCATAGACGATCAAATAAACTGGAAACCTCACTCCAAACATGTACAAAATAAACTGTCAAGAAGTATCTCATTACTCAGTAAGGCCAAACACATTCTGGACTACAAATTGTTCCACATTCTCTATTGTTGATTAGTTTTACCATATTTAAATTACTGTGCAAACGTTTGGGGCAATACTTATAAATGTACACTACATTCACTATCAATACTACAAAAAGAGCCATGAGGACGATTCATAATGGCAGTTACAAAGAACATAACTTCACTATTCTTAAAATCAAAAACATTAAAATTCAATGACCTGGTTCATCTACAAACAGCACAAATTATGCATAAAGCAGCAAATATACTACTTTTTGGTAATGTTCAAAAAGTGTTTTTTTTTTTAAAGAGATGGGAATTATAATCTGAGGGAGGAGTATAAACTAAAACATATATGGGTTTGTACAACATACAAAAAGTTTTGTATGTCAATACGTGTAGTGAAGCTGTGGAACGGGTTGGGGGCGGAGCTCAAGCAATGTCCAAGCATGACCCAGTTCAAACAGCAGTATTAAAACATGTTTTTGACAGGGTACAGGGAGGATGAAAGGTTTTGATGGTATTTAGTGTTTTCTTTTTTGTCTGTACATATGTAAATATGTATAATGATGAGATGTTGTAGGTATTTACATGCATTTAGTTGCAAATTTGTTTGAAAGAGTATCTTGAAAATTGAAATCAATTGATGATAAGAAGATAACTTAGATAGAACAAGGGGTAGGATAGAATAAGCTTATGCTTCTTCCTACTCCCTCTCGTACTCATTATGCTGACATTGTTCTTTTGTTTTGTCTTTTTTTTTGTGTGATTTGTTGCTTTTTTGTTTGTTGCTGTTGTTCTTTATTTGTTTTGTTTTTCATGTCAGAAATAAAAATTTCATTCATTCATCAATTATTTTTTGATTAATCTAACATTTCTTCTTCTTCCTTCTTCTTCTTCTTATTATTACATTGATTTTTTTTCTGATTAGTTCAGTTTCTTTTGGCTATTTTTTTTGTTATACAAGTATTTGTGTGTGTGTGTGTGTGTATAATGATTAATTAATAATCACTATAATAATTAACCCATTAGTTGTTTGGTCTATAAAATGTCACAAAATGGTGAAAAATCAATCAGTGTTTTTGTGTCTGACAAGTCTTGCTTTGTCCACAACACAAAGATATTAATTTACTGTCAGGAGGAAAGAAACCATAAAATATTCACATTGAAGAAGCTGAAATCAGTAGATTTAGACATAAAAAAAGACAAAAAAATGATTAATTGATTACTAAAATAGTAGGTGATTTATTTAAAAATTGACGAATCAATTAATTGATGAGGCTGTAGTCATAAACCAGCAAAAGTCAAGTAGTTTTAGTGCTAAAGATAAAGGACTGCATCATATTAATCCTTGGCTTTGGGGGTCAGTTTGCTTTCTAGTTGTTTGAATTTTTTTGCGGGGAGTTTCTGCACACATTTGGCTACACCACTCATACTATAATATGTCACTGATCAAGTTAAAAACAATAAATAAATAAATAAATACATGTTATGCAGTAAAAAAGAAGTTCTATAATTGTGTTATCTTTCATCGACTGTTTAATATTTCAGGTATCTTATCTAAAGGAAAATAGGTTTAAATATTGACATTCTGTAAATTACATAATCACTGATACAAATAACTAAACTGATCTGAAATTTGTTTATAATCCCACAAGTCACAATGATGATTCTGTCAGAATATTAAGCTCCTGCATAACCTCTTTTCTCCTGTCCTACCACATAGCATATGGACCTTTGTACAGTAAACGCACTATCATGAATGATGAAAATGCATAATCCTGCATCGCACTTCATACAGAATATAATCTGGATTCCATCCAGAAATTCAATGTAACACCAGATGGTGCATGAAAAGCAGAGCGGGGAACAGAAAAAAATGCATATTGTGTAACAACATTGCGATACAACTGCAAATATATTTTTCAGGTTTTCAGTAATGAGTTGCCGAAATTTAAATGTGTTAATGAGATTTGGTGTTTTTTAATGAGCCAATTGTTGCATCCTGTGTTGGGTTGGACTATTATTTCAAAGCGTGATAAACAATGTGGATTTTAAAGGGGTCATACTGTAGAAAATCTGTTTTTATCTGACTTAAGCAATATAAATACATAAAGTTGAGACTTCATGGTGGGCACAATTATGGGGCATAAAAGTCCCACAATTTTTATGCAGCAACTCCCTGCCATAAGCAAAATTTAGCCATGAAATGGATTCTTGAGACTCTTGTGACATATGTCACAGAAGTCCATATTTTGACTTCTATGTTGTATGTGCTCTGTCAGACACACCCACTAAAGCTGTGCAACATACACTCTCTGTGGAGGAGAGAGGTGGGGTTAATCCCTCTCTGCAGCGAGTGTGGGCGTGGTTAGCAGCAGCTCCTCTGCACTTAAAGGAACAGACACAGAAACATGGTATTGATTCCAGACTTGAATTTTGAATTATTTAAAATATGCACGATCCCCGTATCTACAGGCCATTTTTAGCTACAAATTGAAATATCTACTTTTAAGATGCCTGCTGACCTATATCAGCTTGTTACAAAGATTGCTTTAAGTATCTGATGAAATTTAAGAAGATGTTAAAGACTCAAGTCGACTGAACTCCCTCTCTCCCTGCTTGCTCGATAAAGGTCTTGTCAGTAGGATTGGGTTTCTTTCTGATACTTCAGAAAATAAACACCGCCGCGCTCCTCTCCTGCCCAGCTCATCTCGTCTGCCTTTGTCCCATCCCTTTTCCGGCCTGTCTCTTTTCACTCTGTTTCCTCGTGGCTGCTGTACTTGTGAGCACCTGTCAAAGACGTGAAGACAGAGCGGACCAGGAGTGATTTAGGTCAGTGGTTCAGCTGACGCTTGAGTCTAAAAGCTGTCTGGAGAACAGCTTTCCACTTGTGACAGAGGTGTGTGTTCAAACCTTGTCACGTGCCTTTTGTAAGTCGACAGCGTGCAAACACTTTCGCATTTAATCGCAAATGATTTAATTAATTTCTAGGGCAGCGTGCGGAGGCCCAGACTCTCCCTAATCACTTCAGATCTTTTGCCTAGCCATCGCTCTGATCCCTTTTTATACAGAGCCATTTATTGATTAAATAGATGTGGTGACAAATCACACCATTGGAACATGTCACAAGTGTTCAGCTAAAGTCAGTACAGGTGCTTAAAAGCATTGATGTAGGCTAAAGTTGCCAAATGCTGTTCCACATTTCACCATACAGACCACACTGATCTTAAAAAGAGACAAAGTCAAGCCTAAAATATTCATTCAGGAAGGTCAGTTCCTTCAGGCAAAGTGAGACCAGCTTCATCACAGAGTTAGATGTCATTTAACAGCATAAAAGCTATTCCAAGCTACTGGTTAAAGATACACTTACACAGTAAAATCACCAGTGTTAAATTAACACTGATAGTGAACATATGGTCCAACTCTGACCAGAGTAGGACCATATGCACTGGCAGTGTTAATTTAATACTGTCAGTGTTAGTTTTACATTGGTGATTTTACTGTGCATGGTTACTATGAAATACTATGAACTCATTCTATTGCTCATATAACCTTTGATCTTGTGTGATCTAGAAAGGTAATACTAATTTCAAATGGCTATTTTAAAGGATTGTTTAAAGATACAGCTATGGTTACAATAAGACTTGAATATAGAAGTGATATATTAACCTTGTAGGGATGTAACAATTCACAGATAAAAATCTATCTAAAATGTATGATGAACTGGTTGATGGGTTGATTTTAATGTTAGAAATCTTCTAAGATGTTATTTCCTTAGCGCTCTAATGATGCTGTACTGCATCCTGGTCAACTTTTCATCATATTTCTATTAATGGATCATTTCTTTACACAGTGATCTAGACAAATATATGTTTGACCTTCAAAAAGCTAAGACTGTTCTCAACATTTTGATTAGTATCACGTGCCTGATAGGGGAATTTATTAAGGTATGGTAAAATCAAGAAAATACCCTTAGGGCACTAAGGGTTAAGCTGCAGCTTAAAACTCAGAAAAGTTCACAATTCAGGACAAAGCTGTAGCAAGACTGGTCACAGCAACAATAACTTTGCTTGCAAAAAATAAAATCAACACGACCAATAGCAGTAGGTGGAATAAATGATAAATGTACCGGTTTGAGCTTTACATTCAGTTTACAATTTAATACTGTCATTCCGTTTCATAACGAAAAAGTTATTCTATGTTATTAATGCTATGCTAACAGGCTAAAAGGAGCCAGCTTCACCCTCTGGGCTTCTTCTACATTACACTTCCTGCTGCTGTATGTGATACTACCCCCAGTACCACATACAGTCAACGTGAATGCACAATAAACAGTTTACTGTGAAGGGCACCTGAAATCTTACTGTATCTTGTGTATAGTGACAATTAAGGCATTTTATCTTATCTGAAGAAATATCATTTTTGGCTTATTCTAAATCATTGTAGAAAATGGATGTCAACATTAAACAAAGAATTGGGTCCGACAGCATCATATCGCACCAAACAAAAGTATCTTCCCTGAATCACATCATAGCTCATGCGTCTCTAATGCGTATAACATCTCTTTTTAAGGGAGAGATTTACATACCTACAACTGTGGTTTTATGACTTCTGAATTAAAACGTCAATCTAAAAGCTGCATGGCTTTTCAAATTTCACAAAACTGACCAAATTTAGTTTCTACTGAATCCAAGCATTATAATGACAGTTTATTTTTCAAACATGTTGCAAAATTACAGCTCATTTTAATGAACATAACCTATTTACCTGGGGGGAATTCCATAATGAATATTTCATTTTGTTTTTAACACTTTCTGCAGGACGATTTGTGTGTGTGCATGCATGAGGTTTTGAAATTACAGGAAGTTACCTTTGACCTCACATGACAGCGTACATGGAGCGTGTATGCTAAAATCCATAAGATGTCTTGCAAATCACTTCAAAGGTGTTATCTGCTTTCAATAACAACATTTTTAGATTTAGAGGTGCTTATTTCTCACTAACTTTTACAAACTACATGAGAAGCATATTAGATTTATACAGAAATAAGGTGTTTCGTTGTGTATTCTGCCATGTTGAATTATTTTGTTTGAGCAAGTAGCCAGCTGACATCAGCATGCATCTCCACTCTGACTGGCTGTCATCATGTGCTTCCCAGCATCCCTCGTGCAATCGGTGGATGCCCCCATGTGATCTATGATGCTGCTATGGTCTCTATCATCTATATAATAAAAGCCAAGTGACCTCTATGTATGTGTATGTGTGCGTGCATGTGTGTAACTTTGATCACGGAGAAACTAAGGGGAGAGCTGACATTTGCTGTTTGATATGTTTATGTATTTTGGGTCAAGGATGAACGCCGCAAAAACTTCAAGTTGATAGGAAAAATATTTTTGGAGAAATTAGGGATATTAGGTAACAACAGTGAACAATGGACGTTGATATCACTGTTAATGAGTCCCTGGTAAACAGACAAGCTCTGAACAAAGGAAATATCTCAACCTTGTCAGGTGTAAAACATGACATCAACTAAATGTGCCAAATAATCTTCTTTGTCTTTCGGCTGTTCCCGTTAGGGGTCGCCACAGCAGATCAATCGTTTCCATCTCACCCTGTCCTCTGTATCTTCCTCTGTCACACCAACCACCTGCATGTCCTCTCTCAGCACATCCATGAACCTCCTCTTTGGTCTCCCTCTTCTCCTCCTGCCTGGTGGCTCCATCCTCAGCATCCTTCTCCTTATATACCCTATATTCCCTCCTCTGCACATGTCCAAACCATCTCAATCTCACCTCTCTGACTTTGTCTCCAAACTGTCCCACCTGAGCTGTCCCTCTGATATGTTCATTCCTAATCTTGTCCATTCTTGTCACTCCCAAAGAGAACCTCAACATCTTCAGCTCTGCCACCTCCAGCTCTGCCTCCTGTCTTTTTGTTAGTGCCACTGTCTCTAAACCATACAACATAGCTGGTCTCACTACTGTTTTGTAAACTTTCCCCTTCACCCTTGCTGATATTCTTCGGTCACAAATCACTCCTGCCACCTTTCTCCACCCACTCCACCCTGCCTGCACTCTCTTCTTCACCTCTCTACCACACTCTCCATTACTTTGAACAGTTGACTCCAAATATTTAAACTCATCTACTTTCACCACTTCTACTCCTTGTAACTGCACTATTCCACTGGGCTCCCTCTCATTCACACACATGTACTCAGTCTTGCTTCTACTGACTTTCATTCCCCTTCTCTCCAAAGCATATCTCCACTTCTCCAGACTAGACTCAACTTGCTCTCTACTCTCACTACAGATCACAATGTCATCTGCAAACATCATAGTCCATGGGGACTCCTGTCTGATCTCATCCGTCAACCTGTCCATCACCACTGCAAACAAGAAAGGACTCAGAGCTGATCCTTGGTGTAATCCCACCTCCACCTTGAATGAGTCTGTCATTCCGACTGCGCATCTCACCGCTGTCACACTATTCTTGTACATGTCCTGCACTACCCTAACATACTTCTCTGCCACTCCAGACTTCCTCATACAATACCACAACTCTTCTCTTGGCACCCTATCATAAGCTTTTTCTAAGTCCACAAACACACAATGCAACTCTTTCTGTCCTTCTCTGTACTTTTCCAACAGTATTCTCAGAGCAAACATTGCATCTGTAGTGCTCTTTCTCGGCATGAAACCATATTGCTGCTCACAGATCTTCACCTGTTTTCTAAGCCTAGCTTCTACTACTCTTTCCCATAACTTCATGCTGTGGCTGATCAGCTTTATGCCTCTGTAGTTACTGCAGCTCTGCACATCACCCTTGTTCTTGAAAACAGGAACCAGCACACTTCGTCTCCACTCCTCAGGCATGCTCTCACTTTCCAAGATTTTATTAAACAATCTGGTTAGAAACTCTACTGCCATCTCTCCTAGACATTTCCATGCCTCCACTGGAATGTCATCTGGAACAACTGCCTTTCCACTCTTCATCCTCTTCATAGCAGCCCTCACTTCTTCCTTGCTAATCTCTTGTACTTCCTGATTTACTCTCACCACATATCATCCAGCCTTTTCTCTCACTCATTTTCTTTATTCATCAACTCTTCAAAATATACCCTCCACCTTCTCAGCACACACTCCTCACTTGTCAGCACATTACCATGTGCATCTTTTACCACCCTAACCTGCTGCACATCCTTTCCAGCTCTTTCCCTTTGTCTGGCCAATCGGTACAAGTCCTTTTCTCCTTCCTTACTATTCAACTTCTTGTACAGCTCGCAATATGCCTTTTCCTTTGCTTTTGCCACTTCTCTTTTCGCCTTACGCCGCATCTCCTTGTACTCCTGTCTACTTTCTTCATCTCTCCGACTATCCCAAAACTTTTTCGCCATCCTCTTTCTCCTTATGCTTTCCTGGACCTCTTCATTCCACCACCAAGTCTCCTTGTCTTCCTTCCACTGTCCAGATGTCATACCCAGTACTGTCCTAGCTGTCTCCCTCACCACATCTGCAGTACTTTTCCAGTTGTCCAAAATTGCTTCCCCTCCAACCAGTGCTTCTCTCACCTGCTCGCTAAATTTCACACAACAGTCTTCCTCCTTCAGCTTCCACCATCTGATCCTTTGTTGAGCTCTCACTCTCTTCTTCTTCTTTACCTCTAAAGTCATCCTACAAACAACCATCCTATGCTGTCTAGTGACACTCTCTCCTGCTACCACCTTACAGTCTGTGATTTCTTTTAGCTTGCATCTCCTATAAAGAATGTAGTCCACCTGTGTGCACCTTCCTCCACTCTTATATGTTACCCTGTGCTCCTCCCTTTTCTTAAAGTAGGTATTCACCACAGCCATTTCCATCCTTTTTGCAAAATCAACTACCATCTGTCCTTCCCCATTCCTATCCTTGATACCATATCTACCCATTACTTCCTCATCACCTTTGTTCCCTTCACCAACATGCCCACTGAAGTCTGCTACTATCACCACTCTTTCATGCTTGGGCACACTCTCTACCACCTCATCTAACACACTCCAGAAATCTTCTTTCTCCTTCATCTCACAACCAACCTGTGGGGCATATGCACTGATGATATTCATCATCACCCCTTCAATTTCCAACTTCACACTCATCACCCTGTCAGACACTCGCTTAACCTCCAACACACTTTTAACATACTCTTCCTTTAAAATGACACCAACACCATTTCGCTTCCTGTCCTCACCATGGTACAACAACTTGTACCCACCGCCGATGCACCTGCTCTTACGTCCCTTCCACTTGGTCTCTTGCACACACAATATGTCTACCTTTCTCCTCTCCATCATATCAGCCAGCTCTCTCCCTTTACCAGTCATTTGTTATTATCTATCGTCCACCTGGTCGTTACTGTGAGTTTCTCTGTGAATTTTCAGACCTTCTGTCTGACTTAGTGCTTAGCTCAGATAAGATACTTATAGTGGGCGATTTTAACATCCACACAGATGCTGAGAATGACAGCCTCAACACTGCATTTAATCTATTATTAGACTCTATTGGCTTTGCTCAAAAAGTAAATGAGTCCACCCACCACTTTAATCATATCTTAGATCTTGTTTTGACTTATGGTATGGAAATAGAAGACTTAACAGTATTCCCTGAAAACTCCCTTCTGTCTGATCATTTTTTAATAACATTTACATTTACCCTGATGGACTACCCTGCAGTGGGGAATAAGTTTCATTACACTAGAAGTCTTTCAGAAAGCGCTGTAACTAGGTTTAAGGATATGATTCCTTCTTTATGTTCTCTATTGTCATATACCAACACAGAGCAGAGTAGCTACCTAAACTCTGTAAGGGAGTTAGAGTATCTCGTCAATAGTTTTACATCCTCATTGAAGACAACTTTGGATGCTGTAGCTCCTCTGAAAAAGAGAGCTTTAAATCAGAAGTGTCTGACTCCGTGGTATAACTCACAAACTCGTAGCTTAAAGCAGATAACCCGTAAGTTGGAGAGGAAATGGCGTCTCACTAATTTAGAAGATCTTCACTTAGCCTGGAAAAAGAGTTTGTTGCTCTATAAAAAAGCCCTCCGTAAAGCTAGGACATCTTTCTACTCATCACTAATTGAAGAAAATAAGAACAACCCCAGGTTTCTTTTCAGCACTGTAGCCAGGCTGACAAAGAGTCAGAGCTCTATTGAGCTGAGTATTCCATTAACTTTAACTAGTAATGACTTCATGACTTTCTTTGCTAACAAAATTTTGACTATTAGAAAAAAAATTATTCATAACCATCCCAAAGATGTATCGTTATCTTTGGCTGCTTTCAGTGATGCCGGTATTTGGTTAGACTCTTTCTCTCCGATTGTTCTGTCTGAGTTATTTTCATTAGTTACTTCATCCAAACCATCAACATGTTTATTAGACCCCATTCCTGCCAGGCTGCTCAAGGAAGTCCTACCATTATTTAATGCTTCAATCTTAAATATGATCAACTTATCTTTGTTAGTTGGCTATGTACCACAGGCTTTTAAGGTAGCAGTAATTAAACCATTACTTAAAAAGCCATCACTTGACCCAGCTATTTTAGCTAATTATAGGCCAATCTCCAACCTTCCTTTTCTCTCAAAGATTCTTGAGAGGGTAGTTGTAAAACAGCTAACTGATCACCTGCAGAGGAATGGTCTATTTGAAGAGGTTCAGTCAGGTTTTAGAATTCATCATAGTACAGAAACAGCATTAGTGAAGGTTACAAATGATCTTCTTATGGCTTCGGACAGTGGACTTATCTCTGTGCTTGTTCTGTTGGACCTCAGTGCTGCTTTTGATACTGTTGACCATAAAATTTTATTACAGAGATTAGAGCATGTCATAGGTATTAAAGGCACTGCGCTGCGGTGGTTTGAATCATATTTGTCTAATAGATTACAGTTTGTTCATGTAAATGGGGAATCTTCTTCACAGACTAAAGTTAATTATGGAGTTCCACAAGGTTCTGTGCTAGGACCAATTTTATTCACTTTATACATGCTTCCCTTAGGCAGTATTATTAGACGGTATTGCTTAAATTTTCATTGTTACGCAGATGATACCCAGCTTTATCTATCCATGAAGCCAGAGGACACACACCAATTAGCTAAACTGCAGGATTGTCTTACAGACATAAAGACATGGATGACCTCTAATTTCCTGCTTTTGAACTCAGATAAAACTGAAGTTATTGTACTTGGCCCCACAAATCTTAGAAGCATGGTGTCTAACCAGATCTTTACTCTGGATGGCATTTCCCTGACCTCTAGTAATACTGTGAGAAATCTTGGAGTCATTTTTGATCAGGATATGTCATTCAAAGCGCATATTAAACAAATATGTAGGACTGCCTTTTTGCATTTACGCAATATCTCTAAAATCAGAAAGGTCTTGTCTCAGAGTGATGCTGAAAAACTGATTCATGCATTTATTTCCTCTAGGCTGGACTATTGTAATTCTTTATTATCAGGTTGTCCTAAAAGTTCCCTAAAAAGCCTTCAGTTGATTCAAAATGCTGCAGCTAGAGTACTGACGGGGACTGGCAGGAGAGAGCATATCTCACCCGTGTTGGCCTCTCTTCATTGGCTTCCTGTTAATTCTAGAATAGAATTTAAAATTCTTCTTCTTACTTATAAGGTTTTGAATAATCAGGTCCCATCTTATCTTAGGGACCTCGTAGTACCATATCACCCTAATAGAGCGCTTCGCTCTCAGACTGCAGGCTTACTTGTAGTTCCTAGGGTTTGTAAGAGTAGAATGGGAGGCAGAGCCTTCAGCTTTCAGGCTCCTCTCCTGTGGAACCAGCTCCCAATTCAGATCAGGGAGACAGATACCCTCTCTACTTTTAAGATTAGGCTTAAAACTTTCCTTTTCGCTAAGGCTTATAGTTAGGGCTGGATCGGGTGACCCTGGACTATCCCTTGGTTATGCTGCTTTAGACGTAGACTGTGGGGGGGGTTCCCATGATGCACTGTTTCTTTCTCTTTTTGCTCTGTATGCATCACTCCGCATTTAATCATTAGTGATCGATCTCTGCCCCCCTCCACAGCATGTCTTTTTCCTGGTTCTTTCCCTCAGCCCCAACCAGTCTCAGCAGAAGACTGCCCTCCCTGAGCCTGGTTCTGCTGGAGGTTTCTTCTTGTTAAGAGGGAGTTTTTCCTTCCCACTGTTGCCAAGTGCTTGCTCACAGGGGGTCGTTTTGACCGTTGGGGTTTTTCATAATTATTGTATGGCCTTGCCTTACAATATAAAGCGCCTTGGGGCAACTGTTTGTTGTGATTTGGCGCTATATAAAAAAAAAGTTGATTGATTGATTGATTGATACTACCAACATTCAAAGTCCCCACTCTCATTTCCACCCTTCTAGTTTTCTTCTTCTCCCGCTGTTCGTGGCAACGTTTTCCTCCTCTTTTTCGTCGTACAATAATTCACAAATTTCCTGCACTTTCAGTTAAAATCATTGTAGAAAGTTTGCATAATTTATTACCACGCTTGAAAAATGCCAGCTATCTATTTTATAAACACTATCCAATCTAGAACCCGTGGTTCCCCACCGGCAAAGCGCGAGCAGACTGTTTGCATCACTGCTGAACGTAGTTCAAGGCCATCGGTTTGTTTGAATTTTTTTCCCTTTAGGGGAACTGTATTTTTTCCAGACAACGTCAGTTTTGATCATATTGGCAATGTCATATTATGAATCCCTTTGCAGGGGTGGTGGCCAAGTGGTTAATGTGCTTGGTTTCAGTTCAGAAGGTTCTGGGTTCAAATCCCACCCCTGCCACATTTCTCCATGTAATGTGGAGTTGCATCAGGAAGGGCATCCGGTGTAAAACTTGTGCCAATTCAACATGCAGATCCACCTTGGATTTGCTGTGGCGACCCCGAGTGCAAACAAGGGAGCAGCTGAAGGGACTTACTTTTACTATATTATGAATCCCTTGTGAAAAAGGATAACAAATAAAATGATAGTGGTGCCAAAGAAAATTATTTTTTAAAACTTAAAAAAAAAAAACAAAGGCTGTACACTTTTTAACTTTTGAAGAATCTGAAAAGAATCTGAAGAATTGCACTCTCTGAGTGCCCCTTCATATTATAAATATTCTTTAATTCCCCACATCCTGACAAAACAAACCAGTTTTCAGGTGCAGCGGTGGTGTTCCTACTTGTAATCAAGCACAATAGTGTTTTTACCTGAGGCCATCAAATATGGCCATCAGGTATTGCAACGACTTTGCATCTGTCCGTCTGTCTGTCTGTCTGTCTGCTCTCAGCATAAGTCCAGTCCTATTGCTGCCAGAGTCGTCAAATTCACAGGGAACATTCTTGGGACACAGACCTTGGATAAGTTCACAGATGGCCAGTGTGGGCACAGTTCCGCTAATCTGCTAACCGCTAATTAGCAAAGCTAGCTTTTTGTTAGCGGATTAGCTTTTCAGATAACTTTGAAAACCATCAATGGACTAATTAGACCAATTAGCTTCCGCTAAATTTACTTCTGCTAACTTTCAGTCCACTAACTTTTTTTTTTTGCTGGTAAAGTGAGTAAAGTTTTACAGTCAAAAATGTTTGTAAACCCTAAAATCATACAGGTTAGTTCCTTCTATTGTGTGTCTGCAACAGTCAGGCCAGTGTGAGGAGCTCAGCATTCCCCCTTCTGAGCACTCCCCCTGCCTTTACTGCGCCTTTACTGCGCCTTCACTGCGCCTTCACTGCGCCTTCACTGCGCCTTCACTGCGCATGCGTGATTTCGGAGCGTCAGCAGCGATTCACTGATTATTGCCTCGTTTCTGCTTAAAACTGCACTCCAATCATAATCTATCTCAGCGACAGATATATGAAGCTTTTGTACAACAATCATTTACACATAAATTCAGCATTATTTCATAATAAAAGACGGGGGAGCGATCAAAGCGTGACAGCAAAATGTCTGAGTCTGACTCTCTACTAGAGGTGGGCGAATCGATCCTAATATCGATAATATCAATACCAATGCTGATATTGATATTGAAAGATCCTCGTGTAAAAAGATCAATACTCAAGCTTTTTTTCTCTCCCGCACGCACTGACTGCTGCGCACACAGATTCATCAAAGTCTACTCTCTGTAAGAGCAGCGCTACGCTGTGTCACACAACACGGAGCAGTGCACCCTTGTATTGCGGTTTTCCAGCCCTGTACCTCAGGAGAGTTTAAGTTGTGTTGAGTGATATTTTTTTAAACAAAAATGTTGATTGTGATAATAAAGTATTTTGTTGTATTTTGTACAATGTTTGGTGAAATTCTATCCTAGGTCTTTTGGATCCTTTGGATTTATGAAGCTTAAATATGAAAAGGTATCGGTATTGGCGATACTGGGCCTGCATTTACTTGGTATCGGATCAATACCAAAATTCCCAGTATCGCCCACCTCTACTCTCTATATCCAAAGTGATCAATGGAAATAATGTGATTATTAACCATCAGATGACAAAGTAAAACCTCTTAAATTATTCTAATTCAGTTTTACTCAGACACGAGGTGCCCTGTGTTCTGTTGAGATGAGGTCTTGTAGTGTAAATCGACAGTTAGTTTGTCTGCTTTAAAGACAGCATGTACATCTTTACTTTTTTAAAGTGAAAAGACACTTATTCCTGTATTTTTATGGGACGACAAAACTTATGTGGGTTTTCTTTGGTGGGGAAGCTCAACACAACGGGTGAGGTGTAGATTTTACCAGTCCTGTTAAACACAACACGGGTGAGCCATTCCTGTTTCTATAAATATAATACAGACATAAACTGTGGCTATTAATATTGTGATTTACTACTTTTTTTCTCACTCACTTGTCTGGTGACTGCGAATATCTGGTTTATATGATGACTGTTTAGGTGAGTTTTACTGTACATGGGACTGAACAATAAATTTAATTAATGGGATTATTAACCATCAAATGACAAGGTAAAACCTCTTCAATCATTCTAAAGTCACTTTTAAGCAGAAACGAGGCTGTTTTAAGCAGAAACGAGGCGTTAATCCGTGATGCATTGAAATGACGGATGGTCAGTGAACGCAACAGCTAGCAGCTGTGTAGCTGTGGCACTGTGATCGCTTCCCCCGTCTTTTATGATGAAATAATGCTGAATTTATGTAGAAATGATTGTTGTACAAAAGCTTCAGATATCTGTCGTGGAGACAGATGATGACTGGAGTGCAGTTTGAAGCAGAAACGAGGTGCTAATCAGTGAACCGCATGCGCAGTGAAGGCAGGGCGGACCGAGTTTTAGGGCGGACTGTTCAGTCAATGCAAGTGGTTTTACTCCAAAAAGAGTTGATTTTACACTATATTGAGTTGATTTAGCCCTGTGGTAGAGTATATTTAACTCTATTTAGACTGGGACCAAATGCTATCCCAGCAGAGTAAATTTTACTAGCTAAATCTCCTGTGCAGTAGCAATTATGCTGGCAGTCAGATATGAAAGTGAATGATAAGATCTGTGGGCAGGTGTGACCAGCAGCCATTAAGAGCCTTTATGAGTGCAGCAACATCAACATCAGGCAACATCATCCAGATGTCCACGCAGGCATATTACTCTGAGTTGTTGCCTTTATGACCACATTAATATAAATGCTTGGAGCCTGTTGCTATAAGGCCATTGCTAATGACATCACACTAAAGTGGTCGATGGCTTTGGGTCTCTCGTAGCAACCAGCGGGGCATCACAAATATACACAGAAAGTTATTTATATCATGAGTATGTGTTTCACACAGTTTGCAAATTGGAAATATTTAGGAATTGGACATGCACCTTATCTGAATTGTGATTCTAAGCAATACTCCCAATCAGGGTTGGGAGGGTTACTTTAAAAATGTATTCCGATACAGTTACTAGTTACCTGTTGAAAAATGTAGTCAGTAACGTAATCCAAGTACCATAATATTAAAGTAATGTAATTTGATTACTTTCAATTACTTCTGGATTACTCCAATATCAAATATGCTAATACAGACAAAAGAAACTAAATAGAAATAGTCTTGACCAAATAGTACAGTTTATTAAGCAAAAATAAAACTTTCTTTTACACGGCATGCTCTGTTTTACTTCACATTATGAATTAAGAGCACCCACAATATTATTTTAAACACACCCAGTGTTCACCTGCTAAATTTTCAACAAAAAATGGCAAATAAATTAAGGATAATGAAAACTCAGGAGTGTGCGGATGAATATGTAATTAAAAGTGGCTTGCAGAACAATATACAAAACAAACAAAAAAAAGTCTGCTACTTGTTCAGTAAACATAAAATTATCTTACTTTAGTCTTTCACATAGTATTAGCACCATGTTTAACATATCAGTCCACTTATTGAACTTTCAAAATAAGAACAAAAGCATAGTGAAAACCATTAAATAAATCCTGTCAGTAAGGAGGCGTGATCGCCATTTTAATTCCGGGCAAGTTAGTGATTTGCGCGCATAGAAGTTCAAGAAACAGGTGGAATATGCCGGAAAGCTGCGCATGTTGGCAAAACCACAAACGGAGGAACAAGGAAGACAATATTTCCTTCCATAAGTAAGTGGTTTTGGTTCTTCTTGTCACTTTGTCCGTGATATTTGGAAGATAAACAGGTGTGTGTCTCCTGCCGTACCTGTGTCGCCTGATGACACGGACCATTAACTCTTCACTTATGTCTAGTTGATATTTTCCACTGCTAGACCAATGTCTAGTTAAAATACTTGTCGCTAGTGATTAAAATTGTTCGACAAGACTGGGGATTTTTTCTTTTAATTTGCACCTTAAAATAATGAGATTATAATGACCCGCGCTGTGCCACTCACAGTCACACCCACACATAGAGATGTGTACACACACCAATGACTTCATGAATGAAACTCGGTCAATAAAGGATAATTGTGTAAAAATATAATATGTATATAAATGTACTGTAATGGTTTTAGGAGCCGCGCTGCACTGAACAGCAGCTTCCCAATATTTGGGAATGTGTGTGTGTCAGAGTAAGTTTAATACTTTCCTGACATAATTTAATGTAATTTAATTTACTGGCTCGATATCCAGGTCAAAATGGCATTTTAACATGTATTTTGCAAGCATTTTTCCGAGTGTGTTCAGTCACGAATCTCCTTTGAAAATGCATTAACATCCGGGAACTTCATCAATATTTTGCCCGGTTAGGAGACATCATGTCGCTGTCCATGAAGGGACGTTTTCGTTTCAAAGAAAAAAATATATATTACATACAGATAATATCATAAAATGCATTAAAATTGTAATCCTGCAAACTAATCCCCATTTTTACTAAATATACCTGTAATCTGAATACGTCTTTTTTTCTGTAACTGTAGCGGAATACAGTTACCTTTTTTTGTATCCTAATTACGTAACACCATTACATGTATTCCATTACTCCCCAAGCCTGCTCCCAAAAGTGCATAAAACAGGTATCTACTATACAAGCAACTGTTTGGCCATTGCAGTATCACGAGGTCTTTGAAATGGAGCAATATCTACACCTAGTGGACATTTATCATTAATGCAGATGCTTTATATATTTCACCAAAATTAAACCCAACCCCAACTGATTTAAGACAAAAAATGGCTTGCAAGGTTGCTACCCAGTTGAGACACCAGTTTTGAGCATCATTCCAAGACCAGAAGCATGCAGATTTGGAACAAGAAACAAACAAACAAAAAAATCTGATTTTATCCTTGTTCCAAAATGCACTGAACAGATGTAGCACCTCAGTCCTGTTTGATCCATTAATACTGGGATGAAACCGGGTTTGTTCTCATTTTTTAAAAAGTCCATGAGTCAAGATACATTTTTGAGCTTTGAACCTTGAATGGCCCAGCAGTCACACGCGTTCCTATTCCGCACCTGCTTTAATTACAAAAACTGAGCCAAATTCTTTTCCCACCATGTAATTATTCTTTGAGACAAATAATCTACGGATTTTATCCTCATTCTAACTGTGATGGAGGCCTCACGAGGCCTACAGGGCAACGTGTTAAACAGTCTTAGCACGCAAATCAAACAACCTCCTCCAACCGTCACTGTGGACTGGTGCTAAAAACCCTTTGACTGGCTCTTGCGCACCCCACGGCCACGCGTGCACTTTACCCCCGAGAGCATCCATCCCTCCACCTCTGGTAGCTAAACAAGCCGCCAGTCGTTTCACCTTCACCGCGCATCAATAACACGACCACAGCGGCTCGCAGGGACGGACGCCTGCGCGGCGTGACGCGGTGTTCCACCATCCATTTCTCAGCATCACCACCTCTCCTTTCTCCGTCATTTAAGCGCCGGAGAGGAGGGAGCTGCGGCGTCAGGATGCAGGATGTGAAGGGCACATTGGCGGCGCGGCTGCAGGCGCGTCGCTGCGCGCTGTGAGCTGACGGAGGTAAAGATGCCGGACGCGGAGCAAATATATCGGATGTCGGCGTCACCCTGAGCGCACTCCTGTAATTCCACTCTGACTGGCCACAATGTCAGCACGCATCCTCCTCTCTCTCACACACACACACGCGCGTGCGCGCACGAACTAGCAGAAGGCTACTTACAATTCCTTTATGAGCATTATTATTAGTTTTTTTCTTTTTTCCTGCGGCACAGCAAGACCAATATATCCCGGAGAGGAACAGCTCGGTGCGGCTCCAGAAACAGGCTCAGTCTCTCCCTCCGCTGGTCTTTTCCACCACCTCTGCTCTTCTATGTCATTCTACCTCCACAGCCGCTTATTTTGTCCGAATTCACTTCCTGATCGGGGCCGCGGCGCGGCGTTGCTGCTGCGCGTAAAGCGGCGAGGCTTGTGCGCGCAACGCCCCCAATAAAAAATATATTTAAAAAACTGCGGGATTATTATTGATAAATATAATAATAATAATAATAATAATAATAATAATAATACGTTTATTTTCAGACTCGACAGCAGCTGATCCATATCATCCAGCCATAAATAATACAGATAAAATACAGTAAACAACAACAGAATCGAATCATTGTCACCAGGGTATTTTTTTTTCCAATCACATGTTTGTTTTTTAACGTCTTTGTTCACGTAGTGTTTTGTTTGATATAAAATAATGACTCATTTTCTGAAGCTGTGTTTCAGTACTTTACTATGTGACCTAAAGGTTCGAGAAGTGGTTTTGTGATCGAATAGGTTTGAATTTATTTTTTAACATTTATTTAACTAGGTTTAGTCCCATTGAGATCAAGCTCTCTTTTACAAGGGAGACCTGGACAATTCACCTCTGCATGTAGATGATGTGGGAGTAAAAGGGGTAAGAAACGTGAAATGTCCCAAATCGCACTCGGTGACTTGGTGATTCTGAGGTTTGGCTCTGCATTATATGGATAAAAAAAAAAAAAAAAAAAGCACTACAAAAATACACTTACTTTTCCATTTCAATATTTGTAGAACCTTTATTTATTTATTTATTTATTTATTTATTTATTTATTTAGGGGGAGGGGGTGGGGGTTTGAAAGTGAATAATCTTGGACACCAAGGTATCCAGACTGTCCACCAGATGTCGCTATCACACTGTCCGCAGCACTCTCAGCAACCTTGATTGTTTCTTGTTTCGGGTCATTTAAGGTTTCAAGCCTTTAGAAACAGTTTTTGAAATCATTGCTCCATTTGACATTTTGAGTATTTCTGAACATTTAACCATTTTTCTGAAGAACCTGATTCTTTTATCTTCCAGGTCTCTCTCTCTCTCTCTCTCTCTCTACTTGTGTGTGTGTGTGTGTTTAAACCATGACCTCGAGGACATTTTGGCAGGTCTTTACACATTCAAAGGGCCGTTTGAGGTTTATGTTAAAATACATTTTGAGTTAAAAAAAAAAAAGATGAATAATTTTCTGAACCACAGTTTGGCATCATCACCATATTTCTTTAGCAAATGTTTCATTTAGTGTTTCAAGCATTTTAAAACGCAGAATAATTGGTTTAGCTTTGAAATCATTTCAAAACACTCAATCGTTTTCTAAAGCAATTATTTCATTTTATTATTTTAGCTATTTATTTGTTTGTTAGTTAGTTTATTTATTGACTGAATCGAAGCAGTGAATTATTTTCTAAAACAAGTAATTCCTACTGATGCAGGTGTTTCAATGTCATTTTGTTGAATTTTAAGACTTCTGAAACATTAAATTAGAAGAAATATTTATTTATATTTTCAGATTCTTATCAAACCCTTTGTTTTAAAGTATTTAATATTAGATTTCTAAATAAATAAATAAATGGATGGAGAGTGGAGGTCGCGTGCATGAGTCTGGAATTATGTAACAGTCGCTTATTTATAGCATCTGTGTCTGTCTGCAAGTGCCAGCATCCGCTTTATCCTCTGGGTCGTCCACTGTACTGCTCCTGTCGTTTAACACTGCACAGAGTACAATATGTACAGTTCTGTACGTACAGTACTGTATGCTGTGCTGCAACAGTACACACAGGTGAACAGCACGTCTCATTTGAACTATGTTCTAGTTGGTCTTAAGGCACTAGAACATCCACCTGCAGCTAAGCAAAGGGAGTGGTGTTAAACTGGTGAACCGAGGGCCAAATGCAGCCAGTGAGTCAGAAGATTGTGGCCTAGATTGTGGCATATGATCATTACTTCCAATGACTGACAAAGAAGGGGCAGCGGTTTGATGACCACTGCTGTCTGTGTGTTACACTAAAGACATCTGAAATATTGTGAACAGATTTAAATAAAAACTGTCAAAGATGGGTCCTGGAAGAGACAATAACATTTTGATGGATCCGTTACTAGTACTTAATAATAAATCACATTACAAGTGAGTGACTCTCACATCTGTGTCCTCCTGTATATTTTATGTTTTATATATAAAGCAAGTCCCTTTGACTGCTCCCTTGTTTTTTCTCGGGGTCATGAAGATGCAGGGGGATCTGCATGTTGAATTGGCACAAGTTTTACACCGGAAGCTCTTTCTGACACAACTCCAAATTACATGGAGAAATGGGCAGGGGTGGGGTTTGAACCAACAACCCCACCACCCCTACACACACACACACTATATATATATATATATATATATATATATATATATATATATATATATATATATATATATATATATATACACTCAACAAAAATATAAATGCAACACTTTTGGTTTTGTTCCCATTTTGTATGAGATGAACTCAAAGATCTAAAACTTTTTCCACATACACAATATCACCATTTCCCTCAAATATTGTTCACAAACCAGTCTAAATCTGTGATAGTGAGCACTTCTCCTTTGCTGAGATAATCCATCCCAACTCACAGGTGTGCCATATCAAGATGCTGATTAGACACCATGATTAGTGCACAGGTGTGCCTTAGACTGCCCACAATAAAAGGCCACTCTGAAAGGTGCAGTTTTATCACACAGCACAATGCCACAGATGTCGCAAGATTTGAGGGAGCGTGCAATTGGCATGCTGACAGCAGGAATGTCAACCAGAGCTGTTGCTCGTGTATTGAATGTTCATTTCTCTACCATAAGCTGTCTCCAAAGGCGTTTCAGAGAATTTGGCAGTACATCCAACCAGCCTCACAACCACAGACCACGTGTAGCCACACCAGCCCAGGACCTCCACATCCAGCATGTTCACCTCCAAGATCGTCTGAGACCAGCCACTCGGACAGCTGCTGAAACAATCGGTTTGCATAACCACAGAATTTCTGCACAAACTGTCAGAAACCATCTCAGGGAAGCTCATCAGCATGCTCGTCGTCCTCATCAGGGTCTCGACCTGACTCCAGTTCGTTGTCGTAACTGACTTGAGTGGGCAAATGCTCACATTCGCTGGCGTTTGGCACATTGCAGAGGTGTTCTCTTCACGGATGAATCCCAGTTCACACTGTCCAGGGCAGATGGCAGACAGCGTGTGTGGCGTTGTGTGGGTGAGATGTTTTCTGATGTCAATGTTGTGGATCGAGTGGCCCATGGTGGCGGTGGGGTTATGGTATGGGCAGGCATCTGTTATGGATGAAGAACACAGGTGCATTTTATTGATGGCATTTTGAATGCACAGAGATACCGTGATGCGATCCTGAGGCCCATTGTTGTGCCATACATCCAAGAACATCACCTCATGCTGCAGCAGGATAATGCACGGTCCCATGTTGCAAGGATCTGTACACAATTCTTGGAAGCTGAAAATGTCCCAGTTCTTGCATGGCCGGCATACTCACCAGACATGTCACCCATTGAGCATGTTTGGGATGCTCTGGACCGGCGTATACAACAGCATGTACCAGTTCCTGCCAATATCCAGCAACTTCGCACAGCCATTGAAGAGGAGTGGACCAACATTCCACAGGCCACAATTGACAACCTGATCAACTCTATGCGAAGGAGATGTGTTGCACTGCATGAGGCAAATGGTGGTCACACCAGATACTGTCTGGTATCCCCCCCCCCCCCCCCAATAAAACAAAACTGCACCTTTCAGAGTGGCCTTTTATTGTGGGCAGTCTAAGGCACACCTGTGCACTAATCATGGTGTCTAATCAGCATCTTGATATGGCACACCTGTGAGGTGGGATGGATTATATCAGCAAAGGAGCAGTGCTCACTATCACAGATTTAGACTGGTTTCTGAACAATATTTGAGGGAAATGGTGATGTTGTGTATGTGGAAAAAGTTTTAGATCTTTGAGTTCATCTCATACAAAATGGGAGCAAAACCAAAAGTGTTGCGTTTATATTTTTGTTGAGTGTATATACGAGGTCTGTGATAAAAGTAACGGTCCTTATTATTTTTTTTCAAAAACCATATGGATTTGAATCACGTGTGATTACATCAGACATGCTTGAACCCTCGTGGGCATGCGAGAGTTTTTTCACGCCTGTCGGTTACGTCATTCGCCTGTGGGCAGTCTTTGAGTGAGGAGTCGCCCACCCTCTCGTCGTTTTTTCATTGTTTAGGAATGGCTCAGAGACTGCTGCTTTGTTTGATAAAAATTATTTCAAAAACTGTAAGGCACAACTGAGTGGACACCATTCGATAAATTCAGCTGGTTTTCGGTAAAAATTTTAACGGCTGATGAGAGATTTTGGTCTGGTAGTGTCGCTGTAAGGACGGCCCACGGCGCCTGACGGCGATCTGCGCTTTGAGGCAGCAGCGTCTCGCAGTTTCAAGTTGAAAACTTCCACATTTCAGGCTCTGTTGACCCAGTAAGTCGTCAGAGAACAGAGAACTTTCAGACGAAATCGGCATGAGGAGTTTATTCGGACATTCCATTGTTAACGGACATTTTGTAATGAAAGAACGTGCAGGCAGAGTCGCATGTCGGGCCGGACCCGACCGCGGGGGGTCGCGACAGGAAAAACACCTCCGTTGGAAACCTTAACGGGCAAGTTGGAACATGCCCAAGCTGGTAAACAATTTCTCATTTACTCACTTGTTGAAAGCCATCAAAAGCCGCCTGAATTTTACAAATGGTTTTCAACACGGAGGTGTTTTTCCTGTCGCGGCGCACACAGATTCGCCGAGTCGTCACGGAAACGACTCGGCGAATTTGTGCGCACGTCTTTCATTAAAAAATGTCCTTAAACAGTGGAATGTCCGCATAAAGTCCTCATGCCGGCCTCTTCTGAATCTTCTCTGTTCTCTCACATCGTCCTGGGTGAATTAAGCCTTAAATTAGGATGTTTTCAGGTCGAAACAGGCCGACGACGGTGCCTGGAAGCCCTGCAGGACGTCCCGCTCCGTGGGAAGTCCTTACACCGACAGAAACACCCCATAATCTCTCATCAGCCGTTAAACTTTTCACCGAAAACCAGCTTAATTTCTCGAATAGTGTCCACTCGGATATTCCTCACAGGTCCAGAAAAAATGTTGATAAAGCAACGCGCGCCGTCCGCAGCGGCTATTCAGACAAAGAGATTCCGACGGGCGGGGTGGAGCACTCCTCACTCAAGGCCTGCCCACAGGCGAATGACGTCACCGACGCGTGAAAAAAGTCACGCATGAGCACGAGGGTTCAAGCATGTCTGATGTAAAACATATGAATCAAATCCATTTATTTTTTGAAAAAAATAAAAAGGACCGCTTTTTTCATCACAGACCTTGTATATATATATATATATATATATATATATATATATATATATATACAGTATATGTATACACACATATATATAATGGCATGCCAAACAGGAAAATGTGAGAATATAAACACTGAAAACCTTGTATATGTTAAATGGAAGCTTGAATATATTGAATGAACCTTGAATATGATGAGTAAAACTAAATATATATTGAATGGAAACTTGAATATATTCACACTTACAGTTTGAATTTTATGTGTGGAGAGTTTTCACTTGTCAGAAAATTACTACACTTACAAGAAGCAGAACAACAGAGTTGCAGTGTTGGAAAAGCTTTTAAGGTTTTAATTAGTCGGTGTTTGTGAGAACTGGTAAGAATTAAAAGGCTGAGGTTCCAGAAAAAAATGTCTTGTAGCCTAACGAAGAGTGAGGAAGAAAATAACAAAAGCGCATGTTTAAACAGATCCACACATCTTTATTCACCCTCATTCATACATATTTCAACAAGAATTCCTCCGTAATAAAAACATTATTTGACATAAAGATCTCCAAGGAGACAACACAGTGGCGAGCCAAATAAATACATACAAGAAGTCAGGAGGAACGTAAAGCTACAGTGTGTAGGATTTAGGGGTGTTTATTAGCAGAAGTGGAATATCATACAAATAATGAATATTTATGAGTTCAATATTTAATTTGGTGAAAGATGGAATATAATATAATGACGAAAATAGATCCTTGTCATTTGATATTTTATTAATTTATATACATCGGAAAAGGGACTTACATTTTGGTGCTCCTCACTGGTCCTTAACAGTCCAAAATTGTTCTCAGTAATCTGAGATGCCGTCCACTGACTTCATGTACAAACTGCCATCTACTTTCCTCACTCCAGCGAAAAATCCCATCAAAAGATTGTCTAGCTTTTCAGTCTAACAGCACTTCATGCCTCCAGACAGCATGGTGGATTTGTTTGTGTGTGTGTGTGTGTGTGTGTGTGTGTGTGTGTGTGTGTGTGTGTGTGTGTGTGTGTGTGTGTGTGTGTGTGTGTGTGTTAGAAGAATTAGCAGCATCAATTAGTTCCTTCAAATCTGCGTGTGCAATAGCACATTTCATATAGCACCAAAATTGCACTCTAAAAAGAACTATTGCACAGTAAATCAAATACAGTGGCAAATGGTATGAATAATCCATGTCACGTGACATACAATCCACCAATCAAATGACAAGGATCCACTCAGCCGTTATATAAAGCATTTTGAACCACCAGTTCATTAGTGTATCATCACCTGCAATAACAACACATTGCGTTCGCATAAGCTTATAATAATCTCGTCACATTTATGCACATGGAAGCGAGCCCCCTCATGGAGGCCACCATATTGCACCACCATTTTGATACAGTCGCACAAAAGTGACAAATTAGGCTGACTTCTGCATTTTGCAGGACGGTTGGAAGACTGAAGAAAAACAAGTGGAGTCAGTGGTTACTGCTCTGTACACTGTCTACTGGTTAACAAACTTGAGAACTCACATTTTTGTGAAATGGAGGTTCATACCTCTTACTTATCAAAACAGAAGACAAGGCAGCATGAATCCACATCACCAAAGAAGTGTAAACATGAGGGGAAACAAAATCATGACTGGCTATATCACAAAGCAATCTGCAACCTCACAGCGAGACGACACTAAATCTTATACACTGCAGCTTTAAACAGAAAGTCAAGCAAGTAAAAAAAAAGTGCTGAAACGAGCCTGCGTGTTTGTGTGAAGTCTAAAGATTATGTTTAAAGTGCTGAATTTCTCCTAAAAATGGAATAAAACACTGACTGCATTAGATTCAAGATGATGTTATAGATTCCTACTGTAAAAATAAAGTGGGTAATTAGTAAGAAAAATCAGAGCCTTTTCAACTTCAACTTTCAATTTTTTTAAAGAACTATTCTCTGTTACTTGCAGTTATAGTCACATGACGAACCCAATGAAGTTAAAGTATAAATAAAATATTGCAAACCCCCCGAAATATAATAAATATATGGTGTCATTTTATTTTGAGCAAAACGTATACTGATATTTTTTTTTTTTTTTTTTGGTGAAACCTCAAAATCTGCTTCCTGAGCCTCTTCTTCTTGTTTTCACTTACTTTCCCTTTCAAGGAACAATACAGATCACTAACTGTTGTGTGTTGGGGGGGCGTGGCTGGCTGTGTTGGTGTTCTTTTCTTTTCTTTGCTCTCCAGGTGGCATGAGGGCTGATTTGTCTGTGGAGAAAGTGCTGGCTGAAGAGTCCTCACCCTTATTAGCGTCATGTGGAACACCTGTGGCAGGGGCTCACGTGCGGCCTTGAAGACTTGCAGCTGGAGCAGATAATTGGATGGCGTTCTGCATATAAGTCATGTGTGATTTGAGCAGAACTGCCGGGAACTCGACCTTGTGACGTTTGTTTGTGAGACGCTGAGGACCGCGCCTGGGTTTGACATATCGAGCCCGTGAAGCAGGGAAGGGTGAGGACACATGCTGTCAGCACACGCTAAAGGTAATTAAGTGATTAAGTAATTGTTGATAGTATCTTGGTGTTTTGTTACACAGTAAACTGAGACTGTGAAGAGAATTGTGCAGCTTGCTTCTCACTGCGGTGGCGTGCAGGATAAGTGATCCTCCACTTGTTGTGAGAGGCTGCTCATTTGTATAAAGTTAAAAAGAAACATTGACCTAAGTGTGTTGCTGATAGCGTGTGTTATGCGAAAGATAGAGTTGTATCTGCTGACTCACCTCACCTTCTCTTTGCTCCACAGAGAATCGGTTCGTCGTGTCCACCTGGGGGGTGTTTGGCGGTGGTAGTGAGTCCAGGAGTGCCGGGCTTTAATCCTTGCGGGCGCTGGAGAACGTGCCACTTATCACTCCACCAGAGGGACGCTTTTATGTTTTACATTTGTAAGCACAGGTGAAAAATAAATTGTTTCTGTTGGGAACCGCCTTCTGGTTATTTTAACCGCTGGGTCCTGTCAGACGCAGGTCCGCTCCTCAACCCGCGTCGACACATAACACTAACTGTATGTTATTTTAGACTGGGACTTATGTCATTCATTCATTTATGTTATGAAGATGCAGTATGCTAAGTCTGGATTCTGTTAGACACACCCCCTGAACCAGTCTGGCAAAGGGGGCGTGGCATGCAACAACTCCTTTCCATTTAAAGAAAGAGGCACATCATCTGAAATCTGCTTTTAAGAGGAAACTTTCCAAAGTAAATTTTCTATATATAATTTTGAAAAGTTACATGTAAGTGAAACTCTAGTGGCATAAATATGAGGGTTTTTTTAATCATAGTATTCGTCTTTGTATTTATCACTTTATCATTCTTTCTTTATTAATAGGTGATTATATTTTTATTAAAATTTATTTTACTCATGTACCCCTTTATTGTTTTAAAATACTGATATTCATGTGAATATCAGTTTATTTGTTTTAAAATTTGCAATAATGTCAAACTGCAGCAAAAATCCGCCTGAATATCAAAATCTGGGTCCATAAATATTCATCATGTGACTGTGTGTTGCGCTTCTCCCTGATACTCATTAATGCCTCGTAGTCCACACTTCCTCTCCAAAACAACAATTAAAGCAAATCCTTATGAATAGACAGGTAGCACCATGTGAGTTCACAATCACAACGATTTACAGTCAACGTTTTAAACACAAGAAAACAAAGGAATCCCTGGATAAATATGACGATGTGGGATGTGCAAGGAATCTGTTTCCAGGCTTATTTAATGCTCTTATTGGTCTCACAGGTGGAAGTTGACGCACTAAATAAACCGGCCTGTTTGTGTTTCCTTCCCTTACCAAGAAACAGTCTTCAGTGGAATAGAGCTGCGCTAATGTGCTGCAGATTCAGGAGGGAGGGAATAAAAAAAAGTCAGAGGATTAGGGGCAAAGCAGAAGGCCAACACCTTCCTTGCTTTCACAGTCTTTCCTCTCTTGTGTGCATCTTTCCCCCTCCGATTTTCCTTTTTCTCCTCAGCGACTGTCCAGTGAAATCGGTGACAACCACAGCATCAGTTTGCCTCTGTTGGCTACTGGGTTAATGAGTGGTATTATGGGTTTTGTTTGTTTTAGTATGAAAACAACCAAATGCATTATGATATCCTAATCAATAAACCAACATCTTAGTTGTTTGCATTTGCTGTTGTGGGTCTGTATCACTGGATCACCTCGTCTTCCTTTGCTGCTTTTACGGAATTAAGTTTCCTTAGACAAAAGCTTCAGGTTTGTCAGTGCCGTTGATTTTAATAAAGATCTTCGCCATGTGTTCTTTCCGTTCCTGCTCTTGGTAGAGCATCCGTCTGTAGCAAATCAAGTAGATAGGCAGCAAGAAGCCCAGCATGCTGAGAACCAGGAGACCCACGTTGACCTGGAGGACGACACCATAGTTAAAAATGTCCAGGTAGAGTACTGGAAACATGTATTTCAAGAGTTAACAGTTTATGTTGTGCTTAAAAATAAGAGGAGCAACACTATTCTGTGCTGAGCACAAATTAATTTTAGTGCAACTCCGGATCATGATTGTCATTGATAGAATTTAATCCTCAGTGGTTTATGGACTCACCAGCAGGTTCCCATCTATGGCTTTTTATGTTACTGGACCCATAACAATGAAAGGTACCTTCACTTGAAGGCTGATATAAATTTCATGAAAACTGCTATAAAACTCTGTTTCTCTAATGTGTATCATGTGATAGTTTTATGGTACACAGAACAAAAAGAAATCCACCATAAAATTCCAATTAATTGATTTTGTACTCGCCACGCTTCATGTTTTATCCACAAAGCAAACACACACAGAAACGCACACATCTAGAGAAAGCACACAGAGGACTCTTCTATGTACCGTCTGCCGGCAGAACGCAACATAATTATCCACCAGTTTCCTTAAATTCCATCAATGGAACAATAATTAAATGTCTGAAATAGCAGGAGGTTTTTTATTTTATTTTTTTAAATTGGCAGCGTGTGCCCATGCTCAGTTACGTGGCAGAGTTCGTGCGTAACACAGCACAAGGTGCATAAGTGGCTGATCAAATTTCATTATGCACTTACAGTATAGTCATTAACACATACAAAATCCTCATTTACATTTACATCAATTAGTTTAAAAATCAATATAAAAAATGATGTTTCAAGATATGTATCTAATGAAGTACGATGAGTTTTGTGTTGTCAGTTGTAATTGTGAACTTGTACAGTAACATTCATTTGTGTATGTGCATGTATGTATATGTATATATATGTATGTGTGTGTGTGTGTGTGTGTGTGTGTGTGTGTAATTATGTATGTATGTGTAGGTGTATGTTGGTGTGTGTATACATGTATACTGTATATGTATGTAAATATGTATGTAGACAAAGACACGGTGTTCACTTGATATGTTTATGATAATGGGATTTGAGTTTGTGTTGTTAAATGTGTTTGTAGCATGGCCCAAGCAGAGGGTCACACCTTAGAGTCTGGTCTGCTTGAGGTTTCTTCCTCAATACATCAGAGGGAGTTTTTCCTTACCACTGTCACCTGTGTGCTTGCTCTGGGGGTTGGTAATGTGTATATATGTATGTATGTATGTATATATGGGGTGGGCGTTTATAAGCTTTACTTCTGCTCACCCCCTTTTTGGTCACACATGTCACTGTGGAATTGTCTTGAGTATCAGTTATTGACGAGTTGTGTGCCAAATAAATAAGTTCAAGTTCAAGTTCACATACTGCTTTCTACATCATATTACTATTGCCTGCTGTCAGGTGCACAATTATTCTTAGTGGATCACCTGGAAAACATTCTCCAACCCAGTGCACATAACTCTGGAAAGCCCACACAATTTAGCACTCACTATCTGGGGTCTTCATAAATAAGGCCCTTAATCAGGTAATCTGTTTAGATTTTGGAATTAAAAACTGAGTTCAGATGTGAGCAGGGAATGCCGTTAGCTCATTACTTAAAAAAAAAAATTACCTTTTTAATTATGTTACTTGAAATGCATTCCTACCTACCCCAGGCAATGCCCAAGGTGATTGCTGAAGTATTTGTGTGTGTGTGCATGTGCCTTTATACCCAGAGTGGGTCTCCCTCCAGGGGTCCCATCATGGCCAGAAACAGCGGCTGCTGCAGCAGAGCAAACACAGCACTGACCAGAGACTGCATGCCTGTTAGACTGCCAAACTGACAGGACGGATAGCTGCAGAAACAGCAAATTTAAAGTTCGACGCTGGTGAAAGACTGCATTAATGTATGTGCGTGTGTGTTTTGTGATTTCAGAACTTACACAGCAGCATAGAGGCCGCCAACGGCAGAGTGAATGAATCCTCTCACCACTGTGTGTAAGATAAAGGACACGATCTGTGAAAAGATAAAAGAAATCAACACAAATTTACTGCATGAACAAGTTACAGATTGAAAACTAGAAAAGCTCAGAGAGCTGCAACACCTGTGCCTTACATGTCTGACACATATTGATGGAAATTAGTTATTTGTCATTCAGTGGTTCTGTAATATATGGTTCTAGGTGATCTTGACATTTAATCAGTTATTTCCAAAATTGAACCATTTTATCCTAGATTAGTATACAACACTTCCACCGTGTTTAATACTTATTGGGCCCAAACTGTTTGAGTTAAATTGCTCTGACCTTAGGTTTGCCTTCATAAAGTTACCCAAGATCAAATGCCATGTGACGAATAAAAAGGTGATTTTTGCCTTCATATTAGTTTTTAATAGTAAACAAAGGTCTGTCTTTATCAAAATAGCCATTATAAATATGGCCAACATATAACCATTGTGCGAAAATTTTGACCTTGGCCCATGATTTTGATGTTTAAAGGTATAGTAGTGCCACTGTTATAAAGATATAACTCATAAAAAGATAAGGGATTCATAATACGATATTGCCAATATGATCAAAATTCATGCTGTTTGGAAACAATTTAGAATTCTGTGACCAACATTTGGTAGATTTGGAAATGATTTACAAGAAATCTTATGGATGTTAATGTAAGATGGGTCTCAAAACATCACACACGTGCTTCCTCCTGTAGTTAGTCTGCATGACGCCGATGAAGGAAAGACAATATTCACTAAAGAATTTTCCTCCACATAAATATGTTCTCTTCATTAACATGAGGTGTAATTTTGCAACATGTTACAAAAATAAACCTACATTATCATGCTTGGATTTAGGTAGAAAATAAATTTCTCAGTTTTGGGAAAGGCCCTAGTTTTAACTGATTTTTCTCAAAATTAAATCCCTTTGTCCTTGTTGGACCATCAAATATTCCACTAAATTTGGTCCAAATCATGTCAAAACCCAAGTTATTTTGATAACTTGTAGACAGTCACACAGAATTTAACACAAACAAACAAACACACACACACACACACACACACACACACACACACACACACACACACACACACACACACACACACACACATTTTTCACTATACCCTTTGCATACCCATGTATACTTTCATGGATATTACAAATGTCTTGGGAACCCCTGGTTGTACTGTTTCAATTTTGGTGTTGTATTATTTACAAGGTACAACTTTTTGTTGGCTTTAATGGGAAACTTTTTCAGGATCTCTGGCATTGCCATGGTAACCATTAAAAGAATATAATTTCCCTGCTACTCAGACCTCGGTAACTAGACTGAATGAATGAAATTAATTGGAGATCAAATTAATTGTGCATTCTTAGCTATCATACAATGTGAAATTTATTTTATTATTATTATTTTTTTTTTTTTTTTGGTGTGATTTTCAAAAGAACTACAGTGGTTTGCACAATTTTGGAAACTTTTGTTATACCTACACACAGAGATCGTGTTAACCTTTTTGACTTTTCCATCACCATACGAGGTCTGTTAGAAAAGTATCCAACCTTATTATTTTTTTTAAAAAACCATATGGATTTGAATCACGTGTGATTGCGTCAGACAAGCTTGAACCCTCATGCGCATGCGTGAGTTTTTTCATGCCTGTCGGTTGCGTCATTCGCCTGTGAGCAGGGTTTGAGTGAGGTGTGGTCTACCCCTCTCATCTATTTTTTATTGCGAATAAATGTCTGAACGATTTGGAGCTTTGCTGCATCAATTTTTTTCCAGAAACTGTGAGAGACCTCCAGGTGGACACCGTTCGAAAAATTAATATGGCTTTCAGGGAAGATTTTATGGGGATTAACAGATTACGGAGTGTTACTGCCGCTTTAAAGGACTGCCCACAACTGCTGAGAGCGCAGCGCACTCCCAGCCCCCATCGACAGGCTGACACCCTGCTGGAACAACCAGATCATTTCCAACGTGAAAGCTTTGTTGATCCGGGACCTCGTCTGACTTTCACAAAAAGGCAGAAGATGTGGACATCAGTACTTTATCGGCACATTCCACTGTTCCAGGAGTTTTTTTCATGGAAAAAGAAGCAGAGGGACGCGCCACCGTGCCGCTTATGTCGCAGCACAAAACCACCTCGGTGTTGGTCTCACAGGATGGCTTAAAGGTGGATTTCAGATGGCTGTCGGTTGCTTTTCAGTCGTGTGATTATCCGATTGTGAATGTGCATGAGCCGGACCTGCCCCAACATGTCCTGGAAGGCTTCATCACGGCGTTGCTTTGCGCCGAGTGGCTGACCAGAACAACCAGATCATTTCCAACGTGAAAGCTTTGTTGATCCGGGACCTCGTCTGACTTTCACAAAAAGGCAGAAGATGTGGACATCAGCACTTTTTCCGGCACATTCCACCATTACAGGAGTTTTTTTCATGGAAAGAAAAGCGGAGGGACGCGCCACGGCTCCGTTCATTACGCGGGACAAAACCACCTTGGTGTTGGTCTCTCAGGACAGCTTTCAGGTGGATTTCAGACGGATTCTGGTTGCTTTCCAGTCGTGTGAATATCCGATTGTGATTGTGCATGAGCTGGACATGCCAGAACATGTCCCGTGAGGTTTCATCACAGTGTTGCTTTGCGCCGAGCGGCTGCACCGTGACGCGCGGTGGAGCAGCTTTTCTTTCCATGACAAAAACTCCTGTAACAGTGAAATGTGCCGTTCATTTTTAAACTGGATGCCGTCTTGATGCGGTATGTCTGACTAGGACAGGAATTGTGAAAAGACATGGACATCAGCACTTTTCCGGCACATTAAGACAGACGTGCGGAGGAGTTCCGCGCGTTGCGGTGCAGCCGCTTGGCGCAAAGCAACGCCGTGATGAAGCCTTCCAGGACATGTTGGGGCAGGTCCGGCTCATGCACAATCACAATAGGATATTCACACGACTGGAAAGCAACCGGAATCTGTCTGAAATCCACCTGAAAGCTGTCCTGAGAGACCAACACGAGGTGGTTTTGTCCCGCGTAATGAACGGAGCCGTGGCGCGTCCCTCCGCTTTTCTTTCCATGAAAAAAACTCCTGTAACGGTGGAATGTGCCGGAAAAAGTGCTGATGTCCACATCTTCTGCGTTTTTGTGAAAATCAGACGAGGTCCCGGATCAACAAAGCTTTCACGTTGGAAATGATCTGGTTGTTCCAGTGGGGTGTCAGCCTGTCGATGGGGGCTGGGAGCGCGCCGCGCTCTCAGCAGTTGTGGGCCGTCCTTAAAGCGGCAGTAACACCCCGTAATCTGTTTAATCCCCATAAAATCGTCCCTGAAAGCCATATTAATTTTTCGAACGGTGTCCACCTGGAGGTCTCTCAGTTTCTGGAAATGAATTGATGCAGCAAAGCTCCAAATCGTTCAGACATTTATTCGCAATAAAAAATAGACGAGAGGGGTGGACCACACCTCACTCAAAGCCTGCTCACAGGCGAAAGACGCAACCGACAGGCATGAAAAAACTCACGCATGCGCACGAGGGTTCAGGCTTGTCTGATGCAATTACACATGATTCAAATCCATATGGTTTTTTAAAAAAATAATAAGGTCGGATACTTTTCTAACAGACCTCGAATGTCTTTATTGTTAACAGGCCGTTAACAATAAAAGATCAGTAACTCTGAAACAGTCAAAGGTGTAAAAGGTTGTTCTGAAATGAAGTGCTCACCTGCAGGGGGAGATTAGGCACTAAACTAGTGATCCCAAATCCGACTAACAAGAGGTTTGTTAGGACGAAAGCCCGCAAGGCATTGGTCACCTTCTGGGTTTTTCTGTCTCCGCGCTTTTTCTTTGGCTCGCCACTAAAAAGAGAATACAGAGATTCAAAACATATTATCAGGAGGTGCTGTGATCTCACAATTCTACCAAAGAATCTGTTATGATTTGTTGCAAAAAAAGTATTTACATTTAAATCTCCCAATGCTTCGCTACATCAGGAACCACTTCAGACCAACACAGAATAATATCAATATTTTTGGTCAAATTTTAAATTATTGTAGTCTTCCAAAGCATTAAAAAACCCTGGACAATTTTGTGTGTATTGCAGTCAGGCAAATCTGAAATTTTGGAGGTATCACCTACATACACAGGGAATCTAATTCCATGATTATATAACATGTGATGCACCGGTGCAAAATAAAGACAGAATACTAGTGAATCTAAAACAGAACCCTGTGGTATGCTACGTTATGGTAAATAATATCTGAGGTAGTGTTGTTTCTAATAAGTCAACTCTGACTCACGGGTTGTAGGTTTTCTTTTCCTCTTTGCCATCATCACACTCCTTCAGCTTCCAGTCCATGATCTGACCAATCACAGGCGTGGTCATCAGGCACAGCAGCTGCAACACGCCAAAAATCGACGAGTACAGACTCACTGAGAGCACAAGAAAGATGAGAGATAAAAAACATTGTGATTAATACTGGAAGATGAGAGGAAAAAAGTTAGATGATAATTATAATCATGGGATAGAAACAGTTCAGGCCCTTAATGCATCTGGTTAATAAGAGTGGTGGTTTAGTTAATCATTAGACCTGGTGAACAGAGTGATACCAAGTGAGACAACAAGGAATAATGAGTTTGTGTTGTTCAAAAAAAATCAATGCAGTACTTTTAATAACAGTTTGTGGTCATAAGTGAAATCCTCATATTATATGTATCCAGGGAATAAATAGTTAATAAATATAACAAATGGAAGCTGGTGGTTAAAGTTGAATGACAGCTGAAGGACGGAGCTGATACACAGAACAGTAAACTGAAAAAGCAACAGTAGATATAAAAAGAAAAGCGAATGATAGTACATTAGTTACATATTAGAATTAAACTGGAATTGTTAAAGTAAAAATTCAAATTTTTAACAATAAGGTTAACAGTGCAAGGCTTAATTCATTCATGTAGTAGTCTATTATTATTATTATTATTATTATTATTATATGTTAGTGCACTAACAGTAGTATTATTGTCATCTTACCAAGGTCCATTCTCTCAACTGAAAATCAAATTATAACAAAGTAAGTCCAGCTGCCCTTTAGTCATCAAACATATACATATACATATTGTAGCGAATGTGGCCACAGACATATCTTGACCGAAGCAAAGGTTGCCTTAATTTTTCATTTTTAACAAAGAACTGATTCTCCAGACATTCCTAAGACCAAAATATCTTAATCTGAAGTACTGTGTTATCACTTGACTCAGTGTCAGGCACTGAAAACCCCACTCTTTCACAAAGTGACCAGTCTTCCAAAAATTCGCTGACCAAATTCACGACGCCTCTGGAAAGCTTCAAAAAACATTCCCTATGGATCAAAGACACTCCATTCAGGGCAATTTCAGTTCAACCTGAATTTATTATACAGTTTAACACAACCTGTCCAAAGTCAGAGGACGTCCAGACACAAGCAGGATTCTCCCTACAGATAAGAGCGTAATAAACTTAGATCCCAACCAGTCGATGAAAAAGATCAAAGGTTATAAAATGATCAACACTGGGATGGAACCACAGTTCTTCCTGTTGGGAAGAACACAGACCCCTCAATACACAAATAAACTTTCTTTTAACAATAGAGAGAAATTGCAATTTCTTGTCCAGAATAGCCTTAGCTAAATAAATGTAGTGAAATATAATGCAATAGACCAAATAACCTTAGAATGTAGTCAGCTCATCTCTTCTCTGGGAATGACATATGGTGTAAATATCAAGTGTTTACCATGTATTGTTTGAGTTATTATGTTGACAGTTACAACTTCATCATCAGTACTATGCAAATATGCACCAAACCGATTTACTATCAAAGAAGCAAACACACACAAACATAGATGCTACAGTGATAACATTGTGTCTTTCATACACTGTGTGCTCCAATGTGGTTCATAGTGGGCAGACATAAAAATAAATAACATAAAACAACATAACCACGTACCTGTGCTGAGGTCTCCACCACTGAGTGACTCCAGGACACTGTTCATGGCTCCCATGTAGAACAAGAGACGAAGCTGTGTGATTGACATGGTGACCAGACTGAGCAAGAAGATCGGGCTGACTATACTTTTCATGAATGACTGGGCTGCAGAGAAGGACAGAGGAACCAAAGAACCATTATCCAGAACCAAAAAAGGAGAAAGAAAATATGGTTTATCACATTTTAATGAATTTCTAACAATAAATTTGCATAAAGGTTTTCGAACAATGGCCCCTTACATTCGTCTTGATCATTACAGTCCACCTCCAGGTCCATGGTGGAGAGGCAGAGCTTCTGTCCTTCCTTTGCGGATGGCTGAATCGACTCCCGCTGGTTCAGACTGGTTCCCACACTGAGACGGCGGCCCACGGTGGTCACCTGACGGTAAAACTGTTTCCCTGTGATTTTGTGGTCGAACCCCAGCCAGCTGAACTTGATCTTTACGCTGAGACAGCAGAGGACGGGGATGAAGGAGAAATGAAGTTTGACAAGAGAGCACACCAAGGAAAGAAGAGCGTGATAGAATGTTTTGTTTTTCGAAATATAACAAATGGTCTCCTAGCTGCGAATTCCTTTTCTGCAAAACATAGAAAATGTTGCAATAAGATTTTGAGGAATGAGTTCAGTGAGGAAGACAGATTATTAGCAGAAAGACTTTAATCTGATGTTTGTGCACTCTAAAATGGTTTGTCACAGCCTGCCCCAGGACAACACTTATCAGCCTCATCCCACAAATTAGTGATCAGCTCTATAAATGTTACAAGATTAAATATATTTCTGCAGGCAACACCATTTAGTCTTCACAGGCACAACTGAATCCAACAGACCACACAATCTAACCCAACACAACCCAAAAACCTTCTGTTATACAATCAGTTCTGTGAAGGGTTTGGATTCAATAAATAGTGCTGATGAAACAATTGCATCATTATTCTTTTGACATGAAAGCAATATTATGAATTTAAAAAGAAAATAATCTAAAAGACCAAAGTTTAAGAGGAAGCACATCAATAGTGGGACTATCTATACCCCAGGTGAAAAATCAAGAGTGTTTCCACCACTGTGAGTGTGTTCCTGTACAAAATGATTAAACCCAAACATATCCAACAATGCTTTAAAAGTTATCCGCAGTCAACTGGATTATTAATTAATATGTATTTTTAAAAACTGGCACAATCAGAACAGCATTAGTATGTGCAAACAAATCTAAAATGAAGTTGCCACTGTGATGTCCCCTCTTTTATCTTGTATTTTCACTTACTTTACCTTATATTTTTATTACCTGATGGCCATCAAATATGGACATTAGGTATTGTGAAGACTCTGCGTCCATTCGTCCGTCTGTCAGTCAGTCCATCCATGTGTCCGTTTGTCTGTCTGTCTGCTCAGCATAAGTCCAGTCCTATTACTGCCAGAGTGTTCAAATTCACAGGGAATATTCTTGGGACACAGACCTTGGACAAATTCAAAGATGGCTAACCTGGATGTATTTTAAGAGGTTAAAAAGTTGCATTCTGTTCCAAGTTTTATGGTATGATCTTGCGGACGTTAGCCAGGTGATGTCACTTCCAGGTGTTGCTAGCTGCTAATGTTGCTTAATTTTTGGCTAAATATAACACCTTTAGTTTAGTTTAGTTTAGTTTGGTTTATTACAAAATTCAAAGAATACATTAAAACATTCCATACAGTTTCATACAGATTAATAAATACATTTTGTAATTGGGACACCCTTAAAGCAGTCCATAGCTTATGAGTGGGGCCCATTAATATTTAAATACAGTAAAGGTATAATAATTACAAATCTAAACCTACTTTTACCTATCATAACTAACCTACTCTATTTCAAAATCTACAACAGACTAAGACAATAATGTTCACATTTCTTAAATGACAAATATTAAAAGTATTATGACACATCAGTGTAATAAATTCAGACATATAGGCCTATGGGTTTTTCAATAGACATAAAGAAGTTGTCAGCTGGTCGAGTTTTAATTATATTTGGCAAGTAACTCTAGTTTAAGTTTCTTTTTGAAAATATGCAAAGACAGGGACGTTTGAGTATTCTCACTCAGGTCATTACAAATTTGTGGACCCTTACATGCCACACTAAAGCTAGTACTTTTCAACTTCCTACTTTTACCCTTTAGGTGTAATTTTCCTCTGGTGTTATAATGATGAGAGGAAGTTGAAATTTGAATGAGCTGACAGAGTCTATCATTAAGTCTATGCACCACAGTGTACATGGTACAGGCATTGTGAAAGAAGTTGCACTCTGTGAGTTTCAGAAGTCGATATTTATAAAAGAGAGAATCAGTTTGAGAGTTATATTTGGCCCAAGACCTTTATGATATATTATGTAAAAGCCTGCAAGAAATAAAACTTCTAAAACTGGAAATGCTGTTTTTGTAGCCTGATCATGCCTGGAGTGATTTACAAGACATCTAGTGGATGTTAGCATGGTGACGTCACTTCCTGGTCTAGCTAGCTGCTAACTGCTCCGTTTGTGTGTAAATATAACCTCTTTGTCATATATTATGTAAAACATAGCAAGAAATAAACACTTCTAAAATTGGAAACGCTGTTTTTTTTATTACTATTATTATTGCTGCTAGTGTCTCTGAGAGCTGTCAAACAGGGTTTCGTTGCGCTGTAACTACCATGACAATAAAGTCTCATTTCAGCCTGGTCCTCAGGGTCTCTTAACCTACACATTTTCTGTCTCTACCTGCTCTACCCACAGCTGATTGGCTCAGTCAGATGTCTGTTGACTCTTGATTGGATGAACACACAGGAATGAGCTATCAGCCTTGAGAGAGCAGGGATAGATTAAAAAAATGTGCAGGTTTGGAGTCACTGAGGACCAGGATTTGGACTGAAATGATATCAAAAATGTTTTTGAGATCTAGTTATGTCCTGTTGTGAGCACATACACGAACAAGACAGACATTATGTCATCCATTCTTGCTGTTTGTGACTGTGTGTAGTTGTTACTAACGTGTAGTCCATGTCCTCTGGTCCTGGAAATGGTTCCAATGGCCAGTTGAGGAAACAGTTCAAGAAAACCATCCCGGCACAAGCAGCCCATACGACTAGAATAGTGATGAAAGGTACGCCAAAGTCATAGATCACCTGTGCCAATCAAAATATGATTGATTAATTGAAGATACACAGAGTAAAACTAACAAGAAAATTACTGCTCATCAAATCTAGAACTCATCTCAAGCAAGCCTGTAAAATCCTGTAGTTTTTTAGAAATCTGTATTTGTATCTGTCAAAGTTAAATTTAATGTCATTGTTATAAAAAAAAAAACAAAAGAGCACAATGTCTCCCAGATCTGTATTGCAACACTTAAAAATAATAAGTAAATAAATGGTAATCAAAATCTGTACTGGGCAATAGTGGCGCAAGAAGACAAAAATGTAATCTGTATACCTCAAACTAAGAATTGAACATTTGGTATTTGCCCTTTCAAGTACTGCACAGGAACGTCTCTAAATATACCCAAGATGCTGGTAAGTGCAAAAATGTTTGGTTGCAAATATACAATGCATTTAAGATGCAACATAAATTATGTTTACAAAGTTCTGCAGTATAGTATATAAAAAAAAACAATGGTTTCCAAGATACACATATTTAGCACAAAAACAGTGTTACAAATATCACTTTACCACATTCAAAAGCATAATAAATCACTCATTCATTTAAATTAAATACATATTAAAGTACAAAGTGGCAATAAAAAATCCTGAAAACTGTAGTGTAAAACAAATGCAAATGCTAGCAACAAGTAAGTGCCATGTGCATAGACCCTGAGGCCCTTTGGTGCTGATGCCTTTCTCTAAATTCCATCGTGTGAAGAGAATGAGAGTCTACCTGGATGGTCTTGTCCAAGGACACAGACAGGTACTGTGACTGTGAATCAGTCTACGCATCAGTAATTCAACTTTGTATCCACTGATCAACCTGATTTACAATCTCATAAGAATGAAGAAAATACTACAAATTGTGTGTTATTGTGTCAAAATAAAATTCTATAATGATGAATATGTTTTAAAAAGTACCATTTATTCCAGTAAACTATAAGATGACTAAATTTGTACCTTGACACCAGGGAAGGTAACAGCAGAGGAGGCATAGGAGCCGATCATCAAAGCAATGAAGGTGGAACGAAGGTTTCCAAACATGTTAGGCAACTAAAAAGAATGAGAGAGTCAAAAAAGAAAGAACTTTGAGGACATCAAAGTGTTTTCACCAAATCTCACTGAACTAATAAACCAAGTGTTCGGTGCTGATTTGAACGCTTTACAGATTTTACGTAAATAGAAATAAGTACTATCTCAGTCCTAGGCCTGTTGTTGCAGGTGCTTAAACTCCAGTTTCTGTTGCATGAAGCAGATGAGTCTATGACTCCCCCCAAACAGGCTGCAGGATACGTCCCCAGCCAAGGCCGGGACCCATTTACAGCTGGATGGACAGGGACAATGTTGATAAAGTGTTTTGTCTAGATTTGAATCCAGGTCTACAGATTGACAGGCCATGTAAACAGGAAAGACAATAACCTCATACAGAAATCATTTGTGCTGTGGAAGAGGTCGTTGGGTTGGGTTGGGGGGGGCACTATGACAGAGTTGGTCAGTCGCACGGGGGTGGCCACGGATCTCTGGGCTAAACAACTTTATCGTGTCTTGAAAACCAACTATGAACATGGAATGTAGGTGGATAACACCAAATTCAAACAGCGATTCCCCTTTGTAGAGCACTGGTCTCATGAGTGAGGAATCTGGTGTTTGAGGGTCACCAGAGCCACAAACATACACTTAACAAACGCAACAGTTTTGTTTTTGCTCCCATTTTTATGAGCTGAACTCAGATGAAGATGATGAGCAGCAGCTGTCTGTGTGGCTGGTCTCAGACAATCTTGGAGGTGAATATGCTGGATGTGGAGGTGCTGGGCTGGTGTGGATACGCGTGGTATGCATTTGTGAGGCTGGGTGGATGTACTGCCAAATTCTCTGAGACGCCTTTGGAGACGGCTTATGGTACAGAAATTAACATTCAATTCACGGGCAACAGCTCTGGTTGACATTCCTGCAGTCAGCATGCCGACTGCATTGAAAAAACTGAACATTTTAGAGTAGCCTTTTATTGTGGCCAGCCTAAGGCACACCTGTGCAATAATTATGTTGTCTAATCAGTATCTTGATATGCCACACCTGTGAGGTGGGATGGATTATCTCGGCAAAGGAGAAGTGCTCACTAACACATATTTAGACAGATCTGTGCACAGTATTTGAGAGAAATATGTCTTTTGTGTATATCGAAAATGTTTTAGATCTTTGAGTTCAGCTCATGAAAAATGGAAGCAAAAACGAAAGTGTTGCTTTTATATTTTTGTTCAATATCAATAAAACATGGAATAAGATTTTTGCTTATTGATTTACTAATCATGGAAATGATGTACTGTAAAGTGCCTGAATTTCCATGATGCAATGGTAATGTGCTTCTGCGCAACTGAAATTTTTAGGTCAACTGGAAGTAGGAACCAGAAGAAAAATTTATTTCTAAGGGTAATATCTCACTGGGCTGCGACTTTTGGCAAGTAGCACTGTGACTATTTACAGAGAAAATGTGTCATGCAGGTTTTTTTATGTTCAAAATTCAACCTATATGACAGCGATGCCCTGCGAATCACGTGAGGAGAAAGCAAACCCTTGCGCATGTATCGCGAATTTTCGCAACTTCCTTCGTGAATGCTGTTCGCACTCTGTCACACCCCAGTGAGATATGACCATAAGGTCTTCAATCGTACCGACAAAGCGGTAAGGGCCCTGTCCCACTGGTGTTTAGGAGGATTTGCGTATGGATTGCGCCAGGGAAGGTAACAGCAGAGGAGGCATAGGAGCTGATCATCAAAGCAATGAAGGTGGAACGAAGGTTTCCAAACATGTTAGGCAACTAAAAAGAATGAGAGAGTCAAAAAAGAAAGAATATTCACTTAACATCCGCAATATGCATGAAACATGCTTGTATGAGTCGGCCGACACCCACACACATCCGCAATTATTTGCAGAAGCATGTTTTTCCGTTACCAGGATTTTTGAGCTGCACAAAATTTTGGCTGCGGATGACATCCGCCTTACATTCTCCATACATACTCCATACATACACAATACATACTCAATCTATGCGCTGTATTTTCGCCATCATCTGCTGATATCCGCAACTGACAGGGATTTGTGGCTTGGCAGCGGACTGGGACAGTGTGTAAAAGAGATATTTTGCGTGCCCATCATGTCCACATCACGAACTAAAATAAGCTGTAGCGACTGCATACAGATTGGCCACGAATAAATTGTTTTTATTATGTCTGCTTTGCATGTGATTTGTGGCGGATGCGTATCAGATGCGCTGTGTTCACAGCTGGACGCTGTTCTTTGTTCTACCGGCTGACACGCGCTCTGCGCTGGATGCTGCGTATATAAAATAATTATTTCGTGGCAGATTAATCATTTTATTCTGCAAATTGCCTGTTGAAAATGGCTCTAATCACCTCCTGAATCACAAAGGAAGCTGCAGCTGGAGCCGTTCGCAAACAGCTAACAAGCTGCAGAAAGCATTTTGAGCCATCTATAAAGGTAATTATTTGACTTGTTTACATTGTCAAGGCTTGATAAAACAGTTGCGTGTTTTTCCTTCTTTTCTGCAGCTGTTACAGTATTTATTCCTGTGTTTATAACAGATTTAACTTCTTGTTATTATCCTTGAGACGAGCTGTGCTCTGATGCGATCCGCTGACATCACCACTCGCCCTGTTCACTGCTTCTTTACTCCAATCAACTTGTCCAAGTCCAGCAAATGTTCCAGAGGCTGTATTGTTGGTGTGAATAGTGATGCTGAAAGGAGCGAGTGAGCCTCTTTCCACAATGCAGATGCAACATGTGCATGATGCATTCATAATACACCCGTAATACTGCTGTCATAATCGCGATGCGTCGGATCAGTTTCCTCACTACATGCATTATACAACTGTGATTGTTCATCATATATTCGCTATATATTATTAATATATCCGTAATTCATCCTGGGACATTTATCATTTTTGGCCATTTTTGTTGTGGACGACAACAAACGCCCATACTTTGTGTACTCAATTCATGCGCAATTAATCCTCTCCCCAGTGGGACAGGGCCCTAAGAGCAGTTCTGAGTGAGAATCTTGGCACTTTGACTATGTTTAGTATTTTACAGAGTATGACCCCTTTAATTTCTGTAAAGTCCTTTTCTGTGCCCTGTTTTTTTAACACAATTGAAGAGACAGTAGGGACAACAGGATAACAGGTGGCAACATATCCAACCACCAGCTGTGGAACAACATGTACATTAGATTAGATAAGAGTAGAGTAAGATGTGCACTTCCTGTGTGTGAATGTGTGAGTGTGCTTGTGCAGTTACTAAACTCAGAACCTCGAAACATTGCAAATATATGCCATGTTGCTGGCTGTAGTACAAAGCCGGCATTGAAAAGTGACCTGACAGCTGACACTGCCCGCTCAGGGCACGGAATTTGTCACACGCAGACGAGAATAAAAGCAGCCTGAGGTGAATCGTGCTCAAGGAGTCGTGAAGCAGCATGAAGTCTAATGATTCCTTCTGTCTCCTTTAAGGAGACAGAAGGAAGGTGGCTTCATGTGTGTTAAAGTACAACAATATAAAGGGATTCAAATCTAAAAATCAGGTCAGAAATGTCTGTAGATTAAACAAATAAATGAAGTTTACAATCTGAATGGTCTGTGTTGAGAATTTACTGAGTGGAGCCCCTCTCTAGTGACCACGGTCACCATGGTACAGGCCCGCACCCCCGTGTGGCTCCAAGGAGGCTGAAGGAGGACACAACACGAGGATGAAGGAGAGAGTGAAAGAATGCAAAGGAACAATTTCAGGAGTCACAAATGTGTCACTATCTATCTTCTTAAAGGGCTCGTATTATACACCTTTGACACTACAGAGGTCTGAAGTCAGGCAATTCAGGCCGAACATTTGCTTGCAGCTGGAGAGTTTCTACGTGCAGCGAAATAATTAACAATGTTTCACATGAAACTACCACTACAGAACGTAAAAGGGAAATTTAATTTTTTTTGCACAATATAAAATCTTTGCATGCATTTCAATGCATTTAAAAAAATAACTACAGTTTGTTTTGAAATTTTTTGAAAAATTGTTTCTGAAAAAGAAAGAAAAAATCTCTTTCAGTGAAGATGCAACATATGACAGCATTCAATCACTTGTTTCTAATCACTTATTGATGTTATAGATGATAAAATTATGAACTAAAATATTATCCCAGAAACTCAACTGCTTCAGACTATAATCATCATCTTCCTTTGTCCTTTGATACTGTTTTAAGACGCCCTGATAGCAAACGCATGTGACCATGAAACTGGCGTTATGTCACACAGACAAATTAGATGACAACAATTACAGATTCAAAAACAGACAAGCAGCACATGTGCTAGTGCACGTACAGACTGAAGCCTGTAAATATGAAATTCATGTGATATGGATGCACATTCATAAGCCGTCCAGCAGGTGCCAGTGTTCGGCATGTTTTCCTTTTGATATTGTATCAGCATCGCAAAACATGTCTGTCCATCAGCCTCTTGACTCCAAAACCTCGACCCACATGTCTCTCGATCTCAAAGGCTAAAGACCCAGAGACACGATCGGCATTGATGAGATAAGTGCAGTACAGATTTATGTGCCGATAAGAGGGTACATTTGGCCTTTAATTATTCAGTCTGCCAAGAAGGTGATGTGATGTGGTGGAGCGGTGAAGTCAGCAGGATATTACCAAATGTTGATAACAAATTTAATTAAGGAACAGGTAATTAGATTTCAGTGTCCACCCAAATCGACATATACGTGGTGTGTCCATAAAGTAACGGTCCTTTTTATTTTTTTTAAAAACTATATGGATTTCATTCATATGTTTTTACGTCAGACATGCTTGAACTCTCGTGTGCATGCATGAGTTTTTCCACGCCTGTCGGTGACGTCATTCGCCTGTGAGCACGCCTTGTGGAAGGAGTGGTCCCGCCCCCTCGTTGGATTTTCATTGTCTGGAAATGGCGGAATGAAAAGGACTTTTTTTCCATCAGAATTTTTTCAGAAGCTGTTAGAGACTGGCACCTGGAAACCATTCAAAAAATGTATCTGGCTTTTGATGAAAATTTTACGGGCTTCACAGAGAATAAGGACTTTAACTACAGCTTTAAGGACCCCTTTAAGGACCCCTTTAAGGACGGTCGGTGCGCCGCGCTCTGAGCTGCGACGTCGCGGCACAAACCACTGGATCATTTCTAAGCTGATGGCTCTGTGCATACGAGACCGTCGTGTGCTCTTTCTCTGGTTATCACAAGAGCTGGACATCAGCCATTTTCTGGCAGATTTCACTTTTAACAAGAGATTTTGTCATGGAAAGCCGCGCGGAGGCTTCGCGCGTCATGACCGATTCGCTGATGAAGCGAGACAAAGGAACACCTCCGTTTCGGCGTGTCAGAGGACAAGTTTGGACCTGTCTATCTCAGCTTTCAGTGCTTACCAGTCGAGTGAGTATAAGAGAACTTGTGGAGAGCTGGACATGTCCCAACTTGTCCTCTAACACTCCGAAACGCAGGTGTTCCTTTGTCTCCGTGCGGCTTTCCATGACAAAATCTCTTGTTAAAAGTGAAATCTGCTGGAAAATGGCTGATGTCCATCTCTTGCTGATCGGGAAGGGCGGATGGGGGTCTCACACACACAACATTCACTCAGGCACTACATACCTTCTGTCTTGCAAGAATAAATTGCATATATGCGTATTGATGATCATAAATGGTTCTGCCAGTGTGGCACTTACCATTACTATATATGCAGACAGGGGGAAAAAAAAAGATTTCAGTGTCCACCCAAATCAACATATACTTTGTTGATGCAAGACATGGCATTTGGGGGGGGGGGGGGGGGGTATTTCTATCTGTTCTCAAAGAATAAAAGGATTGATCTTAATTAAAATGTAAATAAATTAAGCATACGTTAATTGTCAGTGTCACTGCGTGTGGGTAGTTTGGTGCAGATTTAATTTTGTTTGGTGTGTGTCTGTTTGGGGAGTGTGTTTTGGGCCCTGTTGGTGTTGTGTTGGTGATTACTGTACTGAGTTCTCTTTTGTGTTTTCTGTGCACTTACTTGTTATGTTGATTATAGTAGAGAAGCTTGACTCTTCGACTGGACTGGGTTGCTTGATGCGAGGACGCTTCGCTTCAAATCGCAGAAGCTTCCTCAGCTAAAATTCTTGCTCTGGTTGTCTGACTTCTGTCTGATCCTTGTTGAGAAGAACAGTGGGGTACTCAGATCAAAGCAGTTTCAGTCTTTTGTTCATGGTAATGAGTCATCCACGCCATTAGGAGAGGCGTCAGTCCCATCGTTAGGAGGGACAGCTACACTGTCATTAGGAGGGTGCTAACTAGAGCACAATAGGTGCTAATTAAAGCAATTGTTTAATCACTAGCAATAGCAGTCTGCCTCTCAGTAGGAGGCGTCTGGTTAGGTTTAAAACTCCAGCTTTTGTGGCTTCTGTTTGTTCTTCTCAACAAGGGTCAGACAGAAGTCAGACAACCAGAGCAAGAATTTTAGCTGAGGAAGCTTGTGCGATTTGAAGCGAAACGTCCTCGCGTCAAGCAACCCAGTCCAGTCGAAGAGTCAAGCTTCTTTACTATGGAAACCACCTGGACAACTGAAAGCCTACACAGAAACATGTTATGTTTATTGTTGTTCTAAACACATATTTACAAGAATGTACAAGAATTCCAAGTCAAGGTAAAGATGTTCTAAATATTTCCATTCGGTTAATTTTTGCAAATAATACTTCCCCAGAAAAAGGGGTGATAATTAAACCCTGCCATATTTTTGTGAGCTGGTGACAAATGGCATGCACATAAGTATTCACACACTTTGCTCAATACTTTGTTGATGCACCTTTGGCAGCAATTACAGCCTCAAGTCTTCCTGAATATGATGCTACAAGCTTGGTGCACCTATCTTTGGGCAGTTTTGCCCATTCCTCTTTGCAGCACCTCTCAAGTGCGCAGCCATTTTCAGATCTCTCCAGAGGTGTTCAGTCAGATTCAGGTCTGGGCTCTGGCTGGGCCACTCAAGGACTTTCACAGAGTTGTCCTAAAGCCACTCCTTTGAAATCTTAACTGTGTGTTTAGGGTCATTATCCTGTTGAAAGATCAACCCCGGTCTGAGGTCTGGAGCAGGTTTTCATCCAGGATGTCTCTGTACATTGCTGCATTCATTTTCCCCCCATCCTGATTAGTCTCCCAGTTCCTGCTGCTGAAAAACAGTGACCGGACATTATCCCAGTGGACAGAATCCCAACTCCTTATTACAAAAGTGGACAAAATCCCAGTAGCATGAATAAATATAAAATATAATAGGGTTAGTGTTAGTGTACTACATTAATGTAGCTGACACCTCTAAACAACTATGGTGTCATCTCAACACAGTGCTCAGGTTCTGGCACATGATAATCTGATAATAATCTGATGAAAACTCTTAACAAGTGAGATGGGACATTGGAATGAGACTGGGATTTTGTCCATTTTTGTAATAAGGAGTTGGGATTCTGTCTACTAGGATATTGTCCGTTGGGATTTTGTCAGGAAACCCTGAAAAACATCCCCACAGCATGATGCTGCCACCACCATGCTTCACTGTAGAGATGGTGCCTGGTTTCCACCAAACAGGACGGCTCGCATTTACACCAAAGAATTCAATCTTTGTCTCATCAGACCAGAGAATTTTATTTTTCATGATCTGAGAGTCCTTCAGATGCCTTTTTGGCAAACTCCAGGGGGCTGCCATAAGGAGTGGCTTCTGCCTGGCCACTCTATCATACAGGGCTGACTGGGGGATTGCTGCAGAGATGGTTGTCCTTCTGGAAGGTTCTCTCTCCACAGAGGAATGCTGGAGCTCTGACAGAGTGACCATCAGGTTCTTGGTCACCTCCCTGACTAAGGCCCTTCTCCCCCAATCACTCAGTTTAGATGGGTGGCCAACTCTAGGGAGAGTCCTGGTGGATCAGAACATCTTCCATTTATGGATGATGGAGGCCACTGTGCTCATTGGGACCCTCAAAGCAGCAGAAATGTTTCTGTACCCTTCCCCAGATATGTGCCTTGAGACAATCCTGTCTCAGAACTCTACAGACAATTCCTTTGACTTCATGCTTCATGCCTTTCCATTTCATGTCCAATCAACTGAATTTACCCCAGGTGGACTCCAATTAAGCTGTAGGATAATCAGTGGAAACACAATGCACCTGAGGTCAATTCTGAGCTTCATGGCAAAGGCTGTGAATACTCATATACATGTGATTTCTTTTCTTTTTCATTTTTTTTTAATTTTAATACATTTGCAAAAATTTAAACAAACAAACCAACAACCTTTTTTGCATTATCATTATGGGGTATTGTGTGTTGACATTTGGGGGGAGGGGAGATGATGAATTTCATCCATTTTGGAATAAGGGTGCAATGTAAAAAAATGTGTAAAAAGTGCAGCTCTGTGAATACTTTCTGGATGCACTGTACCTTTCAAATGGCATCGTTAAGAATGGCTGTACTTACTGTGAGAGATGTGAAGGTCATGCACATTCCACCAAAGCCATTAAAAGTTAACGCAATGAAGATAAGAACAGAGAGTTCTGCAAACAACAAAAATGTCATCTTAGGACGCTGTTAACAACCAACCAAATACATTGTTCCAAATCCAGTGCAGTGACTCACATACAACAGTGGGGTGTATTCCAGAAAGTGGGTTTACTGACAACCCGAGATGAGGGAATATCTGGGATTCCATTCCAGAAAGAAAGGGAACTCAGACTGTTGGTAACTGATTCCATAGCCTATTTTGCTCACTGGCATGTTTTCTTGAACAAACTCTGAGTTCCTCCTAATCTCCTCCAATCCTCTGAGCCTAAACTGGCCCCTTAGACACAAGGTGTCCTGTCCTCATTTATCCAATCCATGTTGAAGTTTAACTAGCTTGCTTAGTCTTATTATGTCTGGAGAGGATTTTGAGACCCTGGTCTGCCTTGTTTTTTTTTTTCTTTTTGTCAAGTTTCTTTCCTATATAACATCGGAGATCCACTCACACATTGTGTCCTGAGTGGTGACTGGCTGAGACAAGCTCCCTCCTGGGACTCTTTCAGTCGGAAAGTGTTACGGTTCAGGGCTCTTATGTCTCTATCAGCGGTGGTGGTGGCTCTCCACTGTTTTCTTGGGCCTCTCCCTTCTTTCTGTTAGCTGAACACAACTCAGATTTTAATCTGCTGTACTAAACAGGATATTTGGAAAGAGATCATTTATGTGTAAAAACCGAATTCTGTTGACATTTAAGGCGACAAGTTGAAATCGAAAAAGAGCGATATTTACTGTGTTTAATACTAGGTGATAGTACTTGTGAGCATTAAGACATTAAGGGTTATGTCAATCTGACATTTCACCCCAATGACCTTGACCTTTACCCAAGTGATTGCCCTCTACTTGACCTAATTCTGGTGTGTGTGCCACATTGGGTCCAAATCAGGTTGAAAATCAAATTAGTTAATATTGACCTTTGCCAAAATGTATTCTTTAGGGAATCTTCAGGGTTATCCTTCACTGACATACCAAGTTGGGAGGAAATCAGTAAAAAAAAAAAAAACACCTCCATATGTGTGCCAAGTTTGTTGCAAATCTGAGTTCAAAAAGAAAAAATTGACCTTTCACCCTAAGAACCTTGATTATTGTCTAAAAAAATACTTCAAAGGGCAATTTTTTGTCTGTTTGACTCCTATGTCTGTTGGCCAAATTCCACCACACTTGATATGGTGATGACAAACTTTACCCAAATTACAGCATGACATCAAATCAAAGTGAAGTATAATCATGACCTTGTAGGCCTAAACACACTTTGACTTTTCTATTTGAGTGATATATATTTTTTACATTAAACTTTCATCTCTTTACACTTTTTTTCACTTCTAATATTAGGAGAATGTGTGATTAAATATTAAAAGAACAAACTACTGCATTCAAACACAAAGACTGTGGCAGTAATAACAAATGTCTCTTTATCACTGCGACTTTGATGCGTTCTTTTTTCTTTTTAAAAAGGACACATGCCATCATAATTGCATAACTTCAGAATACCCTCTGTTAAGTAGGATGTTTTCTCACCAGTTGCCATGGAGAATCACATTATTGATGTTTTTTATCTTAACATGCAGACCAAACACACTCAGGTAGCAGCAGACCAAGCAGCTCATCCCACACATCCCTATCCTCAGCCAAGTCCTCTAATGCTTCCTGAGGGATTCTGAGACTTTCCCAAAAAATTCCTGGGAAATATAATCCTTTCAATGTGTCCTAGGTCTTCACTGGGTCTTTCTCCCAATTGGAAGACCTCCATAGGGAGACATCCAGGGACCATCCTCACCATCTCTGCTGGCTCCTTTCAATGCAAAGGAGCAGCAGCTCAAATCCGAGTCCCTCTCAGATATTTGAGGTTCTCGCCCTGCCCCCCTGTGTAAGCCCAGCTATCCAACAGAGGAACATTTCCACCACTTGTATTCATGGCTTTGTTCTTTTGGGTATTTACCAAAAGCTCATTAAAACAGGTGAGGACAGGAGTGTAAATTGACTGGTAAATCAAGAGTCTTACCTTCTGGCTCAGCTATTTCTTCACCATGATGGTCCAGTACAGCATCCACATGACCTCAAATACAACCCCCAGTCTGTCTGGCCAGCTCACGTGCATTCTTGCCCCCACGTGAACAAGACCTGAGATACTTGACGTCCTCCACTTGTGGTAATACCCCCTGGCCCAGAGTGGACCATATGGTCTCTGAGTTGAAGAAACAAACTCAGATCAGCTCTTCTGGAACTGAAAGCCCAGAATTCCCTCTGTGTGAGTCCATTACCTCAGAGTTCAGGGTTAGACTCAGACTTAAACTTGCTTTGTGGAATACACCCCCAGTACTCTGTGCTTGGATGTCACCTACTGTTTGGTTTGATGTCACCTACCGTTTGGTTTGTAGGCTCCATAAGCAATAAGTAGACAGGATAATCCGAAGCACGTACTGAAAACAGATAATTGTGTCACAAATACTTTTTTTTTTCAAATGGCTGCTGGCACCACTTTAATTTGCTTTGCTCACCTCCCGAGCAGTCGTAGTTTACGAGGCCCATATTTATCCATGACAATCCCCAGTGGCAAGGTGATGGCCGACAGCAGAAATGAGCCCACTGTGAATGCCAGGTTCAGCATTTCATCCTGTTCCTTACAGATCAGCCAGCCATTCATCCTCAGAGGTCCTTCGTCTGAGACCAGGGTATTGATCTCCACCCCATCTCCATGGTCCACCCCATTGTAGTATTCATAGTCATCCGATGTGGGTACCGTCAGTGGTAAGGACAGATTATAGCTGGACCTATTACCTGAGGAATCTAAAGAAGACAGGTGCTGTTGGAGTGTTTTTTAATTTTTCATGTTAATTGTTAGTGCTGGTTTATACACAAGCTCTGGTGGCCTCAGTGGCCACCAGATCTAGACTCCAGAAATTAAATAAACTTAAACGTTTAGTTCAACCTACATGTAACTTCAGCTGTACCCACGCCTAATGTTCACCATGCATGCAATAAGATTATTCCCTACAACAAGACCAGACATGTCCAACAGGTGGCAGTGTTCAACAGGTGGCAGACAGGTCTATGGTAATTTACATAAGTAAAACAAAGTTGGGGAAGCATGGTGGCTTTGTGTTTAGCACTGTTGCCTCAAATTAAGAAGGTCATGGGATCGATTCCCACCTGTGGCCTTTCTGTGTGATGTTTGCATGTTTTCCCAGTGTTTGTGTGGGTTCCCGCCGGGTGCTCCGGCTTCCTCCCACATTCAAAAACATACAAGTTAGATGGATTGGAAACTTTAAAATGTCCCTAGCATGTGGGTGTGAATGTGTTTGTTTGTCCATATGTGGCCTTTCAACAGACTGTTGTCCTGTCCAGGGTGTACCCTGCCTCACACCCTATGATGGTTTTTGTGTTGGTCTGGTGCATCAAAAGAAGTTCACCTGCTTTGTGCTCATTAATGTTCAAAATGATAGCATTGATTGTTAACACACCATTTCAGTCCCATGGCTTTGTTTTATGACTTCAGATTAGATTTTTTTTTTTTTTAGGTGATTTTAAACTTCAAAATTAAATTGAAGTCAAGCAGTAATTTTTTTTTTTTTAATTTATTTGAATTTTAAAGACCTGTCATGACCCACCTGCAGTACATTCATGGACCACCGGGCATTTGATTTCCAGTTTCTGATCCATGCCACCTTCCTGTGTTTACTGAGCCCAGTTTGATGACTTTTGAATTGTTCACTTGGTATGATTACTTACTCCGGTTTGACCATCTGTCTGTTACTGTGGCTAGCCTAATTGCTAACTCCCTCATGGACACTGTTGCCTTTTGGACTGCCTTTCTGATGCTGGAACCTTTGCTCTCACCTGTGGTGAACACAGCTCTCTGTTCACTCTGTGATATTGGTGAAGAGACTCATGTTCCTTCGTGTTTTTTTGGTACTAGTTTGGGTGGGTGGGGGGTAGGGTGGGGTTGAGCCTGCAGTTTATATTCCGGTGTGACTTACATACTGGAAAATCAAGCGTTATATAAACAATAAAAATTAGAGTGACTATTTATATAAATTTTTTCCAGGAATCAAAGCACTCAACAAAATAAACTATAATAATAAAAGAAGAAATGGCAATAATAGAAAGTACAGTACAATAATGCACAAAAATTAAAGAGCTGATAATACTGAAAAAGGTTGCAAATTATACTCCAATGCAACATATACTCAGGTGTGTCTTTTTCCTCTTCAATAGTCACTTTTTGACAGGTGCAACTTATATGGTAATTCCCTTTCACAATAGTGTGGTTCTCTGCTCTGGGGTCTGCCACAAGCCTTACATGGAGCTTCTACTTGAAAGACAAGCACAGTACCTGCTTCACAGCCATACGGTAGAGGATAATTTACAGGACTCCACTAGAAATTATTTGAAGGACTTCATTAGTGTGCAGGATTATACACATTAAGATGGCACCAGCAATTACATCATTATTTTGGTATATTATGGCAGCAAGCAAGCAGCCAAGAATGAGAAGCAGCGGTTTAAAAATGGTTGTGCATCACTGGAGTGCAAACTGAACAGCAGATTGCATGCTTCTCCTGCAACGTCATCTTCCCATCTTGGTCTCCTTGATTCAGCTCCTTGATGGGAGTATCAACATCCCTCCATCATTGCGGGTATGGGGACTAACAACTGTGACATCTCTGTGTGAAACCTCATGTCACTTTTAACAAAGTACCAGAGGTTCTGTTGGGGAACACACAGTAATACAAATATTTCCTTCTACATATGAGTGCTGTCAAATCCTCTCATTGAACCCAATCGAATGCTCACATAAACTCCACTGAAAACTTTTCACATTCCCTATTACACTTTTCCAAACATATTCACACACAAATCAGAATGTTTACATTCAGAATTGAGATAATATCTTAAACACTTATATTAAAAGGCTTATGCACACAAGTGAAAGTCAAACTTAGACGTACCATTGTAAAATATTATCTGTCTACTACTTGTATACTACTAAAATTTCAGTTCTATCAGATCAGGTCAGGTCTGGGACCATGCCATGGTGCCATGTGGAACCGCATCTATCTACCTCACTATGGAACTGTCCTGGGGCCTCACTGGTAACCACCCAAGCAAACGGTTTTTCAGTCTCCGTCTACTGGAAGTGCCATCTATCTGTCATAGTCAGGTGATACATGGCTGTCCCCCTAGTTTGTTCCAGTTGGTGGGATCCTCAGCACTAAGGCACATGCACGCTGAGTAATTCTTCAGAAAGTACATCACATGGTCAAAGCTAACATTCCCTTGCAGTGCAAGAAGTGTGCATCATCTGTGGCTCTCTAATTACCCTTTTGTTTGACACAAAGTCCTTCCAGTGGTTTCCCGGGATTCTCTGGAGAGACGTAGTCCCAAAGGCGTGGAGTTGCCGCCTTAGATGACTAGTTAAGTCTGCAGTGACGTGATTCAGTACAGTGCAGGTGGGAGCATAGTGCTGCAACTGTTTGTGCTAGTGTGACGCGCAGCAAACACAACAATCAGCAAGGGCCACCTGGTTAGTTTGCAACTAATGTGGGGTAAAGGTGGTGATCTTACAAACAAATGAAATATAAACTCACACATACGCCACTAACATATAAATCTCACATAAGTTACTGCCATTTCAGCGGTCTAACATATGCTGTTTCAGGTGGTTAAATAAAATGAAGTGGCATGTATATGAAAGGAAACTGTAGTTGTGTGTAGGAGGGACCATTTTCATTATGTTTGGCCATTTCTGGGCAGTTGCCTAGGGCGTCACACTGAGGGGAAACGACTGGTCAGATTTCAGCCTAAGATGTCAGAATGACCAGAAATACCATTTCTTGTTTCCTGTTAAAACAAGATCACTGTAGTGCAGGGGTGCTCAAGTTTGGTCCTTGAGAGCGACCTTCCTGATACTCTTAGTTGTCTCCCTGCTCCAACACACCTGAATCCAATGAAAGACTTGTTAGCAGGCTTTTAATGAGACTTTCATTGGATTCAGGTGTGTTGGAGCAGGGAGACAACTAAGAGTATCAGGAAGGTAGCTCTCAAGGACCAAACTTGAGCACTCCTGCTGTAGAGCAAAGCCACGTGAGAACTTGTTTCAACCTACACACGGCGCTGACGCATTATTATTTATCATGTGCAAAATGGATGTCTTGCTCATGGTACAAAGCAATGATCTGATTGTTCAACATAATCACACATCTATGATGTCTCGCCCCCACAGCATCTGATTAAATTAAATTTGGCACTAAGTTCATCCTGTCAGCAGACGGAATCTTGGCAACAAAAAGTGAGTATGTGTGTGACTGTTTCAAATAATTTAATGCATGATAACAGAATTAAAAATCCATTAGATGTACTGCATCACTCCATGATTCCCATGAGGTGTTCTTCGCCCATGTTTAGTGTAACGTGGCAATACACTGCAAAGCATTGTGGGAAATCAAACCGGTCAAAACATGTTTCCTGATGATGACCTTCAGTCACACAATTATGCTTCATGAATTCCTGCACGTGCAGTACTGCCCTATCAACATCACACTCTCATGTTGTTTTTTCACTTGGCTCCTGCAGTAATCAGATTTTTACTGTTTATCACTTTGCTATCAATCTTCTCTCCAACTTCTTTATCAGAGGACTTTAAACTTGAGTATTATAAAATCCTGCTGAGGTCCTTTTTTATCAACTGTCACATGCCTGAAAAGAGCTGACCTGTGCTGCTGTCTTCTCACTCTTATGTCATCACAACCAGATAAGCTGTTTGTGCCTTGGCTCAGCACAGACTGTGACAAAAATAGGAAACTCATAATGAAACCTATAAAACAATTTTACTAATGTTTCAAAATAGACCATTGCGGTTTACACTTGCAAGGAGCTTAGTTGCACACTTGTCCTAGGGCCCTTAGTGATTTTCCAGTCTGATGGGGCTTTGAACAGAATCTTTTGGTCACAAGCATACCTTTGTACCCAAGGATCCTCTGAAGGGGCCTCCTACCAAAGACATAAATCATTATCATTGCCTGAGGTCCACCAGAGTTTTCTGGGTGTCTTGGTGGCTTCCCTCACCAGTATCCTTCATTTTGGGTACTCCAGATTTGAAAAGTGCCTTAGACTGGGAAACTCAGATGATAAGGAATTGGGCTACAATCTGTAGGCCTAGGTTAAAATCCTGTGTTCCTGGAAGAGGAAACTTAGTATGCATTGTGTCAGTGCACCAAACTATAAGTGGGCACTGGTTTGGCAAGTAACCTAATCTACCTGAGCGACAACATGGTTGAACACCATACTTCAGGGGTGCCTAAGTTTGGTCCTCGAGAGCTACCTTCCTGACACTCTTAGTTGTCTCCCTGCTCCAACACACCTGAATCCAATGAAAGACTCGTTAGCAGGTTTTTAATGAGCCTTTCATTGGATTCAGGTGTGTTGGAGCAGGGAGACAACTAAGAGTGTCAGGAAGGTAGATCTCGAGGACCAAACTTGGGCACCCCTGCACACTTCTTAATCTTGACCAATGTGCAACCAAAGCAAAAAAGATGAATTCCCCACCAGCCAAGCTCGTAGGAATATCTTTCAATCTGGAATTCACCTTGTTACACTAAAAGGGACTGGTGTCCAATCCAGGGGGAATTGTACACTCTCATCTGCTTCATGTTACAGACTCCGGAGATAAGCACGGTTGTCGATAGGACTTACTACTTATATTCCAGTCAGACTAACCATAGTTGACAATTGAGGTAAATGAGGTCCAAAACATTTAAACTAGCTGTTTGTTAAATTACTTATCGGGTCGGACAATGTAGGGAATGCATATAGAAATGGCCTTCAATTTCTTCATTGTTTATGCATTTTTATGAAACCCCATGAATTAAACTCTAAAGTCAACACTGCAGGCACATCTTAAGGGTTTCACTTCATGTGCATTGTGGTGGCGTACAGAGGCAAAAATGACAAACGTTGTTTCACAGTCCAACAATGTATGGATGAGACTAGACTGAAAAAAATTCTACGGCCTCATCAACAAATAGTCAAAACCCCACCCAACTCCACCTAGAGAAAAATCTCTGGAGCCGCCACTGTATGTAAGAGAGAAACTCAGTGTTATCAGTGTATCAGTTCACTGATGCGTGCATTCAATGCTGTTAGAGGTTTTGTTAACTGAAGCAAGAAAAAGAAAACACTGGAGGGTGGATTTCATTATTTAACTTGGGCTACTTAACTTACCTTGACCTCTGCTCTGTCTTTTACTGAAGTAATCAAATGTAACTCCAGAGTCTCCAAAAAGCCCACGGCTCCGTTAGAACAAACATATTCTTTTTAGAGAACAGGCAGCAGCTTTACACTGAGAATAATGACTTCATGCTCTTGAGTCTTAATGGTTCCTGATGTGTTAGAAGAACTACAAGGCATTTTGGATACAGCTTTTTCTTTCACTTGTAATTTATGAAGACATTTCCTGACTTTTGATTGTCCTCTTACAACATCACACACTGAGAATGCACCTTATGTAGGATACAACAGCAATAGTCCTTACACATAAAAATCAATCATATATGCATTTTAAAAATAATCAGAAGGATTAATATTTGCAAGAAAAATGTGCAACAATCTACTGCAAATCAGCAATGTTAGTGCAAAAAGTTGTGACTCACCGTCTTCACTGCAAAGGTAAGAATAGAAGCCCTCTGACTTAAGCATTATGAGGAGTGATCCCCATCCCAACAGCACCGCCGAGAAGAGCAAATTCTCAGTGATAGCAGTCACTGCCATCCACCAGCGCCTGGCAAATGCCGTGGCCAGAGTTGGAGCCATGTTTGAGGGGAAACAAGCAGAGGACAAAGCAGAAAGAAAAGAACAGAGCAAAGAGCACACAGGGAGGACCTGAGTGACAGACGGTCAGGATGCGGGCTTACTTATCTGTGAAGAAAAAGCACAAGAGCAAGGGGGAGGTTTAATAGTCACCCTATCACTGAAGTTATTGGAGAACAGCGGGGGTCAGGAACATTAGAAGATAAAACTACTTAAAGGACAAGTTCACTTTTTCCCTGTGCTGGCAGCAGTGTAAGGCTCGAACAGCAAAAAGATAGATCAGTGGGTGAGTGAGTGATCGAGTGAGCTATTCTATCCCAGCCAGGTTATCGAAACACTCAAAAACAATAAACAGTATCATATTGCAACTCACCAAATTAAAAGAACATATAAGGAGAATATTGCATCTGGTCAACTTTGATGTACCACACTGACTGTTTTGCCTATTTCATGGAGGTGCCCACCTTCACGTGAGCGTCCATTAACAAGCTATGTATGGCGACACATTAGTGCCAAAAAGCACTCGCGTGATAAAACATGCATTTGGGTTTATTATATTATTTCACATGTGTAGATTTTCACTGCGAGTGTGCAAATTATCTCTGCGCGCACCCTCAGAGGAAGCTGTTCCCCGAGTGAGGAAAAAAGTGGTGCAAGCGAGGAGGAATATGTAACCAGCGTGCCAAACAACCACTCAAAAATCACCCTGCTCTTTCAAAGTTGATTTCTGCTCACACAAAGTGGATTTCTGCGCCTTTGCTCGAAACGGCACAATGGGGGAGGGAACCATGGTTGGTGCTGGATCTGCTATGATTGGTCATTTCTGAAGAGCAAGATTTGATTGACAGCGCTCCTCTTAGAAAGTGAACTCCCAGTCCCCGAAGAAGAAGATGTCACCACTTCCTTGCCCAAATTCAGCCAAGGGTTTATTACCTGAAGAAACCTCTGGCTAGATGCCGTTGTCTTCTTCATTTTAGCAGACTTCCGTGTCTGCTGAAACCTCCATGTCCCATCCAACCTGATGGAGCTTGAGAGGTGCTGCAAAGAGGAATGAGCAAAACTGCCCAAAGATAGGTGCACCAAGCTTGTGGCATCATATTCAAGAAGACTTGAGGCTGTAATTGCTGCCAAATGGACATCAACAAAGTACTGACCAGAGCGTGTGAATACTTATGTACATGTGATTTCTTAGATTTTAATTTTTAATAAATTTGCAGAAATTTAAAAAAAACATTTTTTCATCTTGTCATTATGGGGTGTTGTGAGTAGAATTTTGAGGGGAAAAAAATGAATTTAGTCTATTTTGGAATAAGGCTGTAACATAACAAAATGTGGAAAAAGTGAAGCCCTGTGAATACTTTATGGATGTACTGTATGCCAACGCTCGGCAGGTTTTTGCATTCTTTAGTTCAGTGAAAAAAATCTGTTGTCTTCTCTCAGGACCAGTGATGCACAGCTACTTTCACCTCTGCATCAGTAGTGTAACGTGTCCCTTCAGGTGTTAACCCGTGTGTGGATGAGCATCGTCATGCTGAAGAACTGCGTCTTTTAAAGGCTAAACCCACTTCAAATGTTCATGCAGTTTTTGCAAAGTGTCCACTTATGGGTCGGAGCTCGTCCACCCGCATTTGATGCTGCGCATCTGTGGCTGTTATGTGGCACTCACTGTGAGTGTGGTCAAGCAGGCTCATCATGGCTGGATTTTCGCACTTCAGTCCACGTTGCCCACCTCCTGACTGCACTGACATCCACACAGGTGTCACCATAAACAACACTCATTCATCAATGAACATCCACGGGTGCACAACTGTCCGCCGTGAGGAATTCAATAACAGAATGTGTTTCAAGCACATATCCATGTACGCTAACATTTTTGACCAACTGTTATGCACATGTTACATCAAAGACGATTCTGCACATGCCTGAAATTGCAGGCGAAATCCATTTTGATGTAGTGATAGTAAGTAAAGGATTATTTTCATAGCAGTTTCACTTTGATATGTTGGAGGCAGACCTTTTCAGCTGACCCTTGTATAACAGAAAGGGAAACGAAAAGTGTATACTCAAACAGTAGATAGAACGTGTGGCTGTGGATGGCGTCAAAAACTGTTGGTACTGTGATGGCTAAACTGAAACACTGCTCCAGAACATTTCAAGATCTGTTGCTCAGAATAGTTTAAGACCTGTGGCATTGTTCCAGAGTCTGTATCAAAAGGAAGGAGATGTCCTAAACTGGTACTCAGTAGGTACCGATTCACAACAAACGTTTTCAAAATGTTCTGGCTGATTTAGTGTTGAAATGAGTGAATGAACTATGCAACAGTCAGTTCCAAAAAAGCATATGTGTTACTTGTTTGGAATCTTAAAAGTGACTTAAAAGTCATATTAAAACATTGCTGGCAAATGGACAACATAGTTTACACTCAAACCTTATTTTTTTTTTTTGAACTTTAAAATTGCATAGCATAGATATTAACACACTGAAGCATATTGTGATAACTTACATCATATATTGCAGCTGATATTACTCAGTTTCTGTCTATTTTCAATTTTTTTTTTTCCATTTATATAGCACCAACTCACAACAGAGTTGCCTCAAGGCGCTTCACACAAGTAAGGTCTAACCTTACTAACCCTCAGAGCAGCAGTGGTAAGGAAAAACTCCCTCTGAGGAAGAAACCTCAAGCAGACCAGACTCGAAGGGGTGACCCTCTGCTTGGGCCATGCTACAGACATAAATTACAGAACAATTCACAAAATGAATATACAGGAAATGCTGTTGGTGCACAGGACAGGAGAGTCTCCAGCACAAATACCACACCCATCTCTGGATGGAGCTGCACCTTAAACAGAGAGGAAAAAAACAGAATCAGGCATAAGAAAGACAAGAAATACAGTATAATTTGTCAGCATTAATGGCGGTATGTAAAGTTTAATTAGGTCAGCTAGGTGTAGCTAGGTGTCGTAACTATTTACCCACTGGTGGCACTCAGTTTGTAAAGTTGAAGATTTAATATTGACCTTTGTTATTCACTGCACAGTATAAAGAGGGACAAAAGGTACGTTAGCTGGATTGGCTAATTATAAACAAGTGTTATTTCTGCTTTGGCTAGCTTAGCAAAGAGGCTACCAATGTATCTTGTGTTATTAATATTGATTTTTATTTTATTCTGTTGTTTGGTATATTGTATATCCAACATATTAAGTTAAAAAAAACAAGATTCACAATGCAACATACATCACGGCCTCAGAGATAAACAAACTAAGTGATAAGCAAAGATGAATTAAACCCTCAGAGGTTCGACTGTTATCAATTTTTAAAAATGACTAAAGTTGTAAAACTCTGAAATGATCATTTAACTGTGAAGATAAGCAACAACAAACAAATGTTAAATGCTTAGTTTCATATGAGGAAGCGTAACAACACTCACTTGAAATAACCAACAGGAACAATTAAAGGAAATTATTAACTGGGAGTAAAATCTCTCTGGTGCCAGTTTAAAGGTAGTTGTATCACTCCACAGAGTAATGGTTAATCACATTATAGGCACTTTAAGTATCCACAAAGGCATGCAGATCAGTGGAAAACTGGTCCAAACTGGACTTAATAAATGGGTCTCTCTCTGTCTCTGTGCTTCCTCAACCCAACCCCTCTGTCCCACACAATACCGAAATGCCCTCACGGAGCCATCCAACCATTTCTCTGCAATTACTGCGCAGCATCCAAAACATCTCTGCCAGACAGTAAGTCGATTCTCACAATCAAGCAGGAAAATACAGTTAAAGGTCTAAGTAAACTATTATAATCCCCAGTCAGTAAATGTATTGTGTCATTAATACATTTAGACAGCTTTTAGACAGTACCAACCACACAGCAAACCTACCTTCATGTGCTCTGGTTGGCTTAAGTAGTTCTGAGTTGTTTGTGGAAAAAACAGATTTATATATACAGTAGTGTTCAGAATAATAGTAGTGCTATGTGACTAAAAAGATTAATCCAGGTTTTGAGTATATTTCTTATTGTTACATGAGAAATAAGATACCAGTAGATTCAGTAGATTCTCACAAATATAACAAGACCAAGCATTCATGATATGCACACTCTTAAGGCTATGAAACTGGGCTGTTAGTAAAAAAAAAAGTAGAAATGGGGGTGTTCACAATAATAGTAGTGTGGCATTCAGTCAGTGAGTTTGTCAATTTTGTGGAACAAACAGGTGTGAATCAGGTGTCCCCTATGTAAGGATGAAGCCAGCACCTGTTGAACATGCTTTTCTCTTTGAAAGCCTGAGGAAAATGGGACGTTCAAGACATTGTTCAGAAGAACAGCGTAGTTTGATTAAAAAGTTGATTGGAGAGGGGAAAACTTATACGCAGGTGCAAAAAATTATAGGCTGTTCATCTACAATGATTTCCAGTGCTTTAAAATGGACAAAAAAGAAACAGAGATGCGTGGAAGAAAACGGAAAACAACCATCAAAATGGATAGAAGAATAACCAGAATGGCAAAGGCTCACCCATTGATCAGCTCCAGGATGATCAAAGACAGTCTGGAGTTACCTGTAAGTGCTGTGACAGTTAGAAGACGCCTGTGTGATGCTAATTTATTTGCAAGAATCCCCTCGCAAAGTCCCTCTGTTAAATAAAAGACGTGCAGAAGAGGTTACAATTTGTCAAAGAACACATCAACTGGCCTAAAGAGAAATGAAGAAATATTTTGTGGACTGATGAGAGTAAAATTGTTCTTTTTGGGTCCAAGGGCCACAGACAGTTTGTGAGACAACCCCCAAACTCTGCATTCAAGCCACAGTTCACAGTGAAGACAGTGAAGCATGGTGGTGCAAGCATCATGATATGGGCATGTTTCTCCTACTATGGTGTTGGGCCTATATATCACATACCAGGTATCATGGATCAGTTTGGATGTGTCAAAATACTTGAAGAGGTCATGTTGCCTTATGCTGAAGAGGACATGCCCTTGAAATGGGTGTTTCAACAAGACAATGACCCCAAGCACACTAGTAAACCAGCAAAATCTTGGTTCCAAACCAACAAAATGAATGCCTCACAGATGTGAAGAAATCATGAAAAACTGTGGTTATACAACTAAATACTAGTTTAGTGATTCACAGGATTGCTAAAAAGCAGTTTGAACATACAACCCCTGGCAAAAATTATGGAATCACCAGCCTCTGAGGATGTTCATTCAGTTGTTTAATTTTGTAGAAAAAAAGCAGATCACAGACATGACACAAAACTAAAGTCATTTCAAATGGCAACTTTCTGGCTTTAAGAAACACTATAAGAAATCAAGAAAAAAAGATTGTGGCAGTCAGTAACGGTTACTTTTTTAGACCAAGCAGAGGAAAAAAATATGGAATCACTCAATTCTGAGGAAAAAATTATGGAATCACCCTGTAAATTTTCATCCCCAAAACTAACACCTGCATCATATCAGATCTGCTCGTTAGTCTGCATCTAAAAAGGAGTGAACATACCTTGGAGAGCTGTTGCACCAAGTGGACTGACATGAATCATGGCTCCAATTGTGTTGATTGAGATGTCAATTGAAACAAAGGAGAGGATTATCAAACTCTTAAAAGAGAGTAAATCATCATGCAGTGTTGCAAAAGATGTTGGTTATTCACAGTCAGCTGTGTCTAAACTCTGGACCAAATACAAACAACATGGGAAGGTTGTTAAAGGCAAACATACTGGTAGACCAAGGAAGACATCAAAGCGTCAAGACAGAAAACTTAAAACAATATGTCTCAAAAATCAAAAAATGCACAACAAAACAAATGAGGAACGAATGGGAGGAAACTGGAGTCAACGTCTGTGACCGAACTGTAAGAAACCGCCTAAAGGAAATGGGATTTACATACAGAAAAGCTAAACGAAAGCCATCATTAACACCTAAACAGAAAAAAAACAAGGTTACAATGGGCTAAGGAAAAGCATTCGTGGACTGTGATTGACTGGATGAAAGTCATATTCAGTGATGAATCTCGAATCTGCATTGGGCAAGGTGATGATGCTGCAACTTTTGTTTGGCGCCGTTCCAATGAGATTTATAAAGATGACTGCCTGAAGAGAACATGTAAATTTCCACAGTCATTGATGATATGGGGCTGCATGTCCGGTAAAGGCACTGGGGAGATGGCTGTCGTTACATCATCAATAAATGCACAAGTTTACGTTGATATTTTGGACAATTGAAAGGATGTTTGGGGATGTTTCAAGATGATAATGCATCTTGCCATAGAGCAAAAACTGCGAAAACATTCCTTGTAAAAAGACACATAGGGTCAATGTCATGGCATAGGGTCAATGTCAACGAGTAGATCTGATTTGATGCAGGTGTTAATTTGGGGGATGAAAATTTACAGGGTGATTCCATAATTTGTTCCTCAGAATTGAGTGATTCCATATTTTTTCCTCTGCTTGGTCTAAAAAAGTAACCGTTACTGACTGCCATAATCTTTTTTTCTTGATTTCTTATAGTGTTTCTTAAAGCCAGAAAGTTGTCATTTGAAATGACTTTAGTTTTGTGTCATGTCTGTGATCTGCTTTTTTTCTACAAAATTAAACAACAGAATGAACATCCTCCGAGGCCGGTGATTCCATAATTTTTGCCAGGGGTTGTAATAGTTTTGAGTTTGTAGCATCAACAGCAGATGCTACTATTATTGTGAACACCCCCTTTTCTACTTTTTTATTAATAGCCCAGTTTCATAGCCTTAAGAGTGTGCATATCATGAATGCTTGGTCTTGTTGGATTTGTGAGAATCTACTGAATCTACTGGTACCTTGTTTCCCATGTAACACTACTGTATATATTGGTCAATATGTGTTATGATACTTTATTTGGATAGGGCACATCATCATAATTTATTGTATGAAGGTGCCCCATAGATGCCCTCAGTCTTTTCTTTGTGAAGTCACATAGCACTACTATTATTCTGAACACTACTGTAGGTAGGCAGGTGGTCCTTACCTGGCGCCCCCTGCTGGTTGAGCTGATGTTTGGACCTCTGCTACCAAGAACTCAAAAATAGGCCAATTGTTAAAAGCACACTAAGGATTTTCAACATAAGAGGAGCAAAAAATTAAAACCGAATAATTCTGATGAAGGCTGACAAGAACTGGTGTGTTTGATGCGGTAACATTCCAAGTGGAAATGGTTCATCAACAAAGTTAGTTTTTTAAGACATTTGGAATTCTAATGATAGCACTTATGCAACAGTCCCGATCAATAAATTGATAGTGGACTGCAGGAGACAGAGCTCAGCCTTATGAAGTGGTTGTTGCACAAAGTGTTTACAGAAAACCCATGAAAAACAAAATAAGTGGGACAAGATGTGCTGAGACAAAGTTCCAGAAGACAACTCACAGAGGACAACTGAGTCCGCAAATGTTCAACTATTGCTACTCACTGCGTTTGTCAAGTTTTTGTGGACTGATATTAATACTGATCCAGGTGGTGCTGTTGTTATTGTCAATTGTTGGGCCTCCAAATTTTGACTATGAACTGTTGTGTTGTCCAAATTTAAAGGTGTGGGCCCTTGTTTTTACTATCTAAGTCACAACAGGTCTGATCATCAGCACCACTATAGATTTTTCTTGAGTATTCAAGTAAGAGACTCACAACCTTTTATCATCAATATATTCAAGGTTTAGCTTGTCTGGAAACATTTTTTTTTTATTTTTACCCAACTACGGTTAAAAAAAAAGCATCAACAAACCATGACATACACTATATGGTAACATCACAGAAGACATAGGGTGGGGGAGCTTTTCAGACCCTCAAAAGTCAAACATGGTCACTGTCAGCCTCAAGGAGCCAAAACAAATGGCTTCAATTACAAATCAAAGTCTCCCATGAAAATATGAAACATTGAAGCAGAAAGAACATGACAGACACAGCTAGTAAATGCAGATAACCAGAAATCCCACTAGGGAGAACTCAGAATAAAATCTGGACATATTTTTCCAGAAGGCTTTGCTGGATATCTGCTGGACAGGTAAGACAACACTTACACAGATCTGCTGTGTCAGTTGTCACAACTAATGTCAGTTACAGTAACAATTTTTTTAACTTGGTTTTCCAAATAGAGTCAGTGGGGGTCATATGTTTTATCCTAACTTTACTGGACTCTATATATGCTGGATTAAGGGAGAGCTGTTGTTGTGAAAGTGTAGTGACACGGACCCACAACAGGGGGCGCAAATGAACGTTCAATAGATGAGCCAAAAAGTAACAATTTAATGTTGTGAAATGTGCACAACGAAATACAGACAATCTCAGAATATGATTACAGTCAATCCACAAAGGTGACGTGTGGGCAGGCTCGAGGATAGAAGACGTCTGTCCTGAGAAGAGCCGGAACCACACGATTTCCGCCACCACCGAACCTGGTGAATACTGGAGCCGCCAAGTCCCGAATTCCCAGGTGATCACCGTCCCCGACTGTCGGATCTGGTACTGCTGGCGAGAACAAAGACAGTCAAGTGTAGGTGTGTGCACACCCAGTAACAATAACGGTGGGAATGCCACCTCCACCTCTCACTCTATAACTTGCAGAGTACTGTAGTGATTCCTCGGGGGAAAAGAGTGCCTTCCAGCGCTCTCTCAGCTTCCACCGACAGAGGTACCGGTACTCCTGCAAACACTCACAATATACAAATAATATTGTAACACAAAACGGCTGAGGATATTACCTCCAATGAAGTATGATATCTCGGCGATAAGGTGGAGATGACGTCTGGGTTTTATGGAGTGAGATGATGAAGAATGAGTGACAGCTGTCAGCTGTCAGGAAGTAATGAGTAACAGCTGTCACTCCCGGCTGTGTCCGTGGCGGCAGCGCCCTCTCGTGCCTGAAGCCCGCACTTCAGGCAGGGCGCCATCTGGTGGTGGGCCAGCAGTACCTCCTCTTCTGGCGGCCCACACAACAGCTGTTGCCCCAAGAATCTTGGGGTCTTAGTCACAAGAGGGGCTAAATTGGTGTTTGGCATCAATAGATGGATTGGGGCTGTGTCTGAGGTCCTGTGGACTCTGTAAAGGGCCATTGTGGTGAAGAAGCAGCTGAGCCAGAAGGCAAAAGACTGATTTTACCAGTCAGTTTATGCTCCTATGGTCATGAACTTCAGGCAATGACCAAAAATAAAAAAAGGATCACGGATACAATGAGCGGAAATGAGATTCCTCAATTGGGTATCTGAGCTTACACTCAGGGACAGAGTGAAAAACTCAAATATCTGAGATGGACTTGGAGCAAAGCTGCTGCTTCTTCATGTCAAAAGGAGCCAGCTGAGGTGGTTTGGGCATCTGGTGAGGATGGACTCTGGTTGTTTCCTGGAAGAGGTCTTTCAGGTACATCCAGATGGGAGGCGGGAAGACACAGGACATGCTGGAAGGATAATATTTCCCAGATGACTTGGGAACGGCCTGGGATTCCCCAAGAAGAGCTAGAGGACATGGCTGAGGATTGGGAGGTGTGGGATGAGCTGCTTGGTCTACTGCCCAGACTCTCTCTCTCTCTCTCTCTCTCTCTCTCTCTCTCTCTCTCTCTCTCTCTCTCTCTCTCTCTCTCTCTCTCTATATATATATATATATATATATATATATATATATATATATATATATATATATATATATATATATATATATAACTCAACAAAAATATAAACACAACACTTTTGGTTTTGCTCCCATTTTGTATGAGATGAACTCAAAGATCTAAAACTTTTTCCACATACACAATATCACCATTTCCCTCAAATATTGTTCACAAACCAGTCTAAATCTGTGATAGTGAGCACTTCTCCTTTGCTGAGATAATCCATCCCACCTCACAGGTGTGCCATACCAACATGCTGATTAGACACCATGATTAGTGCACAGGTGTGCCTTAGACTGCCCACAATAAAAGGCCACTCTGAAAGGTGCAGTTTTGTTTTATTGGGGGGGGGGGGATACCAGTCAGTATCTGGTGTGACCACCATTTGCCTCATGCAGTGCAACACATCTCCTTCGCATAGAGTTGATCAGGTTGTCAATTGTGGCCTGTGGAATGTTGGTCCACTCCTCTTCAATGGCTGTGCGAAGTTGCTGGATATTGGCAGGAACTGGTACACGCTGTCGTATACGCCGGTCCAGAGCATCCCAAACATGCTCAATGGGTGACATGTCCGGTGAGTATGCCGGCCATGCAAGAACTGGGACATTTTCAGCTTTCAAGAATTGTGTACAGATCCTTGCAACATGGGGCCGTGCATTATCCTGCTGCAACATGAGGTGATGTTCTTGGATGTATGGCACAACAATGGGCCTCAGGATCTCGTCACGGTATCTCTGTGCATTCAAAATGCCATCAATAAAATGCACCTGTGTTCTTCGTCCATAACAGACGCCTGCCCATACCATAACCCCACCGCCACCATGGGCCACTCGATCCACAACATTGACATCAGAAAACCGCTCACCCACACATGACGCCACACACGCTGTCTGCCATCTGCCCTGGACAGTGTGAACCGGGATTCATCCGTGAAGAGAACACCTCTCCAGCGTGCCAAACGCCAGTGAATGTGAGCATTTGCCCACTCAAGTCGGTTACGACGACGAACTGGAGCTTCCCTGAGATGGTTTCTGACAGTTTGTGCAGAAATTCTTTGGTTATGCAAACTGATTGTTTCAGCAACTGTCCAAGTGGCTGGTCTCAGACGATCTTGGAGGTGAACATGCTGGATGTGGAGGTCCTGGGCTGGTGTGGTTACACGTGGTCTGCGGTTGTGAGGCTGGTTGGATGTACTGCCAAATTCTCTGAAACGCCTTTGGAGACGGCTTATGGTAGAGAAATGAACATTCAATACACGAGCAACAGCTCTGGTTGACATTCCTGCTGTCAGCATGCCAATTGCACGCTCCCTCAAATCTTGCGACATCTGTGGCATTGTGCTGTGTGATAAAATTGCACCTTTCAGAGTGGCCTTTTATTGTGGGCAGTCTAAGGCACACCTGTGCACTAATCATGGTGTCTAATCAGCATCTTGATATGGCACACCTGTGAGGTGGGATAGATTATCTCAGCAAAGGAGAAGTGCTCACTATCACAGATTTAGACTGGTTTGTGAACAATATTTGAGGGAAATGGTGATATTGTGTATGTGGAAAAAGTTTTAGATCTTTGAGTTCATCTCATACAAAATGGGAGCAAAACCAAAAGTGTTGCATTTATATTTTTGTTGAGTGTATATATATATATATATATAGTGAGGAAAATAAGTATTTGAACACCCTGCGGTTTTGCAAGTTCTCGAAATCATGAAATCATGGACGGATCTGAAATTTTCATCTTAGGTGCATGTCCACTGTGAGAGACATGATCTAAAAAGCAAACAAAAAAAAATCCGGAAATCACAATGTATGATTTTTTTAATAATTTTTTTGTATGTTACCGCTGCAAATAAGTATTTGAACACCTACCAACCAGCAAGAATTCTGGCTCACACAGACCTGTTAATTTTTCTTTAAGAAGCCCTCTTATTCTGCACTCTTTACCTGTATTAATTGCACCTGTTTGAACTTGTTACCTGTATAAAAGACACCTGTTCACACACTCAATCAATCACACTCCAACCTGTGAAACACAAGAAACACAAGATGACTGTCAATCTCCCTCGGTCTGGGATTCCATGCAAGATCTCACTTCGTGGGGTAAGGATGATTCTGAGAAAGCTCAGAACTACACAGGAGGACCTGGTCAATGACCTGAAGAGAGCTGGGACCACAGTCACAAAGATTACATTAGTAACACATGATGCTGTCATGGTTTAAAATCCTGCAGGGCAGCAAGGTCCCCCTGCTCAAGCCAGCACATGTCCAGGCCTGTTTGACGTTCACCAGTGACCATCTGGATGATCCAGAGGAGGCATGGGAGAAGGCCATGTGGTCAGATGAGACCAGAATAGAGCTTTTTGGAATCAACTCCACTTACCATGTTTAGAGGATGAAAAGAACCCCAAGAAAACCATCTCAACCGTGAAGCATGGGGGTGGAAACATCATACTCTGGGGGTGCTCTTCTGCAAAGGGGACAGGACGACTGCACTGACTTGAAGATGGGTCATGGCTGGGTCTTCCAGCATGACAATGACCCCAAACACACAGCCAGGGCAACTAATGAGGGGCTCCGTAAGAAGCATTTCAAGGTCCTGGAGTGGCCTGGCCAGTCTCCAGACCTGAACTCAATAGAAAATCTTTGGAGAGAGCTGAAACTCCAAACCTGAAAGATCTAGAGAAGATCCGTATGGAGGAGTGGACCAAAATCCCCGCTGCAGTGTGTGCAAACCTGGTGAGAAACTCCAGGAAACGTTTGACCACTGTAATTGCAAACAAAGGCTACTGTACCAAATATTAAGTTTGATTTTCACAGGTATTCAAATATTTATTTGCAGCAGTAACATACAAATAAATTATTAAAAAATCATACATTGTGATTTCTGGATTTTTTTTTTTTTTTTTTAGATTATGTCTCTCACAGTGGACATGCACCTAAGATGAAAATTTCAGACCCCTCCATGATTTCTAAGTGGGAGAACTTGCAAAATCACAGGGTGTTCAAATACTTATTTTCCTGACTGTATATATATATATATATATATATATATATATATATATATATATATGTGTGTGTGTGTGTGTGTGTGTATTGTAGAAGCCATGGGTCAGTGGTGTAGAGGTTTGGAGCCAGGCCCCCGGTGATGTGGCAGCATGCCGCTGAGCAAAACCTCTACATATCTCAGTACTGTTGAAGATGAGTGTGAGAGGAAAATGAGTTGACACAGAGTGAGGTTAGAAGAGAATAGAATAGCTTTATTTTTTACATGTACAGGACATACAAACTCATGAACAGTGGAGCAGGAAATGCTTTGTTTTCATCAACAAAGGAAGAACAGTGAGACTCAGGCGATGATCTGCATGGAATACATTCATTTGTATATGAAGGAGAAAAGGTGGTTGCTTGCCACCCCGCGGTTTGTGGGGAACATGAAAGAGACCTTGATTGTCTGGATTGAATACGTGCTGCACCTCAGCATGTTAACACCTGCTGCCGGACATGGGGAAAGGCATTAACATGTATAAAGCAGGAGCAGACAACAGAGCACCACCCTGACTGGAGTCCTGTCGGCAAACATTAATTTGCATAAGATACAGCTTTGTGTGGCAGGCAGTAAAAAACACAGTGAAATCACACATGACTTTGTGCTTGGTGACTGAAAGAAGCCGTGAATTTGTGTGCTAAAAGGTGTAACTTGGTCGGCCGCAACTATATATATATATATATATATATATATATATATATATATATATATATATATATATATATATATATATATGTGCTAGCTGAGTTACCCGGGTCCACCAATCTGGATCCAAAATTCAGTGGAGTCCTCATGTCCTAATAGCTATCTGTTGAATTCTCTTATTTAGCAGTTTTTTGTTATTGTTGAGTCTGTGTGCTAAATAAAGTCATTCAATTCATTCATTCTATCTGTGGTGCAAATTTGGTGAGAATCTATCAAGTAGTTTTGACATAATCCTTCAAAACCTATATAAGGCTGACCGTGTGTGTGTGTTTGTGTGTGTGTGTGTTCGTGGACGTGCACTTTCAACTTAAGGGCCCAGTGACCTCCCTCTTGGTGCCCCCAGTCACCAAACCAAATTTGGTGTTGATTGTTTAATTACTGTGGCTGTGCATAGCAGAGCAGGCCGTGATCTCATTCAAATATATAAGCGACCGTGTGTGTGTGTGAGTGTGTGTGTGTATACATGTGTTCACGCACATGCACTTTCAACTTAATGGCCCCAAAGACGTCCCCCTTGGTGTCCCCAGTCACCATACCAAGTTTGGTGTCGATTGCTTAATCGCTGTGGAAGTTCACCCAAACACAAATCGTGCCGCATACATACATACATTGTGTTTTATACACACACACACACACATATAAATTCAGAGTTTCTATTTTCTGTCAATGCAGCATGAACTTCAAACTTTGCATGTGCTTTGTCCTTTATGTTGTCAGAAAGACCTTACAGAGCTACCTCTGTATTTGCCATGAAATTCCCCCCAAAATACAGTGCATCTGGAAAGTGTTCACAGCGCTTCACTTTTTCCATATTTTATGTTACAGCCTTATTCTAAAATGGATGAAATTCATTGTTGCCTCAAAATTGTACATATAATAGCCCATAATGACAATGCGAAAAAGGTTTTTTTTTTTAGATTTTTGCAAATTTAGAAAAAAAAGAGAAAGAAATCACGTGTACATAAGTATTCACAGCCTTTGTCATGAAACACAGAACTGAGCTCAGGTGTATCCTGTTTCCACTGATCACCCTTCAGATTTTTCTACAGCTTAACTGGAGTCCACCTGGGGTAAATTCAGTTGATTGGACATGATTTGGACAGACACACATCTGTCTAAATATAAGGTCCCACAGTTGACAGTGCATGTCACATCACAAACCAAGCATGAAGTCAAAGGAATTGTCTGTAGACCTCTGAGAGGATGGTCTTGAGGCACAAATCTGGGGAAGGGTACAGAAACATCTCTGCTGCTTTGAAGGTCCCAATGAGCACACTAACTTCCATCATCTTCCACGCCAATCGGAGGTCACTAAAATTAACATTAAATCGGTGTGTAACTTTGCAAAAACAATGTCGGACTCTGTAGTTTTCTCTGGGCCCCTCCCCAATCGTACCGGGAGTGACATGTTTAGCCGCATGTTCTCCTTGAATTGCTGGCTGTCTGAGTGGTGTCCAAAAAATGAGGTGGGCTTCATAGATAATTGGCAAAGCTTCTGGGGGAAAACCTGGTCTTGTTAGGAGAGACGGCATCCATCCCACTTTGGATGGAGCAGCTCTCATTTCTAGAAATCTGGCCAATTTTCTTAAATCCTCCAAACCGTGACTATCCAGGGTTGGGACCAGGAAGCAGAGTTGTAGTCTTACACACCTCTCTGCAGCTTCTCTCCCCCTGCCATCCCCTCATTACCCCATCCCCGTAGAGACGGTGCCTGCTCCCAGACTACCAATAACCAGCAAAAATCTATTTAAGCATAAAAATTCAAAAAGAAAAAATTATATAGCACCTTCAACTGCACCACAGACTAAAACAGTTAAATGTGGTCTATTAAACATTAGGTCTCTCTCTTCTAAGTCCCTGTTGGTAAATGATATAATAATTGATCAACATATTGATTTATTCTGCCTAACAGAAACCTGGTTACAGCAGGATGAATATGTTAGTTTAAATGAGTCAACACCCCCGAGTCACACTAACTGTCAGAATGCTCGTAGCACGGGCCGAGGCGAAGGATTAACAGCAATCTTCCACTCCAGCTTATTAATTAATCAAAAACCCAGACAGAGCTTTAATTCATTTGAAAGCTTGTCTCTTAGTCTTGTCCATCCAAATTGGAAGTCCCAAAAACCAGTTTTATTTGTTATTATCTATCGTCCACCTGGTCGTTACTGTGAGTTTCTCTGTGAATTTTCAGACCTTTTGTCTGACTTAGTGCTTAGCTCAGATAAGATAATTATAGTGGGCGATTTTAACATCCACACAGATGCTGAGAATGACAGCCTCAACACTGCATTTAATCTATTATTAGACTCTATTGGCTTTGCTCAAAAAGTAAATGAGTCCACCCACCACTTTAATCATATCTTAGATCTTGTTCTGACTTATGGTATGGAAATAGAAGACTTAACAGTATTCCCTGAAAACTCCCTTCTGTCTGATCATTTCTTAATAACATTTACATTTACTCTGATGGACTACCCAGCAGTAGGGAATAAGTTTCATTACACTAGAAGTCTTTCAGAAAGCGCTGTAACTAGGTTTAAGGATATGATTCCTTCTTTATGTTCTCTAATGCCATATAACAACACAGTGCAGAGTAGCTACCTAAACTCTGTAAGGGAGATAGAGTATCTCGTCAATAGTTTTACATCCTCATTGAAGACAACTTTGGATGCTGTAGCTCCTCTGAAAAAGAGAGCTTTAAATCAGAAGTGTCTGACTCCGTGGTATAACTCACAAACTCGTAGCTTAAAGCAGATAACCCGTAAGTTGGAGAGGAAATGGCGTCTCACTAATTTAGAAGATCTTCACTTAGCCTGGAAAAAGAGTCTGTTGCTCTATAAAAAAGCCCTCCGTAAAGCTAGGACATCTTTCTACTCATCACTAATTGAAGAAAATAAGAACAACCCCAGGTTTCTTTTCAGCACTGTAGCCAGGCTGACAAAGAGTCAGAGCTCTATTGAGCTGAGTATTCCATTAACTTTAACTAGTAATGACTTCATGACTTTCTTTGCTAACAAAATTTTAACTATTAGAGAAAAAATTACTCATAACCATCCCAAAGACGTATCGTTATCTTTGGCTGCTTTCAGTGATGCCGGTATTTGGTTAGACTCTTTCTCTCCGATTGTTCTGTCTGAGTTATTTTCATTAGTTACTTCATCCAAACCATCAACATGTTATTAGACCCCATTCCTACCAGGCTGCTCAAGGAAGCCCTACCATTATTTAATGCTTCGATCTTAAATATGATCAATCTATCTTTGTTAGTTGGCTATGTACCACAGGCTTTTAAGGTGGCAGTAATTAAACCATTACTTAAAAGCCATCACTTGACCCAGCTATCTTAGCTAATTATAGGCCAATCTCCAACCTTCCTTTTCTCTCAAAAATTCTTGAAAGGGTAGTTGTAAAACAGCTAACTGATCATCTGCAGAGGAATGGTCTATTTGAAGAGTTCAGTCAGGTTTTAGAATTCATCATAGTACAGAAACAGCATTAGTGAAGGTTACAAATGATCTTCTTATGGCCTCGGACAGTGGACTCATCTCTGTGCTTGTTCTGTTAGACCTCAGTGCTGCTTTTGATACTGTTGACCATAAAATTTTATTACAGAGATTAGAGCATGCCATAGGTATTAAAGGCACTGCGCTGCGGTGGTTTGAATCATATTTGTCTAATAGATTACAATTTGTTCATGTAAATGGGGAATCTTCTTCACAGACTAAAGTTAATTATGGAGTTCCACAAGGTTCTGTGCTAGGACCAATTTTATTCACTTTATATATGCTTCCCTTAGGCAGTATTATTAGACGGTATTGCTTAAATTTTCATTGTTACGCAGATGATACCCAGCTTTATCTATCCATGAAGCCAGAGGATACACACCAATTAGCTAAACTGCAGGATTGTCTTACAGACATAAAGACATGGATGACCTCTAATTTCCTGCTTTTAAACTCAGATAAAACTGAAGTTATTGTACTTGGCCCCACAAATCTTAGAAACATGGTGTCTAACCAGATCCTTACTCTGGATGGCATTACCCTGACCTCTAGTAATACTGTGAGAAATCTTGGAGTCATTTTTGATCAGGATAGGTCATTCAAAGCGCATATTAAACAAATATTAGGACTGCTTTTTTGCATTTACGCAATATCTCTAAAATCAGAAAGGTCTTGTCTCAGAGTGATGCTGAAAAACTAATTCATGCATTTATTTCCTCTAGGCTGGACTATTGTAATTCATTATTATCAGGTTGTCCTAAAAGTTCCCTAAAAAGCCTTCAGTTAATTCAAAATGCTGCAGCTAGAGTACTGACGGGGACTAGAAGGAGAGAGCATATCTCACCCATATTGGCCTCTCTTCATTGGCTTCCTGTTAATTCTAGAATAGAATTTAAAATTCTTCTTCTTACTTATAAGGTTTTGAATAATCAGGTCCCATCTTATCTTAGGGACCTCGTAGTACCATATCACCCCAATAGAGCGCTTCGCTCTCAGACTGCAGGCTTACTTGTAGTTCCTAGGGTTTGTAAGAGTAGAATGGGAGGCAGAGCCTTCAGCTTTCAGGCTCCTCTCCTGTGGAACCAGCTCCCAATTCAGATCAGGGAGACAGACACCCTCTCTACTTTTAAGATTAGGCTTAAAACTTTCCTTTTTGCTAAAGCTTATAGTTAGGGCTGGATCAGGTGACCCTGAACCATCCCTTAGTTATGCTGCTATAGACGTAGACTGCTGGGGGGTTCCCATGATGCACTGTTTCTTTCTCTTTTTGCTCTGTATGCACCACTCTGCATTTAATCATTAGTGATCGATCTCTGCTCCCCTCCACAGCATGTCTTTTTCCTGGTTCTCTCCCTCAGCCCCAACCAGTCCCAGCAGAAGACTGCCCCTCCCTGAGCCTGGTTCTGCTGGAGGTTTCTTCCTGTTAAAAGGGAGTTTTTCCTTCCCACTGTAGCCAAGTGCTTGCTCACAGGGGGTCGTTTTGACCGTTGGGGTTTTACATAATTATTGTATGGCCTTGCCTTACAATATAAAGCGCCTTGGGGCAACTGTTTGTTGTGATTTGGCGCTATATAAAAAAAAAATTGATTGATTGATTGATTGATCATCTGTAGATGGAAGAAGTTCGGATCCACCAGGTCTCTTCCTAGAGCTGGCCGCCCGGCTAAACTGAGAAATCCGGGAGAAGTGCCTTTGTCAAGGATGTGTCCAAGAACCCAATGGTCACTCTGTCAGAGTTCCAGCATTTCTCTGTGGAGAGAGGAGAGCAGAAGGACAACCATCTTTGCAGCAATCCACCAATCAGGCCTGTATGGTAGAGTGGCGAGATGAAAGCCAATCCTCAGTAAAAGGCACATAGCAGTCCACCTGGACTTTGCCAAAAGCCAAGGACTCTCAGACCATGAGAAACAAAATTCTCTGGTCTGATGAGAAAAAGATTGAACTCTTTGGTGTGAATGCCAGGCATCATGTTTAGAGGAAGCCGAGCACCATCCCTACAGTGAAGCATGGTGGTGTGATCATGCTGTGAGGATGTTTTTCAGCACCAGGAACTGCGAGACTAGTCAGGATTGAGGGAAGGATGAATACACAAATGTGCAGAAACATCCTGAATGAAAACCTGCTCCAGAATTACATTTTTCATCTTGTCATTATGGGATGTTGGGAGTAGAAGTTTGAGGGGAAAAAATGAATTTACTCCATTTTGGAATAAGGATGTAACATATCAAAATGTGGAAAAAGCGAAGTGATGTGAATACTTTCTGGATGCACAGTCAATACTTTACCAGGAATACAATTAGTTGGAATTTTGCAATATACCACAGAAATAAAAGTAATTTAAAGTAACTCAATTTCAACATAAGTGAATTTTGTGGAAAATCAGAGAGAGTTGCAGCTTTAAGTTTGTAGTTGTTGTAATCATTTGTGAATTTTTTTTATATATATTTCAATTGCACAGCATTTTTACCTCCTTGGCACATGCCAAGATGGAGTGTTTTGAGGACAAATAGGAGGTCCAGCTGATGTAGAGTGAGCTCCTGGTCGCTGACTGAGATCTAATATCGACATTCACACAAACTCTGGGTACTCCATTTCTCTGGGACTCTGATCGACACTTCATTATTGTTAAATTATCCCACCATTGTTTACAATGAGATATATTTCATTATCTCAGCTGCAACCTTTCTGTTATGATAGTGCATGTTATCACCCTCAGTACTATCACTAAGACAATCTTAAGCAAAGTTGCTGGATGTGTGCAGCTGACGACCTTCAATGGTTTTGATGGAAAAGGGGTCAAGAAATCAGTCAAAACCTGGTTTAAAAGTTGTTGACAACTGATTGCTCATTTGCAACAAGGTGATGAAACTACAATCAATAACCAATCTAAATTAGTCACAGAGTGGCAACAACAACAAACTGTGACAAACAGTGCCACAGTCATTTGTGCTGGTAATGTAATCAGTGTCTTGGGTCTAAGTGAAACCCACCAATTTGAAATTATCTTAATGGTGGTCAATGAACCCATCAAGAATTTCTAACTGCATTAAATAGTGTCACATTGTTGGTGATAACAGTCCTGAACAGTTGAATGCATCAATACTTTGATAAGAGATTCACAGTACGTAGAACTTGTTATAAAACACACAAACAAATCACATCCTTATGAAGGATGTTGTTCTTGCAAGATAGCAAACTCATTTATTGATATGTTTAACATACAATCAATTTTTCCTTCGAGACTTAAAGTATATAACAGTGTCAAAAAATTCTATTTTGAACTGCAGACATGATTGGATAATTGAGCAAAAATCTACATCACAGCTTCCTAAAGATATGAAACACACAAAAGCCATTAATTTTTTTTTTTTTCTTGGCAATATCTTGTTGCATAGACTCTTCCAAGTGGCTTTATACATGATAGGTGACATTAAGTAGAGATAAAAAAAAAAAGACATCAGACTATACAACAGAGATAATTCATGATTTCATTTTACATTCGTAACTGGATCGTCATATATTTGGTGCATCAGTGCTTTGCAAAAATAGGCAAACATACTAAATTAAATATTGTAACCTTCCAGGTATAATTAAAAAAAAATAACCCCTATATAAAAACGTTCTTGCTTCCACCAGGCTGTTGATATAGTCCATAAACTGTGAACTAATCCCCTGGATTCCATAAGTAGATTGCCAACCACTGGATATAGTTACAATCTTCCAATCCAGCATCAAAGATCCTTCAATAGACAAAGTGCCAGAGAGATGAGTAGAATCTTTATGGAAGCTTCATCTGGTGCAAGACAAGACAAGAGAATAAGAAAGACAGAAACACAAAAGGAAGCACATTACCAGGAAAAGATGAAACATATCTGTCAAGAATTAACTTGGAAATCTTATCTTTGACACCACTAAACTGATTTAAAATGGCACTCTTAAACATATTTTTTTCAGATTTCCAAGTGAAACCTGAAGCTATCTCAGACTGTTTACTGCACTGACGTCACACAGCTCTGAGAGACGACCTGAGCCGACAGACATGCTTATTCTGATAAACAATCCAAAAGTTCAAATACTTTTACTCTGAAAACTGACAATTGTTGACAATGTTCTGACAAGAATACAAAGAAACTAATGATTCCCAAAAGTGTTCATAACATGAAAACGATCCGTAAGAGGTCCCACAGTACATTGCTGGAGGTTTTTCTCTTCTGTACCTGTAGAATTCTGCAAAGTATGAAATTTGAGATCATTCTGGAAGTTAAAAGATGGGTGCTGTCACATGTTGAAGAGCTGCTTTTCTTTGATTATGTCAACAGATGCACTGGCTTTGGGAAGCCAAACTGCAAACTAGGGTAGTGAAAAACAGGGAGACTAAGAAGATCCTTTCTTTCAGAATGGACAGGTGTGGACATAAAAGATTCCACTACCCCTCAGTGAATGTTTTACATACTCGGCTCACACCATCTTTTCTAAAGCATCATGTGACTTGACTGAAAGAGATTATATGTTTACTTTACCCAATATCTATCAAACATGTACAATGTATGACTGGCTGGTGCTGAACCAGATAACACAAATGTGTGTTTCATTACAAAAGCAGTATGATTGTTCTATTGTACTATAAGACAAGACAATAGAACAATACTGTAGTATTGTAGCTGAACTTTCTCTTCTTCTTTTTAAGAAAATTATTCTCTATACCATTTTATGATTAAGCTGTGTAACTGGTGATGCAAAATCAGCCCGGTCTCACTTTTTTTTTGTGCCCCATCACAAAAAGCGCCCACTTTTTGTGACGCATTTCTTTTGCTATTTATAATCTTCCCCTTCTCCTAACTCCAACCATAACCATAGCATAAGTGTGTGCCCTCCCCAAATGTTAACCATGACCCCCAGACCCCCCCTTTCACCCCACATTTTGTGCCCCATCACAAAATAAATTCATGCTCCCGTTACAAAAAACGCCCCATTTTTGTATCCCCGTCATGGACCAATAGATTAATGTACATTTCGTAACCCAGTCCCACAAACTGCCATGAGACTGGGTTGGCAAAACGTGCACTATGCAAAATTTTTCCATTCGCTAGAATAGAAGTCAATACCATCTTCAGGGTTCTCTTGTCACCTTGGTGGTTTTCCTCACTAGTCACTTTCTTGCAATAGTCACTCAGTTTTTGGAAACTGTCGCCTCCAGACAGATTTACCAAACAGGTACCATACTGTTTGTATTTTTTAATAACTGAGGTAAATAAAGTCCAAGACATAATCAGTGTCTTGGAAATGTTCATATATCCATCCCCTGACTTGTTTGACGAAAACTGGATGTAAAAGTGATGTTTTACGTGTTACAGTTGTATGTAAAATGTTTGGCACCCCTGACGATTTCCATGATTTTCCTTTATAAATCATTGGTTGTTTGGATCAGCAATTTCAGTTAAATATATCATATAACAGACAAACAGTGATATTTGAGAAGTGAAAAGAGGTTTATAGGATTTACAGAAAGTGTGCAACAATTCTTTAAACAAAATTAGGCAGGTGCATAATTTTGGGCACCCCAACAGAAAAAATACATCAATATTTAGTAGATCCTCCTTTTGCAGAAATAACAGCCTCTAAATGCTTCCAATTTCTTCCAATGAGAGTCTGGATTTTGGTTGAAGGTATTCTGGACCATTCTTCTTTACAAAACATCTCCAGTTCAGTCAGGTTTATTTGTTTGCGAGCATGGACAGCTCGCTTAAAATCACACCACAGATTTTCAATAATATTCAGGTCTGGGGACTGAGATGGCCATTCCAGAACATTGTACTTGTTCCCCTGCATGAATGCCTTAGTAGATTTTGAGCAGTGTTTAAGGTCGTTGCCTTGTTGAAAGATCCAGCCCAACTGATTCATGAACATTGTTGTCAAGAATCTGCTATTGACTGGAATCCATGTGACCCTCAACTGTAAGAAGACTCCCAGTACCTGCACTGGCCACACAACCACACAGCATGATGGAACCACCTCCAAGTTACAACAACTTTGTGTTATACAGTGCAAAAACTGTCCCTCTCAAAATAAGACAAATAATTCCAAATAGAGCCAAATTGTGTTGTATTAAGCAAAAAAAAAAAAAAAAAAAAAAAAAGAATCTGCCATTGGGGTAAAAAAAATTTGGTTAGAATTCTCAAAAGTAGCAAAATGTCTTGGCACTGAATAATCAAAATATGCCTTAAAACTAGACAGAGGAACAAGCAACAATTAAGATTGTTTTCCTTATTTTAAGACAGAGGCTAATCTTAAAATAAGGAAAAAAATATATTGTTCCTTTGCTTGGATGATTTGAAACACATTGCTTTTCCTTATTACTTGTAAATACAGCTTGATAATAGCTGGAAAAACGTATTAAGAAAAAGTGAGATACATTTTCCCAAAATTAGACATTCTTTCTTGTGTAAAAATGCTTGACAGGATATTTTTCTATTTATACAAAAAGTAAGTAAAATTTTCTTTAAAGTCTTTTTTTTAACTTTCTTAGATATCAGTTTTTGCACTGTACTCTATTTTGTCACTCCAGGCCTTGTCAAGCCTGCACACACAGATGTCCAAGTAGTTTATGGAGTAGTTTATGTTTGTCTAGTCATTCCAAGTTAATCCAGGCTTTCAGCCTAATCTAGTCATCTCATGAAGTCAAGCATTCAAACCATGATGAACCTCATCTTCACATCAAACCAAATCCAACCATCACTCCTCATTATGCCATATTCAGTTTTCACAGCAATTCAAGCCTTCATGCAATGCCCTTCCTCCATGCCAAACCTTCCCAAGTACTCAGATCCACATCAAGAGTACCTGTCATGGAAAGTTCATCACTCTGTTATCTCCTTTCTTCCCTTTTTCCACCTGTGACAGACTTTTTTACCATTCCATTGCATGTGTTCTTGCATACTTTAATACTTTTTGATTGAGGCTTTGAAATGTTTCAACAATACAGTATGTGGTTCTTTTCTTTGAAGAAAAATGAATCTTACCACGTGAGGAGGAGTTCTCTGGAACTGAAAGAAGCACAAAAGTGAGACATTAGACTTCTGTTACAGAATACACAGGAATATATGAAATTATATAACTGCTGAGTGGATCCTTGTCATTTTCCATTTGTGTTGCATTGCATTTAGAGTGCAGTTTGGTTCCATTTAGAGTGCAAATTTGGTTCCATATGTTTGGTACCATTGCACTCTGCACCCACACTCATGGACACGCCCACAAACATGTACGTGCATGCACGCACACACACACACACACACACACACACACACACACACACACACACACACACACACACACACACACACGTAAAATTCACTCCGCTGTAAGCCGTCTGGATGCATGAAGAGCTGTTCAGATGAAAAGCTGAAAAGCTGATGTGATTTTTTGTTGGATTGAGGAACTACACAAAGTTTTTTTTTTATGGAAGTCCGAAGTCACTGGACTACACATCACAATTTGGCCTTTAGCAGCAGTGGAACACCAAAATGTAAGTCCCTTTTCTGTTGTTTACAAATTAATAAAATATCAAATGACAAGGATCTATTTTAGCCATTATATAAAACAAATAATGAATGTTTTGTTGTACATTCGGTGAAAGCTGGAACAAACCATTCAACTTGGCTTCGCCTCATTGAATCGTATGTTCCAGCTTTAGCCTCATGAAATATTCATACCATTGAACTCATAAACATTCAATATTTGTATTCTAACATTGAGAAATGTTCTACACACTTTTGATGGTGAATGTGGTCTCCATGCCAGCATGGATGTGATCAGTAACATGGCAGTGGAGCAGCCATGTCCCAGGGTTCCCGGCCACCATCTCAACAGTCTGGAAAGTCCCCGGGAAGAGATCAAAAACATCTGCACGGTGCACGCGGTCCGTCTAACACCACATGAACATATCAGCACAAGAGAGACACAGAGAAGGAAATAAACATGGAAAAACACATTAGAAACTCTAATTATGTTTGTTTGTCAATTTGATCAGCTTCAGAAAACAGTGGCATATACACATAATTTGGAATGGGTAGGAAGGCTAACATATCCAATTCTGTGTGTGTATAATTAATCATTATGGTCAAACAATAATGGTGAACCCTTTGCCCAGTGTTGGCCTGTCAGATTTCAGAAGCTAAGCAGAGTGGGTCTTGGTTAGTACTTAAATTGGAGACCTCTTCAGAAAACCAGGAGCTGTGTGTACGAGGTCTGTGAGAAAAGTATCGTACCTTTTTATGTTTTTCAAAACTATGGATTTGATTCATATGTTTTTACGGCAGCCAAGCTTGAACCTTCGTGCGCATGCGTGAGTTTTTCCACGCCTGTCGGTTGCGTCATTCGCCTGTGGGCAGGCTTTGAGTGAGCACTGGTCCACCCCTCTCGTCGTTGTTTCAGATAAATTTTTCGAATGGTTTCCAGCTGCCTTTTTCTAACAGTTTCTGAAAAGATTCTGATGGAAAAAAAGCCCAAATCATTCCGCCATTTCCTCGCAAAGAAACAACGATGAGAGGGGTGGACCAGTACTCACTCAAAGCCTGCCCACAGGCGAATGACGCAACCGACAGGCGTGGAAAAACTCATGCATGCGCACGAAGGTTCAAGCTTGGATGACGTAAAACATATGAATCAAATCCATATAGTTTTTGAAAAAAAATAAAAAGGTCCGTTATTTTTCTCACAGACCTCGTATTTCTCCAGGTAAAACTGGAGTTGCATCAGGTATGGTATCTGGCGTAAAACTTTTGCCAAATCCCAATGTGGATCTGTGCTGGATCTACTGTGGTGACCCCATACAAAACGGGAGCAGCTGAAAAGACAATAACGGTAAACCATGAGGTATGGTTGGAGCTGAGTGTAAATCAAACCACCCCAGATGGGGAAAACTAAGACACTAGCAACAGGAATGACAATATGTCTGACAAATATATTGACAATACAGAATAATATGTTGTATTTGATGGAAGTGTTAAAAATTGCACTGTAATTTGTATCAAATTAGTCTGGTGATCCAAAAATTGGGATTTTAAAAGCTGAGGTCTTGATTACAGACTTAAGTTTTTCTTTATTAGAATATTTGACACCACAATAAATACAAATGTAACCTCAGCAAACACACTGATGTGTGCAATATGCCCAGTGAAGTTCAGAATATTTAATTTGTGCCTTATTGAGTCAAAAACGAGGTGTAGCTCTCAAACATTAAGAGAGTTACAGTATGTTGAATCACCAGCAGGGGTGGTGGCAAAGTGGTTTAAATGCATTTGTTTTAAAGCAGAAGATTTGTGGTTCAAGGCCACCCCTGCCCATTCTCCACATAATGTGGAATTGTGCCAGGAAGAGCATCTGGTGTGAAAACTGCACCAAATTAACATACACATTCACCTCAGAGTTGCTGTGGTGACTCTGAGTAAAGCCTGGTTCACACGGCAGGATTTTAAAATTATCTGTAGGTTTCCAAAACCTGAGAGACCACACATGTGGAGATAAAAAAATCATAGATCTAACAGTGTTGGTCGTATAGTGTGTGGTGTTCAGCCACACAGTAAGGACAACACCACCACACACAAACAGATTTCACACATGAACATTCGCAGGTCAGACAGGAAATCTCATTAAATCTCTCGAGATTAAACGTGACTTCACAATAATAGACGGAGACAGTTTGTGGACTATTTAAAACAGAGGGGAAAAAAAGATACAAAAAGAAAACCCACCGGACTTTCTGGTAAATCAGAACAGCTGTTTTGATTTTATTTTCCGCACCATACGTCCGTCACCTCGCTTTTTGATTGGCTGCACGTCACATTCAGCGGGCTGCATGCTCGTTTGTGGTCGGAGGACACCACACACACTGCGATATCGAGCCAAGACAATCCAACATGTTGAATATCCCAGGTTTGCGATCAGAGCGCCCATGACGTCCTTCCGAGCAGATCAGAGCGCTCTGAACACACCACACATGGCAGGAATATCTCATAAGATTATCTTTAGCATCATCACGATTGTCGAGGTGTCCTTAAGACTGTCAGAAAGGGAAGATCGAGTCGAGTATGCACCACTCTGCATTTAATCATTAGTGATTGATCTCTGCTCCCCTCCACAGCATGTCTTTTTCCTGGTTCTCTCCCTCAGCCCCAACCAGTCCCGGCAGAAGACTGCCCCTCCCTGAGCCTGGTTCTGCTGGAGGTTTCTTCCTGTTAAAAGGGAGTTTTTCCTTCCCACTGTCGCCAAGTGCTTGCTCACAGGGGGTCGTTTTGACCGTTGGGGTTTTTACGTAATTATTGTATGGCCTTGCCTTACAATATAAGGCGCCTTGGGGCAACTGTTTGTTGTGATTTGGCGCTATATAAATAAAATAAAATTGAAATTGAAATATCAGCCTAATTATATTGCCGCGTGAACCCGGCTTAAAGCAAGTGGTACTTATAAGGTCAAAAGGTATGTTAGTGTTTTTTGTTATAAAAATAGCATATCATTTTAATTTGTATACCTTTTATGATGCTGGTATTTTGTAGTTTATTTCCATAATTAAATAAATCTAAGTTTGTTATGAGTGAAAAACTGCTCTTCGGGACATTCAAATTAAATGTGAACATACTTTGACACTTTGACCTCAGAGTCCCTATTATAGAGATAAAAAGTAGATACGAGTATTACTGGAATTTTTGTATTTTATTCAGGAATCCTATTACCACCCCCCACCTGCACCAGAAAAAAGAAGAAGAGTGAAGAAGTGTTTATCAGTCCAGTTCAAAAGTCAAATATTGGGCTGGGGCCTCAAGGGAATGCATACTTTTTCTTCAAGAAAAATCAAATATCTCTCTGTTGTCTTCACCCTCTACGGCAAAAATGGTGCACAAAATGTGGAAAATAAGCCATTCTTTCCTTAAAATCTAATTTTTGGCATCAGGTAAAATTATTGCATTTTCATACTAAACAAACATGTTTTCCTTTATTTAATTCACAGAGACCTTGCCGTGTGAATTTCTTAAGCAGCTCTAATGTAGGATTTGTTTGCCCTCTGTTCCCGGCCCTGACGAATTCCGGGAGCCCCAGTGCAACTCCATCACAAAAATGACATTTGCCATTTATAATCTGATGTGTTCAGCTTCAGTTTCTAACATTTTAAGTGTGATCAACTGGAACAGACCCTGCTGGAATATACCAAGGGGTATAAAGTAGCACAGAGCATATTTTGTGATAGGAAATCCAAATAGCCTAGCCTAAATGATTCCACCGAAACAGCCCAGTATATAATGAGGTATAAAACAGGCTAGCCCATAATAATCCTGAGTATAGTCTGGGCAAATAGTATAACTTACAGTGCCTCCAGTGTCCATGACACCCATGACATACAGTACAACCAGAAAGTATTTACAGCTCTTCACGTTTTCTACATTTTGTTATATTACAACCTTATTCCAAAATGGAGTAAATTATTTTTTCCTCTCAATTCTACTCACAACACTCCATAATGACAACATGAAAAAGTTGTTGTTTTTTTTTAATTTTAGCAAATTTATTAAAAATAAAAACTAAGAAATCACATGTACATAAGTGTCCACAGCCTTTGCCATGAAGCTCAAAATTGAGCTCAGGTGCATCCTGTTTCCACTGATCATCCTTGAGACATTTCTGCAGCTTAATTGGAGTCCACCTGTGGTAAATTCAGTTGACTGGACATGATTTGGAAAGACACACACCTGTCTACATATAAGGTCTCACAGTTGACAGTGCATGTCAGAGCACAAACCATGCATGAAGTTAGAGGAATTGTCTGTAGACGTCCGAGACATGATTGTCTCGAAGCACAAATCTGGGGAAGGGCAAAGAAATATTTCTGCTGCTTTGAAGGTCCCAATGAGCACAGTGGCCTCCATCATCCATAAATGGAAGAAGTTTAGATCCACCAGGACTCTTCCTAAAGCTGGCCACCCGTCTAAACTGAGTGATTGGGGAGAAGGACCTTAGTCAGGGAGGTGACCAAGAACCCGATGGTCACTCTATCCGTGCTCCAGCATTCTTCTGTGGAAAGAGGAGAACCTTCCAGAAGGACAACCATCTCTGCAGAAATCCACAAATCAGGTCTGTATAGAGTGGCCAGACAGACACCACTCCTTAGTAAAAGGCACATGGCAGCCCACCTGGAGTCATGTTTGGAGGAAACATGACACCTGGCATCATTGAGTCAATACAGACACTGCTCATCACCTAGTCAATACCATCCCCACAGTGAAGCATGGTGGTGGCAGCATCATGCTGCAAGGATGTTTTTCAGCGGCAGGAACTGGGAGACTAGTCAGGATTGAGAGATAAATCCTCAATCCTAACTGGGGTGACAGTTCATCTTTCAGCAGGACAATCACCCTAAGCACACAGCCAAGATATCAAAGGAGTGACTTCAGGACAACTCTGTGAATGTCCTTGAGTGGCCCAGCCAGAGCCCAGACCTGAATCTGACTGAACATCTCTGGAGACATCTGAAAATGGCTGTGTACTGATGCTCTTCATTTAAGAGGCGCCGCAAAGAGGAATAGGCAAAACTGTCCAACTATAGGTGGACAAAACGTGTGGCATCATATTCAAGAAGACTCAAGGCTGTAATTGCTGCCAGTGGTGCAGCAACAAAGTATTAAGCAAAGGGCATGAATACTAATGTGCATGTGATTTCTTAGTTTTATTTTTAGTAAATTTAAAATTTACTAAAAATTTAATTTAATTTTAATTTAAAATTTAATTTAAAAAAAAAACCAAAAAAAAAAAAAACCCTTTTCATATTGTCATTATGGGGTGTTGTGAGTACAATTTTAAGGGGAAAAAAATTTAATTTACTCCATTTTGGAATAAGCCTGTAACATAACAAAATATGGAAAAAGTGAAGCACTGTGAATATCTTCTGGATGCGCTGTATATCTTTTATGCACTGCAATGGGATCAACTATGAAAGTTCACAACACCCACATAACACAAGATGGGTTGTTTTTTCACACTGTGTTTTACTCGTTTATTAATTTATTAGTATGCTGTCATGATCAACAATAGTTCTTTCCTTGTCAAACAACTTTTTTCCAGGAACCAGAACCTGGTGAAATAGAGAAATGGGAGGTATTATGAAAAGGTGAAGGAGAATAGGACCAGCTATAGGAGCCTCTATGCTGACTGTATTGTTTTCCATTATCATTGTGATTATTTTATTGTTCTGGCTGACTTTTCTCAAATTTTTGAAATTTGCATTTGTGTTCTGTCAGAATGGTGATTCTGGTGATTCAGTTTGAGGACCTCCTGCCCGTTCACACGCGCACATGTAAACAATTAAAAAAAACAACAAAAAAAAAACTGCCCGCTGCCCCTGCTGTGGTGCTGCTGCTTGCTCTCTGTCATAATTGTGTTTATAAACCAGTCACCATTTGCTTTATTATACATGTGTGTAGTTAATAAATAAAATAATCTTCACGGACGATTCGCTCGTGCGCGCACATGAAAAAAAAGAAAAACTCCGCTGTCGCTGCTGCAGGGCTGCTGCTCGCAATTCCCACAAACTCTGTCATAATTGTGAAATAAAGGACAAAAGGGACATAAGTCCTGCTCACAGGCTGGCTGCCAGATACAGGACATGTTCACATCCAACTCAGTCAAACTCCAGACATCTCCATGTCACTACATATCCAGTCCGTGATTGGTCATCGTAGCGTGACAAGACGAAAAAGTTCAGATTTTTCAACTTGGGGAGGAGGGCAACGCGATGCGATATCGCGCCACAAACGTGGCAATCGCTCAAAAATGCTTCACTTGCGTTGCTTCATTTGCGTCCATCGCGCCGCGTTGCGTGGCTTGGCGCCACAACGCGTCCTTCCATAGGGATTACATGGCAACCTGTCACTGCTGTTGCTCGCGTTGCTTTACAAAAACTGAATTGTGAACAAACAAACATGATGTAGTGATGTAGTAAGAAAAACGTGGCAAAGGTTTATATTACTAATGATAATAATGATGATGAAAAATGTTCTGATTAATTTGTTCCCACACTTTGGTTCATTTGTTGCCATAATTCTGTTAATTGCACAAGCCACCCCCTCCCTCAAGTTTATGATCCTGATGGAGGTTACCTTGTAGGTGAAAGTCTCAGCATGGAAGTGAACAGTGTGCATGTCCACTTCGTTGCCCATGCCCAGGAGGTACCAGTCTACTTTGTGACCCTGCATCATCACCAGCCCGTGGAGGTTTCCGTACAGTTTACCGTTGATCCCTTCAAAAAGACACATGCCCAGACAGTGAGATTAGCACAAACACCCACAATCTCATGACTAATTCTACCTTCCAGACTGTTGGAACTGATATATCTGTTTGATAGTTCATCTCGATCCAAAGTGCATCCATGCTCCTTCTCACTGCTTCCACATCACCACATCTACACACCTGCAGCGCCTCACTGGTTGCAGCTATATCACTTTAGACCTTTAATAGATAAGGGAAGGACTATCTTCTAGGGAAGGCCAACAGTCTGCACGCTTTTATAAGAACTTTTTTCCTGAATCCTGAGGGTTTTTTTGTGCATTACATAACAAGATTGTACATCATATACAAAGCCCCAAATAACACACTAAAAATGCTATAAATGGACAATTTGGCAAATTTTATGTGATTTAAAATTGGCAATGTGAATTGCACATTCCCATTTCCCATTGAAGCTATATATATATATATATATATATATATATATATATACACACACTCAACAAAATATAAACGCAACACTTTTGGTTTTGCTCCCATTTTGTATGACATGAACTCAAAGATCTATAACTTTTTCCACATACACAATATCACCATTTCCCTCAAATATTGTTCACAAACCAGTCTAAATCTGTGATAGTGAGCACTTCTCCTTTGCTGAGATAATCCATCCCACCTCACAGGTGTGCCATATCAAGATGCTGATTAGACACCATGATTAGTGCACAGGTGTGCCTTAGACTGTCCACAATAAAAGGCCACTCTGAAAGGTGCAGTTTTGTTTAATTGGGCGGGGATACCAGTCAGTATCTGGTGTGACCACCATTTGCCTCATGCAGTGCAACACATCTCCTTCGCATAGAGTTGATGAGGTTGTCAGTTGTGGCCTGTGTAATGTTGGTCCACTCCTCTTCAATGGCTGTGCGAAGTTGCTGGATATTGGCAGGAACTGGTACACGCTGTCGTATACGCCAGTCCAGAGCATCCCAAACATGCTCAATGGGTGACATGTCCGGTGAGTATGCCGGCCATGCAAGAACTGGGACATTTCAGCTTCCAAGAATTGTGTACAGATCCTTGCAACATGGGGCCGTGCATTATCCTGCTGCAACATGAGGTGATGTTCTTGGATGGCACAACAATGGGCCTCAGGATCTCGTCACGGTATCTCTGTGCATTCAAAATGTCATCAATAAAATGCACCTGTGTTCTTCATCCACAACAGACGCCTGCCCATACCATAACCCCACCGCCACCATGGGCCACTCGATCCACAACATTGACATCAGAAAACCGCTCACTCACACGACACCACACACGCTGTCTGCCATCTGCCCTGGACAGTGTGAACCGGGATTCATCCGTGAAGAGAACACCTCTCCAACGTGCCAAACACCAGTGAATGTGAGCATTTGCCCACTCAAGTCGGTTACGACGACGAACTGGAGTCAGGTCGAGACCCCGATGAGGACGACGAGCATGCAGATGAGCTTCCCTGAGACGGTTTCTGACAGTTTGTGCAGAAATTCTTTGGTTATGCAAACCGATTGTTTCAGCAGCTGTCCGAGTGGCTGGTCTCAGACGATCTTGGAGGTGAACATGCTGGATGTGGAGGTCCTGGGCTGGTGTGGTTACACGTGGTCTGCGGTTGTGAGGCTGGTTGGATGTACTGCCAAATTCTCTGAAACGCCTTTGGAGACGGCTTATGGTAGAGAAATGAACATTCAATACACGAGCAACAGCTCTGGTTGACATTCCTGCTGTCAGCATGCCAATTGCACGCTCCCTCAAATGTTGCGACATCTGTGGCATTGTGCTGTGTGATAAAACTGCACCTTTCAGAGTGGCCTTTTATTGTGGGCAGTCTAAGGCACACCTGTGCACTAATCATGGTGTCTAATCAGCATCTTGATATGGCACACCTGTGAGGTGGGATGGATTATCTCAGCAAAGGAGAAGTGCTCACTATCACAGATTTAGACTGGTTTGTGAACAATATTTGAGGGAAATGGTGATATTGTGTATGTGGAAAAAGTTTTAGATCTTTGAGTTCATCTCATACAAAATGGGAGCAAAACCAAAAGTGTTGCGTTTATATATATATATATATATATATATATATATATATATATATATATATATATATATATATATATATATATATATATACAAGGAGAATTGTTATGTGTCGGACGCAGCTCGGAGAACCGACCAGCGTTTGAAGGACCCAGTATGAAATAAGCAGAGCACGGTACAAAGGCTAACTGAATTTAATACATAACAGTGATACAAAAATAACAGAAAGTGCGGTCTGGCGTGGTGCGCTCCCAGCAGCGCTAACGGTCCGGAGCCAGAAGCTGTTCGGACCCAAGGACCCCGCCGACACCCCCCAGGTGGCCGCAACAAACCGAGTCTGTGAAAGAAGGAACCATTATGTGAGTCCACACTCTACACACAGAGAGAACACTTAAAGGTGTACAAACAGCAAACACTTCCTGGCTTGATTACTAATCAGCTTCCCAACCTGCAGGCATGGAACATCCAGTTCACAAAACTCCACTGCAGTGGAAGCCGATACATGACTAACATACAACTCAATATAATAAAGGTGTGAGGGACACCACATTTACTGACTGTATAAATGTTAGTCACAAAATCTAACGTACCTCAGGAAGTGTGCTGACGAGCGTGAGACCTCACCCCCTCCTCTTTCACAGACCGTGCATCAAACCCTGGACGTTCTCTGCATCCACTGATGATGAGATGGCTCCCGAGACGACGATCTCACCCGTCTGGTCACAAGGTCAAGTCTCTGGCAAATACACACTGTATACTCCAGTCTTAAATGCCACCATGTTCCAATCCATATAGATGCACCTCAGCTGTGAGTCCTGACGAGCCGCAGGTGATCAGGGTGAGGTCCTGATAACCTCAGCAACACAGCCACTCAGTCCCAAATGCAAGCCACCTGGAAGGAAAAACAAAAGACAGAAACAAAAAGGCAGCCAGGCCCCCCAGCCATACAACAAGAATATCTGTTTTTTTTTACATTCAAGGTTCTGGTTTCCAACTGAAAATAATTGTTCCCAAACCGGGTACACCCACACTGAAATGAAATATTAGTTAATAATGATCCGTGTAACACTGTGTGACATCACAACATCTAAATTTTGAACATTTGAAAAAATATCTGTTGATATAGCCTCCATTTTATTCTATAGTAAATGTGGGCTGATTCCCCCTGGTGAGCCATGAAGGTACTGCAAGCGAGTCATGAGAGGGCATTAAAAATAAATTTCAAAGCATTTTAGGTTTTCAGTTTGTAATAAAGTTTAGAATATTTAACTAATATTTGAGTATTTCTAAAATATAATAATAATAAGTAAGAAAACAATGCCACCTCATTTAACATATTGCTTATATGAAAATACTTCATCTTAGTTTTATGTGTCGAGGTAAAATTGTGATTAAAGGTTTTAGGTGGGCCCCAGGTGATTTTCAGATTTAAAAGTGGGCTCCAGCAATCTTAAGTATGGGAATGGCTGCTATAGTCTATTGCTAAAGCTGCAGTTAACAGAGAAGGCTATGCTGGGTACACTATTTAGCCCAACTGCAGCTAGCTAACTATTTAAACATTTCTCTTTCCATGTTAGCCTATCCATCAAACATCATTGTAGTTGAAGTCTAAGATGATGTTTCAGAAGATTAAAAACAAGAAATGTTCTGGTTTTGTTCTTGTCCCCAGCAATATATTAATTGAATCTGGATTTTCTTTTTGTTACTTAACCTGGTTCAAGGTCATGATCACAATAAAGGGTTGTTAATGGTACATTTATTCTCAACATTCATATTTTCTCTTCCCAGTTTTCTCATGAAGATTAAAAATGATCTTGAAGCTTTTGCCCTTTTGCTCACCGTGCATCAGGTTACTTTCCTCAAAGCCTTCGTCTGGTTTGAAGGTATCTGGATCCGTGTTGAGGTATTTTCTAATGTTGTCCCTCAAATACCAGGACTGGTTTTCATCATGCACCATAAAGAGCAGAGCAAACTCTTTCTCCACGTCTTTCCTTTGTCTGTCCAGACCCTGAACACGGTGCAGAGTTCCAGGCATGCAAATCACCAGAGGCCCCAGAAGACCGCTGTACAGATCCTGAACATGAACAATTAAAGTGTCTGTCACAAACATTTAAACCGAAGATATATTTTAATAGCTTATAGTGTCCTAGTTATGGTAAAGTACACGTATAGAGGTATGTACCCTAATGAAATCAACCGTTGAGTAGTATGCATAAGAGATGCAGTTTGGATCTGAGACTCCTGGACCAGAGGTGTGAGGAACGTCCCACTTAAACTCCAAAACGTAGCCTGTAGAAGCAAACCAATGTGAACTTTATCCCTTGTAGCTGTAGCACTTTGTAAAAAAACAAACAGCATACATTTGTATTTGACATTTCCAAATAAACTCTCACCAGGTTGGACTGGAACATGCGTGACACTGGTTACAACTCCATGGGCATGAATCGAGTATGGCCGGCTGGCTTTGTTTTTGAAGATGATCGAGATCTGCTCTCCAACCTCTGCTTTGATTAATGGACCTGCAGGAAGAGAAGAGGAAGTTGTTCTTGGAGGTGGGGGGAATAATCAAGTCGCCAGAATAAGAAATGGATCAAGGATTCTTTATTGTCTTTCCACCCAAGAAAAAACCTGTTCTGATGAGTCAAAAGACTGAACTCTTTGGTGTGAATGCCAGATGTCATGTTTGGAGGAAACCTGGCGCCATCCCTACAGTGAAGCATGGTGGTGGGAGCATCATGCTGTGAGATGTTTTTCAGCGACATGAACTGGGAAGCTAGTCAGGATTGAGGGAAAGATGAATGCAGCAATGTATAGAGACATCCTGGATGAAAAACTGCTCCAGTGCACTCTTGTCCTCAGACTGGGATGACGGTTCATCTTTCAGCAGGACAATGGCCCTCTAAGCACAAGCCAAGATATCAAGGAGAGGTTTCAGGACAACTCTGTGAATGTCCTTGAGTGGCCCTCCCTATCCAACCTGATGGAGCTTGAGAGGTGCTGCAAAGACGAATGGGGAAAACACCAAGCTTGTGGCATCATGTTCATGAAGACTTGAGGCAGTAATTGCTGCCAAAGGTGCATCAACAAAGTACTGAGAAAAGGGTGTGAATACTTACTTTGTACATGTGATTTCTTAGTTTTTATTTTTAATAAATTTGCACACACACACACACACACACACACACACACACACACACACACACACACACACACATATATATATATATATATATATATATATATATACACCATATACATATGCACACATACATATGTAAAAATAAATTATTTTAAAATAAACAAAACAAATTAGCACAGAGTGGCAGTACATAGGCGAGAAAGTGAGTGACAGTAGAGTGACAGTAGTACGCAAGGTTGTAGTTTTTGTCTCAGCATGGCCGTATAGAGAAGTCCACCACCCGAACAGCATCCGGAAAGAAACTGTTCTTCAACCTGGTGGTTCTAGCCCAGATGCTGTGCAGTTTCCTGCCTGAGGGGAGGGGGGTAAACAGTCCATGTGCAGGGTGGGCGGAGTTTCTCATGATGCAGGCTACCTTGTCCTTGCTTCTACTGATATAATGTCGGTGATGGATAGTAAGCTGCATCCGATGGTTGTACATCCTTTTTTTGTAGTCAGTGATGCACTTAATGCCCAACCACATGCTCTGGGGGTCATCTGAAGAAAAATGATTCTGTATTCTGAGAGCATGGGTGGATTTTTCCCTCTTTATGCCCACTGACAAGTTTCTTCTTGCTGCTCTGAGGGCAACTACATCTCCAGCCCTAAACCCTAGGTTTCAAAAGGGCATGAACGTCTGCATTCATCCAAGGTTTGTGATTAGTGTAGATGGTGATGGTTCTGGTCGTGGTCACGTCCTCAACACACTTATTAATAAAGCACATACCAGATGATATATCCTCTTCCAGGTCCACACTCCCCCAATCTGATGCTGATCGAAACAACACTGAAGCACTGAAACAACTTCCCCGAGCCCCACAGTGATAGTCTTCTGTGTAGCTTTCCTGCTTTTTAACACAGGATAGGAAGCAGGGACCAGCAAGATGGAAATGTGATCTGAGGAACCAAGATGGGAGCGGGGTGCAGCTCTATGTGTTCCACGTGTATTTGTGTACACTATCGAGAAACTGGGAAACACAAGACATTTGGGCACTGACGTAAAACATGAGAAGAAGTCCTTGAAATGTTTCTAAAAGAATGACTCCACTTACCCAGAATTTCCAGGTGTTGCTGGCTGTCCTGTCGCTGCTTTTGCGTTTTGAAGGTGCCATCAGTATACTCTCTGTATACAACCTTCTTGTAGCGTGAGCCAATTCTATTCTTCCCTCTCTCCACAAATACACTGCCTGGACTGGGAGACACGTACCAATTTGCAGCCATTAACAGGAATAAACAGTAATAAGTCACAACTTAAATCACAGGGTCCTGCTCCAAAATCAGAATAAGCAACAATTATCTTGCGCAGACCGGCACACCTGTCTTCTGCTGTGGCGTGATGTTTCTCCAGCTCCCAGTCTCTGTCAGGTGAGTAGTCCCACTCGATTTCCTCAGCACTGATAAAATACTCCACAACATTAGAAGGACTGGCTTTCTTTAGCTTTGACTTGTGCCTCGAACAGTTCTTCACTCTGTACTGTTGCCTCATGCCAGCTGAAAAGTGGTCGGTCACTCTGCAACTCACTTCATACACACCTGTCAGGGGAGTGGAGAGGGATTAAGGGCTTGACCACGAGGACCATGAAGCACTGACCTACAACTTTTTCTCTCTCTTTTTTAATCTTCAGGCTTCAAGCCTTCAGAGACAGTGAAGGCTGGAACAAACGACTCTTAAATGAGACGGTCTATGACACAGAATTTTGCTATTGTGTCATTAAATGATCCCATCCCTTCCCCCTGCCTCCTAGTAACCTTGACAGCTGCACCTGACAAGCTAGTGTATTGGGCTTAACCTGTAACTTAGTAATCACTTTTACGTCCATAATAAAATCATTGCTGTTTATTTATGCTGTCTGTCTGTCTGTCTGTTAGCAGGATTACATCAAAACTACTACAAAAACAAAATTTTCACCACAGATAGATATTATACTCTTTTACTACGAAGCCACGCTGTTGTAACACGTGCAGAATGTGGCTTGGCATTGTCTTGCTGAAATAAGCAGGGACGTCCCTGAAAAAGACGTTTATTATGGCAGCATGTGTTGATCCAAAACCTGGATGCACCTTTCAGCATTGATGGTGCCATCACAGATGTGTAAGTTGATGGGCACTAACACCCCCATACCATCACAGATGCTGGCTTTTGAACTCTGTGCTGGAAACAATCTGGATGGTCTTTTTCCTCTTTTGTCTGGAGGACACGACGTCCATGAGTTCCAAAAACAATTCGAAATGTGGACTCATCAGACCACAGCACACGTTTCAGCTTTGCGTCAGTCCATTTCAAATGAACTCAGGCCCAGAGAAGGTGGCGTGGTTTCTGGATGTTGTTGATGTATGGAGTTTGCTTTGCATGGTAGAGTTTTAACTTGCACTTGTAGATGTAGCGATGAACTGTGTTAACTGACAGTGGTTTTCTGAAGTGTTCCTGAGCCCATGCAGTAAGATCCTTTATATAATGATGTTGGTTTTTTAATGCAGTGCAATGTTGTTTTTCGGCCTTGCCGCTTACATGTAGAAAGTTGTCCAGATTCTCTGAATTTTCTGATTATATTATGGACTGTAGATGATGGAATCCCTAAATTCCTCGCAATTGAACGCTGAGAAACATTGTTCTTAAACTGTTGGACTATTTTTCGTGCAGTTGTTCACAAAGTGGTGATCCTCACCCCATCTTTGCCTGTGAACGGCTGAGCCTTTTGGGGATGTCCTTTCATACCCAATCATGACACTCACCTGTTTCCAATTAGGTGTTCTTTGAGCATTCATCAACTTTCCCAGTCTTTTGTTGCCCCATCCCAACTTTTTTGAAACATGTTGCAGGCATCCATTTCAAAATGAGCAAATATTTGCACAAAAACAACAAAGTTGATCAGTTTGAACATTAAATATGTTGTCTTTTTGGTGTATTCAATTAAATATAGGTTTGAAGAGGATTTGCAAATCATTGTATTCTGTTTTTATTTACATTTTACACAACGTCCCAACTTCATTGGAATTGGGGTTGTAGGACAGCATAGTCACTCTATTTATGACGTATGTGACCTACAAAGTGTATGTAGCCTGCTCTGCTCTGCTCCCCTCCACAGCATGTCTTTTTCCTGGTTCTCTCCCTCAGCCCCAACCAGTCCCAGCAGAAGACTGCCCCTCCCTGAGCCTGGTTCTGCTGGAGGTTTCTTCCTGTTAAAAGGGAGTTTTTCCTTCCCACTGTAGCCAAGTGCTTGCTCACAGGGGGTCGTTTTGACCGTTGGGGTTTTACATAATTATTGTATGGCCTTGCCTTACAATATAAAGCGCCTTGGGGCAACTGTTTGTTGTGATTTGGCGCTATATAAAAAAAATTGATTGATTGATTGATAGCCTTCAAAGAGTGCAACCTCTGAATTGGGACACAGCTCATGTGTTAGTCAGCGTGTTCACAAACCCTGCAATACCCACACACTTGTCAATCACAAACTTGAATTCTAGCCTTCAACACGTCCCATCCATGAGTTGAAAATGCATCTGCCAATCTGCTTGATATGATCCAGTGTCCCGCAGTGAGACACCCTTTTCTGGATATGGAATTTTATTATGATCACACGTGCACACACCCTAAAGCGCCGGTCACAACCCACTGTGCATTTTTTTTCGCCGTACGTTTTCTGCGGATGCCACGGCCACTACGTTTTTGTGAAAATGTACGGAGGCAGTAGCAAGAGGGAGGGAGGGAGTGCGTTCAACGCACGTCTCTAGGAGTGTAACGATAAAGACAGTTGACATACGGAGCAGACGATTCATACTGAAGCATTTAATGGTTTAATTGCTTCGACACTTAAACGAAACCAATTCAACACCGCTCTGTGACTTTGCGCTCTGCTGAAAGTGAAGGGAAATGAAGCAATGCTTCACAAGAGTCTAACTTGGCTAATGCGCGCTTCAGTTATCGAGCTGCTCATCAGTTTGTGAAAAGTCACACAAGGTGTGAAACAGTGATAGAGGAATATATTCACTACACACTTGATTACCAGCTTTTTAAATTTCAACTTAATTCTAATTTATATATGTGTATCACAATCTTCAAGATCTGATACCTACAATTTAATTCCATAGTATGTGGTGAGTAGCCTGCTGCCTCCGTCCGGATTTGGTTAATTCAATAGTAATTGAATGAAAATGTGCTGCTTTGAATCCGTATTGAGGCAGTACTCACAACGTGCGTCATCTGTACTGCTGGTGAATCCGCAGCCTAACCGCAGCGAAAGTTCTGCATGCACTAAAACCTCTACGGCGTGTCTGTGTGTGTCTGCGTGCTCCTAAATCCGTACTGAGGCAGTACTTACGACGTACGGATCTCCAAATTTAGCCCATGTTTTTGCAAGTAGACTGCACGCACGTGCAAGTACGGCGGGTTGTGACCACGGCCTTAGTCTTACACTGACCCGTAACCTAAACATTTTCCTAAAACCTAACCAGAACCAGTATGGTACTCTCTACGATAGTATCTTCAAAATGCAAAGAGCAATTTCAATCAAAGTCTGTGGACAAATTGTGAACCATCCTCTCACACCACATACTATGTCAAGGTCATAAGACAAAAATCAAGATCAAAACAGAGGACATTGCCTAAAATATATTAATGGTTATTTTTCAGGAACTTAATGAGATACTGAAACATATTTTCTTCATAGAGTTTTGGTTTGCTGGGGCTAAAAAATGCACCAGACCTTTGATGTCAAAAACATTATGAGATGACATCAAGCAAAACTGAAAAATTAGTTGGAGGCAGTGAGACGCTACAGTCATCTGGATGCCTTGTTACTCTAGGCCATCAAATTTGTCCATCGGGTATTGAGAAGACTTTACATCCCTCCATCCATCTACGCTCAGCATAAGTCCCATCCTATTATTGGCAGGGTCTTCAAATTTACTTGAACATTCTTGGGACACAGACCTTGGACAAGTTCAAAGATGGCTCACCTTGACCTATTTTGTTTTCTATTATTACGCGCATACAACCAAGGGTATTTTACCATTGCGTTATATTTTTTCTTGGTACTGCCACTCATGAAACATTAAAATATAATGTTAAACATTTGAGACACTTTTTTATCACAATTATCAAAGTAGCAATTGAGCAGAAAAATAATCTACAACTTTTTTATATTAAATTAATTATTTTTGTAATTTACAGTTTTTCTTTTAGAATGTTTGATGCTTTGCTTTTTTTTATATATTTGATTGTTTAACTGTAACAATAACTGACAGATTAACCTTTGTGAAGATAACAGTAGCTGCCTACAGCATGAGCCACTACATTATAACCTGCTGCTAAAAGCAAAGTTTTGGATTGGTTGTATAGTTTGATTTTAATGTCAAATTATTTCCAAAATTCGCAAACATTTTCCATCTGCATTGCATCAGCATGCATTTCCTACTGTGAATCTTTGCACTTTGTTAAGTCTGTCTCTTCAGCGGAACAGGTTTGATGAGAAAATCATGTGAAAACAATGAACATTGCTGAGTAAATGTGCAGATTGATCTGGTGAAGTGACTGACCCGGTGTGTTTGGCTGCATGGTGACCGCAGCAGCTGTGTGAGGGAACAGGCTGATGGTGTCACGTGTTGTGCTCTGCATCTGGAAGGTGTTGCCCTCAAAATAAACACCGTGGATGTCCACCTCAGTACCTAGACCAAAGGTGTACCACCTGACTTTGTCCCCTGCACACATCTCCAGTCCATTCAGGTTCCCATACATGAGTCCATTCACAGCTGAAAAGAAGCCAAGATTATGATGATTAAAAAATAAATAAATAAAATAGTTGACCAAATATACAAGTGTATATATATATATATATATATATATATATATATATATATATATATATATATATATATATATATATATATATATATATGTTCTCCACTCAGATTGCAATAGCCAATCACAGTTTAGGCTTTCTGTCCATCATTTACCTGTTTTTTTGGCATGCTTGGTGCCAGAATGTTATGTTGGATCCAAAAGGATCCAAAAAGGCTAGGACCAAAAGTTATATTGGATCGGTTCCCACTGACCAATAGCATTAGAGCTTACTGCCAACAGCTAGCCAATCAGAGAGCGGCACACGAAGGTCAGGAACTATCTGACAGACGCTGGTTGAAAAAATGGCAACAAACATGTCAACAACAGCAGAAAATCATCTGCCAGCGAGGTTTTCTGAGTTCACAGAGGAGGAACTGGTGGAAATATTGAACTCCAAGGATACCAAAAACACTAAGAAGGTAGACAAGCACGCTACTGACGTTTTAGAAGCATTCATCTGAATTAATCATATGATGTTCACAACAAAATAAATTGATCGAATTTACTTGACTCTTTGTTGTTTACTTAATTTGGGAGGGGGGGTGGAGAACATATATATATATATACGAGGTCTATTAGAAAAGTATCCGACCTTATTATTTTTTCAAAAACCATATGGATTTGAATCACGTGTGATTACATCAGACATGCTTGAACCCTCGTGGGCATGCAAGAGTTTTTTCACGCCTGTCGGTTACGTCATTCGCCTGTGGGCAGTCTTTGAGTGAGGAGTCGTCCACCCGCTCGTCGATTTTTTTCATTGTTTAGGAATGGCTCAGAGACTGTTGCTTTGTTTGATAAAAATTTTTTCAAAACTGTAAGGCACAACTGAGTGGACACCATTCAATAAATTCAGCTGGTTTTCGGTAAAAATTTTAACGGCTGATGAGAGATTTTGGTCTGGTAGTGTCGCTTTAAGGACGGTCCACGGCGCCTGACGGCGATCTGCGCTTCGAGGCGGCAGCGTCTCGCCGTTTCAAGTTGATAACTTCCACATTTCAGGCTCTGTTGACGCAGTAAGTCGTCAGAGAACAGAGAACTTTCAGAAGAAGTCGGCATGAGGAGTTTATTCGGACATTCCATTGTTAACGGTCATTTTGTAATGAAAGAACGGCAGGGCAGAGTCGCATGTCGGGCCGGACCCGACCGCGGGGGGGTCGCGACAGGAAAAACACCTCCGTTGGAAACCTTAACGGGCAAGTTGAAACATGCCCAAGCTGTTAAACAATTTCTCAGTTACTCACTTGTTGAAAGCCATTAAAAGCCGCCTGAATTCTACAAATGGTTTTCAACACGGAGGTGTTTTTCCTGTCGCGGCGCACACAGATTTGCCGAGTCGTCACGGAAACGACTCGGCGAATTTGCGCGTACGTCTTTCATTACAAAAATGTCCTTAAACAGTGGAATGTCCGCATAAATTCCTCATGCCGGCCTCTTCTGAATCTTCTCTGTTCTCTCACGATGTCCTGGGTGAATTAAGCCTTAAATTAGGATGTTTTAAGCTCGAAACAGGCCGACGACAGCGCCTGGAAGCGCTGCAGGACGTCCCGCTCCGTGGGAAGTCCTTACACCGACAGAAACACCCCATAATCTCTCATCAGCCGTTAAACTTTTCACAGAAAACCATCTTAATTTCTCGAATAGTGTCCACTCGGATATTCCTCACAGGTCCAGAAAAAATTTTGATAAAGCAACGCGCGCCGTCTCGAGCAGCGTGTGAAACAAAGGAATTCAGCCGAGAGGGCGGGACCACATCTCACTCAAGGCCTGCCCACAGGGAAATGACGTCACCGACACGCGTGAAAAAACTCACGCATGCGCACGAGGGTTCAAGCATGATTGGTGTAATCGCATGTCATTCAAATCCATATAGTTAAAAAAAAAAATAAAAGGGTCGGTTTATTATCTAAGAGACCTCGTATATATATATATATATATATATATATATATATATATATATACACTCAACAAAAATATAAATGCAACACTTTTGGTTTTGCTCCCATTTTGTATGAGATGAACTCAAAGATCTAAAACTTGTTACACAATATCACCATTTCCCTCAAATATTGTTTACAAACCAGTCTAAATCTGTGATAGTGAGCACTTCGCCTTTGCTGAGATAATCCATCCCACCTCACAGGTGTGCCATATCAAGATGCTGATTAGACACCATGATTAGTGCACAGGTGTGCCTTAGACTGCCCACAATAAAAGGCCACTCTGAAAGGTGCAGTTTTATCACACAGCACAATGCCACAGATGGCGCAAGATTTGAGGGAGCGTGCAATTGGCATGCTGACAGCAGGAATGTCAACCAGAGCTGTTGCTCGTGTATTGAATGTTCATTTCTCTACCATAAGCCATCTCCAAAGGTGTTTCAGAGAATTTGGCAGTACATCCAACCAGCCTCACAACCGCAGACCACGTGTAACCACACCAGCCCAGGACCTCCACATCCAGCATGTTCACCTCCAAGATCGTCTGAGACCAGCCACTCGGACAGCTGCTGAAACAATTGGTTTGCATAACCAAAGAATTTCTGCACAAACTGTCAGAAACCGTCTCAGGGAAGCTCATCTGCATGCTCGTCGGCCTCATCGGGGTCTCGACCTGACTCCAGTTCGTCGTCGTAACCGACTTGAGTGGGCAAATGCTCACATTCACTGGTGTTTGAATCCCGGTTCACACTGTCCAGGGCAGATGGCAGACAGTGTGTGTGGTGTCGTGTGGGTGAGCAGTTTTCTGATGTCAATGTTGTGGATCGAGTGGTCCATGGTGGTGGTGGGGTTATGGTATGGGCAGGCGTCTGTTGTGGATGAAGAACACAGGTGCATTTTATTGATGACATTTTGAATACACAGAGATACCGTGACAAGATCCTGAGGCCCATTGTTGTGCCATACATCCAAGAACATCACCTCATGTTGCAGCAGGATAATGCACGGCCCCATGTTGCAAGGATCTGTACACAATTCTTGAAAGCTGAAAATGTCCCAGTTCTTGCATGGCCGGCATACTCACCGGACATGTCACCCATTGAGCATGTTTGGGATGCTCTGGACCAGGGTATACGACAGCATGTACCAGTTCCTGCCAATATCCAGCAACTTCGCACAGCCATTGAAGAGGAGTGGACCAACATTCCACAGGCCACAACTGACAACCTGATCAACTCTATGCGAAGGAGATGTGTTGCACTGCATGAGGCAAATGGTGGTCACACCAGATACTGACTGGTATCCCCCCCCCCAATAAAACAAACCTGCACCTTTCAGAGTGGCCTTTTATTGTGGACAGTCTAAGGCACACCTGTGCACTAATCATGGTGTCTAATCAGCATGTTGGTATGGCACACCTGTGAGGTGGGATGGATTATCTCAGCAAAGGAGAAGTGCTCACTATCACAGATTTAGACTGGTTTGTGAACAATATTTGAGGGAAATGGTGATATTGTGTATGTGGAAAAAGTTTTAGATCTTTGAGTTCATCTCATACAAAATGGGAGCAAAACCAAAAGTGTTGCGTTTATATTTTTGTTGAGTGTATATAAAGGGAAGTTGGGCTCTATTTATTATTTTATTTTATTTTATTTTATTTTTTACAAGTTGTGGGGTTTATCTTTTCACTCAGGATCAAAATTTATTCAGTCAGCAAAGTGCTGATTTAGTATGCAAACACTGTCATAGGCTATCCCGCTATATAATGTAAGGGCATCTCAGCCAGCCAGCTATGAGACTAAGGTAATATCAATTCATTACAAGTTGACTGCCAATGATGGCCTTGTCTTACAGAAAAATACAGAGATAATATAATACAATAATATATAATATAAAACAAAAAAGCAAGATCAACTTCCAAAAAAGGATAAATACAGTAGGATCAGACCTAATGAAAAGAATAATCAACAACAATAGTAAACCATGGAAAAGGGAAGTCAACAGGATTAAGGAAAAACTGCAGATAACGGATCAAACAAGCAAAGGAGATATAAAAAGGAAAATAGGCGAACAGCTAAAGAAGAATATCAAAGAACAAGGAGAGATCAAATCAAAGGTAAAACATTACATTGAAAATGTAAAAACGTTGGAAGTAGGAAAAAGGAAACCCTACCTGGACAAACTAAACGGATGGAAGCACATAGCATCATGATGGCAAGAACAAGAATGCTGGCAGTAAAATGCAACTATAGGAATAAATATGCCAATGTATCCTGTAGGTTCTGCAATGCTGAGGAGGAAACTCAAAAACATATACTAGAGGAATGCCAGCAAATCAATAGGCAAGAATGCCCGAAAGTAACAACGGAGGATATCTTTGAAGAAGATACAACCAAATTAAGAGAAACTGCAAAAGCTCTTACACGGATCGAGGAAAAGCTAAAACATTAATGTGCTGCTCCCCCCTCAGAATGGTAGGGGAGCCCCCAGCAGACCTGGGAACGCACACACGAGAAGAAGAAGAAGAAGAAGAGGGGTATGAGACTAAGGTTGTTGTTGTTGTTGTCCTCCCGGCTGCTCCCGTTATTGTTCGGGGTCGCCACAGCGGATACAGCCAGATCTGCATAGGTATTTGGCACAAGTCTCACACCATATGCCCTTCCTGACACAACTCCAGTTTCACCTGGAGAAACACACACAGCTGCTGGTGTTCCAAAGAGGTCTCCCATCCAAGTACTAACCAGATGCTGTACAGCTTAGCTTCTGAGATCTGACAGGATCAGGCTTACACAGAGCAGACCGGCTGCAGGTATGAGGCTAAGTTAAACACCTGAAGTATGGATGTGCATTATACTTGTATGCAGTGGTGGGCACAGTTCTGCTAATCTACTAACCGCTAATTATCAAAGCTAATGTTTTCATTATCAGGTTAGCTTTTCAGATAATTTTGAAAACCATCAGCGGACAAACTATCTTCCGATAAATTTTGGTCAGATCATTTTTAAACCGCTAACATTTATTAAGTCTGACATCAAATATTTGAGTGTAGTATATGGACAGCTCTATCCTCCGCAAACAGAGGAAAGCAAGTTTCAGGAGATAGTGCTCTTGTCATGCTCTTGGGTCGTGGGGGTGGTTTTGGTGTTGGGTTTGTCTCTTTTTCTACTTTTATTCTTGGGTTTACTCTGTCCTGTTGTCCCTTGTCTTTTTCTCTTGGTTCTTGGTGGTGGGTATCTCCTTCCATCTGGCCACGCCCCAGTTCTGGGTGTTTCCCTACACACCTGTTCTGTGTTGCTGTTAATCATTTGGGTGCTTTATAAGCTTCACGGTTTGACTCTATCCTTTGCTAGTTTGATGCGCCTTGTGCCTTCTTACCAGCTCCGTTCTTGTATCCTTGTCTTGCTTTGTGTGCCTCATCGGTTTATGACGACTACCTGCTTGTATTTTGACCACGCTTTTTGCCTGATGTTCTGGATCCTGTTGCTTTGTTTGGACTGCCTATCCGTGTACTGACCTAAGCCTGTTTACCAAGTAAACGTTTTATCTCCACTGAGCTGTGTATCTGCATTGTGCATTTGCGTCCGGCCTGTCCTGCATTCCAAGCCTGATAGCTCTAGCCTCTGCAGACAAAGGAGAACTACTCACAGAAGAGAAAAAAAAAAACTTTTTTCTTTTGACCCCATACTAGTTCGCTGGCAATATCACCCAAGTCATCCAGAGGCGTTAAAATTTTAACCAAACAAATTTCGGACAAGTTATTTAAATTAACATCACTTCTGAAGTTTTATAAAGTGAAAATATGAGATATGTTTTAGTTTTAAAGCAATGCACTAATTTTGAAGGTTTTTACTGTGGACATGCTGTGTCCAGTGCATTATGGGTAATCTCAGTACATTCACGACAGGAGGAATGCATTTGTGACGCACTGATCAGGCTTCACACGGACAACAGCTTTAAACCCTTTGTATATTGTGCCTAAAACTCTTGTGATATTCTCGGGGTTTATAGACCTTGTTATTGTGTTTGTTTTATGTAAAAATGCCATAACAAGCTCAGGCTGCTTCTCCACTATTTTCAATTGGAATCATTGTGAGCTGCAATTGCTTCCTGTTTGCTCTTTCACGTCTTGCTTTTGTCAAACACTGTCTGTCCTCTTTGTTCCAGAGTAATATACATAAGATGTCTGAAATTCGGTTGGCGTTTATTAAATTCCACACATCTTAAACATAGCAGACATGGATGGATTATTTATTTGGAATATTTGTTTTAGCAAGTTTTCAGGGTCTTTACTGCCATTTCCTGGCCAGTAGTGTTCATGACAGTAATCGCCCTAAGTACTGAGCGTCTGGGCACCAGTAGATGGCAGTGTTCTATTTATTTTGACCCCAGTTATATCATAACTTCACTTTTGGCTTTTGCAAATGCCTTTTTTTGCAATAAAAATTGCATATCTTACAAAAGCACATTTATATGTAAACACCAACACACACGTCACATTACCGTGTTGGTTTTTACATAGAATGAATGAGTCAACCAATTAGTGTTAGTGGAGGCACATTTTACCCATAATCCCTTTGGCATCTGTCTGTGTTTGTTACAAAACTTCAGAATTAGTGCATTATTTAAAATTAAAAGATATATATCATATATTTTAACTTTGTACAAATGACAGAATTGACATTAATGGAGTTATTCTATCCGTATTAATTTGATTTATAAAACAAAACCATAAGACAAAACTGCTTTATTTTCCAAGACCTCTGCTTCAGAGTGACACTGCTATATTCTGTTAAGGAATAATGATGTATTTTTTTGTGTGTGTGTAGAGTTGAGCTTTGCTGCTCCTCTCAGCTGCTTCACTGCTGCAAGCTATGTAATAAACAGGAGCTTCCAGCAGTGGGCAGGGTGCTCAAAGACAGAAATGCTGACTCATTGTTTGGGTTTGTGGTCACCTTTGACGCTACCAGAAGCAATCATGGTGTTAAAACTCAAAATCAGTTTATTAGTAGTTGCAAGTGTACCGGAGACAATACTGAAAGTTATCAAGTTAGCTGTAGCTTCCGATCATTTTTTGGGGGGGTGGGGGGTTATCGGTCTAGCTTCATAAAAGATAACTTTTCAGTTAGCTGATTAGCTGTAATCAAAGCTAACTTTTTGGTTAGTTGTGCCCACCACTGCTTGTATGTATAATCAATCATTTTAACTTTACATTCAGTGTGGTCAATATGAGCACATTTACCTCTGCAGGGATGCTCTCCATGCTACCAGGCGGTTCTGGAAGTGGTTTGCGGAGAGTGCTTTTTGCTTGCCCCTTCCCATTACATTATATAAATGGTTAGCCTGTGACACCATTGGGACACTCAGGAGGCTTGCAGGTAGGGACAACCCCCCTCCCCCCACACAGACACTCACCCAGTCCCTGGTAAATGAAGTGTCTTCAAGAGTGACAGAAACTAGATGTATAGTCCGACTGGCTGCACTTCACAAAGAAAAGACTGAGTGCATCTATGGGGCACCTTCATACAATAAATTATGATGATGTGCCCTATCCAAATAAAGTATCATAACATATATTGACCAATATATACAGTAGCGTTACATGGGAAACAAGGTACCAGTAGATTCAGTAGATTCTCACAAATCCAACAAGACCAAGCATTCATGATATGCACACTCTTAAGGCTATGAAACTGGGCTATTAATAAAAAAGTAGAAAAGGGGGTGTTCACAATAATAGTAGCATTTGCTGTTGATGCTACAAACTCAAAACTATTATGTTCAAACTGCTTTTTTAGCAATCCTGTGAATCACTAAACTAGTATTTAGTTGTATAACCACAGTTTTTCATGATTTCTTCACATCTGCGAGGCATTAATTTTGCTGGTTTGGAACCAAGATTTTGCTCATTTACTAGTGTGCTTGGGGTTATTGTCTTGTTGAAACACCCATTTCAAGGGCATGTCCTCTTCAACATAAGGCAACATGACCTCTGCTTTATATTATATTTTGACATATCCAAACTGATCCATGATACCTGTATGCAATATATAGGCCCAACACCATAGTAGGAGAAACATGCCCATATCGTGATGCTTGCACCATCTTGCTTCACTGTCTTCACTGTAAACTGTGGCTTGAATTCAGAGTTTGGGGGTCATCTCACAGACTGTCTGCGGCCTTTGGACCCAAAAAGAACAATTTTACTCTCATCAGTCCACAAAATATTCCTCCATTTCTCTTTAGGCCAGTTGATGTGTTCTTTGGCAAATTGTAACCTCTTCTGCACATGTCTTTTATTTAACAGAGGGACTTTTGGGGGATTCTTGCAAATAAATTAGCTTCACACAGGTGTCGTCTAACTGTCACAGCACTTACAGGTAACTCCAGACTGTCTTTGATCATCCTGGAGCTGATCAATGTGTGAGTCTCTGCCATTCTGGTTATTCTTCTATCCATTTTGATGGTTGTTTTCCATTTTTTTTTCCATGCATCTCTGTTTTTTTTTTTTTTTGGTCCATTTTAAAGCATTGGAGATCATTGTAGATGAACAGCCTATAATTTTTTAAAGTTTTCCCCTCTCCAATCAACTTTTTAATCAAACTACGCTGTTCTTCTGAACAATGTCTTGAATGTCATTTTCCTCAGGCTTTCAAAGAGAAAAGCATGTTCATCAGTCCCCCTTTAAATAGGGGACACCTGATTCACACCTGTTTGTTCCACAAAATTGACAAACTCACTGACTGTATGCCACACTACTATTATTGTGAACACCCCCTTTTCTACTTTTTTTTACTAATAGCCAAATTTCATAGCCTTAAGAGTGTGCATATCATGAATACTTAGTCTTGTTGGATTTGTGAGAATCTACTGAATCTACTGGTATCTTGTTTCCCATGTAACAATAAGAAATATACTCAAAACTTGGATTAATCTTTTTAGTCACATAGCACTGTTATTATTCTGAACACTACTGTAAATATATATATATATATATATATATATATATATATATATATATATATATACACACACACAATATAGACAAACTAATATCCCTGTAGAGACAATGCTCACAATACATACATGCAGATTGTGCATTTACTGTAAAGATATATAAATGGCTATAATAAAGATATATATCAATTATGGTCAATTATCGATTAATCTTTTTAGTCACATAGCACTACTATTATTCTGAACAGTACTGTAAATATATATATATATATATATATATATATATATATATATATATATATATATATATATATATATATATATATATATATATATATATATATATATATATATATATATATACACATACACACACACACACACACACACACACACACACACACACACACACACACACACACACACACACACACACACAGTGGGGAAAATAAGTATTTGACCCCCTTCTCAGTTTTGCAGGTTTTCCCACCTACAAAGAATGGAGAGGTCTGTAATTTTTATCGTAGGTACACTTCAACTGTAAGAGACAGAATCTAAAAAAAAATACAGAAAATGACATTGTATGATTTTTAAATAATTAATTTGCATTTTATTGCATAAAATAAGTATTTAACCCCCTACCAACCAGCAAGAATTCTGGCTCTCACAGACCTGTTATTTGTCTTTAAGAAGCCCTCTTATTCTGCACTCTTTATCTGTATTAATTGCACCTGTTTGAACTTATCTGTATAAAAGACACCTGTTCACACACTCACTCAATCACACTCCAACCTGTCCACCATAGCCAAGACCAAAGAGCTGTCTAAGGACACCAGGGACAAAACTGTAGACCTGCACAAGGCTGGGATGGACTACAGGACAACAAGCAAGCAGCTTGGTAGAAGACAACAACTGTTATGATTATTTATTAGAAAGTGGAAGAAACACAAGATGACTGTCAATCTCCCTCAGTCTGGGATTCCATGCAAGATCTCACTTTGTGGGATAAGGATGATTCTGAGAAAGCTCAGAACTACAGAGGAGGACCTGGTCAATGACCTGAAGAGAGCTGGGATCACAGTCACAAAGATTACATTAGTAACACATGATGCTGTCATGGTTTAAAATCCTGCAGGGCAGCAAGGTTTCCCTGCTCAAGCCAGCACATGTCCAGGCCTGTTTGAAGTTCACCAGTGACCATCTGGATGATCCAGAGGAGGCATTGGAGAAGGTCATGTGGTCAGATGAGACCACAATAGAGCTTTTTGGAATCAACTCCACTTACCATGTTTAGATGATGATAACAACCCCAAGAAAATCATCTCAACCGTGAAGCATGGGGGTGGAAATATCATACTCTGGGGGTGCTCTTCTGCAAAGGGGACAGGACGACTGCACCGTATTGAAGGGAGGATGGATGGGGTCATGTATTGTGAGATTTTGGCAAACAACCTCCTTCCCTCAGTAAGAGCATTGAAGATGGGTCATGGCTGGGTCTTCCAGCATGACAATGACCCCAAACACACAGCCAGGGCAACTAGGGAGGCACTCCGTAAGAAGTATTTCAAGGTCCTGGAGTGGCCTGCCCAGTCTCCAGACCTGAACTCAATAGAAAATCTTTGGAGGGAGATTTGGAGAAGATCTGTATGGAGGAGTGGACCAAAATCCTTGTTGCAGTGTGTGAAAACTTGGTCAAGAACTACAGGAAACGTCTGACCTCTGTAATGGCAGACAAATGTTTCTGTACCAATTGTTAAGCTCTGTTTTTCTAGGGGGTCAAATAGTTATTTTAAGCAATACAATACAAATTAATTATATAAAAATCATACAATGTGATTTACTGGATTTTTTTTTTTTTTAGATTCTGTCTCTCACAGTTGAAGTGTACCTACGATAAAAATTACAGACCTCTCCATTCTTTGTAGGTGGGAAAACCTGCAAAACTGACAGGAGGTCAAATACTTATTTTCCCCACTGTATATAGATAGATAGATAGATAGATAGATAGATAGATAGATAGATAGATAGATAGATAGATAGATAGATAGATAGATAGATAGATAGATAGATAGATAGATAGATAGATAGATAGATAGATAGATAGATAGATAGATAGATAGATAGATAGATAGATAGATAGATAGATAGATAGATAGATAGATAGATAGATAGATAGATAGATAGATAGATAGATAGATAGATAGATAGATATTGTAATGTGTCAAATTTGTTATATTATTTATTTAAAAAAACTTGCTTGTGGCCACAAAATGTGTCTTGGATGTAAGCAGGGTCTGAGAGGTAAATTCAAAATCTTTTCAAAGTATTTGGTGGCACCCTACACTGTTGCCACTTGAGGACACATTGTTGGGGAGACTATCAGGTACTGGATTTAAATTTTTTTTTCTTCACTGAATTTTTAGCTCTCCATTGCAAATGTTGGAAAGGCACTTCATTATATGTTATCTCACTTGCAAGAGTAGGCCTATCTAATGCCCTTATAGGATCCATATAGTGTTTCCCCCCTTCAGAAAAGTGCTGACCGGGCACAAAGAAACACTTCAACTCAACGCTTCCTTAAAAAGAAAGCGTGCTTGAAGGATGTGTTTCTATGACAACAATAAGGGCCCCTTCACACACAGTATGAATAAGTACAAATCAGGGCAAATCACGGCGAAACAGCTCGATTGAGTGAACCACAAAAACATCGAGCTGAAGTTGGGAGGGACACATGGTCGGGCAGGCGTGAATGATCCCGCTGCACGAGTGTGCACGAAACCGTCGCAGCAGGAACACAGTGCGAGCAGCATGTGGAACGACATCGCACAGCTGCTGTGAAAAAAAAATACATGTCACCCATGGGATTCAAACCTGCAATTTACAAAAGCTTTGATTGGCAGCCAGAAACTTTACCACTGCGCTATCATCACTGTCCTATAAAAGGTGCATAAAATGCCTGAAATCAACAAGGAGATACACGTATTTAGAGAAGATTAAACCACACACCATAAAAACAACACCGCATTTTGCTGAATGCCTCTTATCGAGTGAACAATGCAAGTATGAACCGTCTGTTCCTCTGTAGATGACCCATGGTCACAGACGTACAGTCATGAAATAACATGAATGATGCAGTGCGTTCTTATCATGTCCACATCTTCTGGCCTGGCATGTCCAAACGGCCCCGCGCGGGTCCGGCCTGACACGTATGTCCTGTCGATGGCGTGCCACAGGACAGACACCACGTCATGTGGAACAGAGCTCATGTGGGTGACGTGACATTCAGATTGCCCACTGCGTGTTATGATCTGAGTGTCCATTTCACCTGGGGCAGCCTGTCAATGTGTGCGATGTGCACTCGCTTGCTGCAGCCCGTTGCAACAGTGATATATGTTTTTATGTATGTCCACATTAGGACAGCAAGCAGACACACGCATATCACTGTGGACAGTTATAATTTCATGTCCGTCCAAACACGGTACATGTTCCCCAGCCGTGACGTCCAGAACCACAGATCTCAACAGCTGCGGCTGTCGGTGGCAGGGCCCCCTGTCAGCTGAGCGCACACACCAACATGTCACTCTGTGTCTGTGTTATGGGGGGAGCGCAACACACGCGCGATTCACATGCACGGCATGTGTTGCGAGGGGGAGCCGACACTCTGGCACGCCACATGTGCGCTGCTGTTTTGCAACGCCACACTCGTGGGGACACTTAGACAAATTTCACAGCCAGCTTGAAAGTGATCATCTGCTAACTGTTTTTGTGCTAACAGTGCAAGTGACCACACATTTTCTAAGTGCCAAGTGAGTGGTGTTAGATCTTAGTGTGTCACCTGGAATTTGGCCGACACCTGCCGTGAAAGGGATCAAATGGGCTCTCACAGGGCACACTTTGTCTGTCAGCCGCAGGTGTGTGCAAATAGTTGTAGCAACAGGTGTACGAGGCGTTAGAAGCAGCTCCAATTTGTAGCAACAGCTGTATGTGGCATCAGAGACAGCTCTGATTTTACACCAATTGCATACGTTTCCTGCTTTGTATGCAATTCAACCACATTCGTACTATGTGTGAAGGGGCCCTAAACAGTGAACAGCTGTCTTATAAAAGCTGTCTTATAAAGCGTACAGTGATAAAAGCATTCACCCTCAGCAGGAACATTTCTCTTATATCTGATACCACAGATAAAGTTTTTTATTTCTGCTGTAACAGATTTTGTGTGACAAATTAGCTGTCTGTAGACAGAGAAGGCAACCCAATTTTCTCCTTTTGGACAAGTACTAGATCATATGATTGGTTGCCTGAAAAGGTGCTGCACTGACAATAGAAGGCCATTCTGAAAAGTTCCAAGATTTTCAACTTAAAGCACTTGGAGTAGCCACACAAAAAGGGAAAGTGCTATGAAAAAGACTCTAAGTGTGCCGCTTTTTCTCAAGTAGGCTGCATACAGCCTCATGTGCTCCATTCTTTTTCAAAGCAATTAAAAAAGATGCTGGCATCAAGACAAAAACACATTATATGGACACAGACACTAACAGCATTTCACAAGTGATTTTCTTCAGAAAGGCGCATGCAGGGAACCTCTGTTTTATCCCATATTAATAAACGATGAGGAGAATTTCGTCATACATGATGCTGCATAGGATTCTTTGCACTGGTGGGCTCTGATTCTGCAGTAAGCGGCCTCTCTAATTTTTTTCTTTTGTCCCTGCCCTTGAAACAGCCTGAGTCCGACACTGTGACAGTGTTTGCATTCTAAATAAATATTGTGCCAATAATTTACGTCACCTCCAAATCTTCTAACATTTGATCCCAGGATGAAAAATGTAAAACTTGTCCTTTAACAGCATCATAATACCTGTTTGTGTTTTCATTTTGTGTTTTAGTGTATTTTATTTTGAGAAGCACACTGTATGTGCTATATAAAAAAAAATGCTACATAAATAAATGTATTATTATTGTTGTTGTCATCATCATCATCATCATTATTCTTATTGCTCTACATAAGTGTCAGTATATTAATATTTGAGGTAAAGTGCCCACATTGTGACACATTCAAACTACTACCACAAGCACAGGAATTACCGTGCATCAGATTGCTCTCCCCAAAGTCTTCGTCTTCTCGATTTGTCTCATTGGTACCAAAAGCCATAATACTGTCTTCCAAGTACCAGTTTGCGTTCTCATCCATGACGGAAAATAACAAGAAGAACTCTTTATCTACATCCTGCTTACACACACACACACACACACACACACACACACACACACACACACACACACACACACACACACACAATAAATGATAAACGTAAGAATTTTTAGGGGCTGCGCTCATCAAAGTAACATCTCAGAACAAATGAAACAGCATTATAGTCTATAAAACTCTTTCACATACTATATGTACACAAGAAAATGTCAGTGTCTGTCAAACCAAGATGTTAGCTCTGGTCTATTCAAGATGTGCTATTACAAGTGCATTCTGTTCTTTCCATCTTTATAAGAGGTGATAACTAGTCTCCCAATAACAATCAATAATGTTCAATTTAACCTTATTTAATGCAAACAGAGCTGTCCGATAACTCATTCAGTGATCACAATACAGACAACACACTTTATTGTATTGTATTGTTTTTGCTGAGAGCATGTGAAATTATAATATAAACACACCTGTGATCTGTCTTTTCCCAATGTTCCTTTCTTGTATATGAGTAGAGGACCCACTAAGCCAGAGATGGTGTCCCGAGTGGGATCAGTAGCGGAGTAATACAGGTAGGGGATACTTGAAGAATCAGAAGAAGACGGACCTTCCAGTACCTCCCAGGTATAAGTGAATTTCTCTCCAGGACCAACCTGAGCTCCAGGCTTGTCAACACCTATTGGGCACAAATTATAGATTAGATCTGCCAGTATGTCAGTAATCTCTGAATGTGCAGAGACTGATGCTGTTTGCTCCTGCAGTATCCTGCTTTTGCTAAGTCATAGGATCATTGCCATGTTTGTATTTCTGCAAAAGGGGTATTTTTTTTAAACCTGCATCTGTTGGGTCAGGAACTGAAACCATTACATTTGAGGGTGGAGCTATTAGTTCATAAAAACAGGGCCAGTTTCGAATCTTTCAAGGCCACTAAAACTTTGATCACTTTTGGTTGTCAAGCTGAGCCTAATATGCCCATCTACTAATATAAGCAACAGGTTGGTCGCCATTGTGTCTCACAGCAGTATGTACTCAAGGGTCTTGAATTGAGGCAATATCTCCACATGGTGGACATTTACCATTAATGCAGGTACAACAGAGTTTTACCAAAAGTTCTAGTAGTTAATATACTGTAAGTTGTGACTAGGAAGTCACACCTTATATTAACTATGAGAACTCTCCAACATACACCACTATATTGGAGCTTGAGTGAACCTGAAGTTCATAATCAAGGTTGCTCAAGGTGTGATCATTTATACCAGGGGTGGCCAAGTTCGGTCCTCGAGAGCCACATTCCTGACACTCTTAGTTGTCTCCCTGCTCCAACACACCTGAATCCAATGAAAGACTCGTTAGCAGACTTTTAATGAGCCTTTCATTGGATTCAGGTGTGTTGGAGCAGGGAGACAACTAAGAGTGTCAGGAATGTGGCTCTCGAGGACCAAACTTGGCCACCCCTGATTTATACTGTCTTAACAATGCCAGAGAGGCCTATGGTTACTATTAAACATGGATAGGAAGTCACATGTAGGTTTATATCCAAGTTGCTGTAATGAAAGAGTATATACAGTTGTATGTAAACGTTTGAGCACCCCTGATGATTTCCATGATTTTCCTTTATAAATCATTGATTGTTGGGATCAGCAATTTCAGTTAAATTTATCAAATAGCAGAGAAACACAGTGATATTTGAGAAGTGAAATGAAGTTTACAGGATTTACAGAAAGTGTGTAATAATTCCTTAAACAAAATTAGGCAGGCGCATACATTTGGGCACCCCAACAGAAAAAAAAATACATCAATATTTAGGAGATCCTCCTTTTGCAGAAATAACGGCCTTTAAACACTTCCTATAGCTTCCAATGAGAGTCTGGTTTCTGGCTGAAGGTATTTTGGACCATTCTTCTTTACAAAACATCTCAGGTTTGTTGGTTTCAGAGCATGGACAGCCCACTTATAATCACACCACAGATTTTCAATAATATTCAGGTCTGGGGACTGAGATGGCCATTCCAGAAAGTTGTACTTGTTCCTCTGCATGAATGCCTTAGTAGATTTTGAGCACTGTTCAGGGTCGTTGTCTTGTTGAAAGCCCCGGCGCAACTTCAACTTTGTCAGTGATTCTTGAACATTGTTCTCAAGAATCTGCTGATACTGACTGGAACCCATGTGACCCTCAACGTTAACAAGATTCCTAGTACCTGCACTGGCCACACAGCCACACAGCATGATGGAACCACCTCTAAATTGTACTGTAGATAGCAAGCGTTTTTCTTGGAATGCTGTGTTCTTTTTCAGCCATGCATACCACCCCTTGTTATGTCCAAATTACTTAAATTTAGTTTCATCAGTCCACAGCACCTTATTCCAAAATGCAGCTGGCTAGTCCAAATGTGCTTTAGCATACCTCAAGCGACTCTGTTTGTGGCATTTACGCAGAAAAGGCTTCCTCTGCATGACAGTATCATACAGCATCTCTTTGTGTAAAGTGTGCTGTATAGTTGAACGATGCACAGAGACACTATCTGCAGCAAGATCATGTTGTAGGTCTTTGGAGCAGGTCTGTGGGTTGAGTATGACTGTTCTCACATCCTTCACTTCAGCTTATCTGAGATTTTTGTTGGCCTGCCACTTCGGGCCTTAACTCGTACTGTGCCTGCGGTCTTCCATTTCCTCACTATGTTCCTCACAGGGGAAACTGACAGCTGAAATCTCTGACACAGCTTCTTGTATCCTTCCCCTAAACCATGATGTTGAACAATCTTTGTTTTCAGGTCATTTGAGAGTTGTTTAGAGACTCCCAAGTTTCCACTCATTAGAAGAGATGCAAAGAAGGGAAACATTTGCAAATGGCCACCTTAAATACCCTTTCTCATGACTGGATTCACCTGTGTAAGGAGGTCAAGGGTCAATGATGTGTGCTCCAATAATTTGTGCTAAATGTATTCAAATCAATAAAATGCCAAGGGTGCCCAAATTTATGGACCTGTCTAATTTTGTTTTAAATAATTATTGCACAATTTCTGTAAATACTACAAACTTAATTTCACTTCTCAAATATCAGTATGTTCATCTGCTATATGATTGTCAGGGTGGGCGGCTGTCTGACAACCATAGCGGCTGGACCCGCAATGCAAACTCCCAGACTAGGCTTAGGTGTAGGAGAAAACATGGTCTTTAGTCCAGGCTCTGGTTTGGTGCACATGTGATCAAGCAGCAGAGCAGAGGTACAATCAGGATCAGGCAAAAACGCAGTTATGGTTGAGCAGGGGTCAGAGGCACAAGCAAACACAGATATCTGGGATGAGGCAAGATGCATGGTCAAGGAAAACAGAGCAAAGATACGATACACGGCAAAGCAAAAAATTAGGACTGAGAACAAGAGCTGGAATGTGTACAAGACAACAAACTGGTGGGGAAGTGGTGGCAGGGAGGTTGTTAAATAGGACAGGAGTTAACAAGGTGCACATGAGGAACAATCTAGAAAGGGAGCGGCTAGTGAACAAAGATTAAACACTGTGCAAGATGGGGAGGAAGAGAGTGCACAAAGTGAAGTGATGTAGGATACAGAGATGCGTGAGCAGGTGCCAAGAGTGAGAGTGAAAGAAAACACAGAGCGGACAGAATCGAGGTGTGAGACAAAGACAATAGCAGGTGCAGAGCTGTGGGGTGAACATAATAAGCTGGATGTGAGGGCAAACTAAGAACAGAGCTAACACAGAATATAAAACTACTATAACAGGAACTGAAATCAAACATGAGCATGAGAACAAAAGAAACTCCATGAGAACAAAAAGAAACTACAGGAGAATTGATCAGGAAATCAATACTAAAGCAAAACTAAACAGGAACAGACTCATAAACAGAAAGGAAAACCTGATGTAAAAGTACAACAGAAACCAACCCAGAAACCCCGAAATGAGAACAGCAAAACTAGAACAAAGAATAAACCAGGATGAAAATAAACAACTAATAACTCAAAACTGTGGCAGAAAGAGAACAGAAAGAGGGGGGGGGGGGGGGGGGGAATGGGCTCAATGCCCTGATCAGGCCAAATGATCATGACAATGATATATTTAACTGAAATTTCTGATCCAGACAACCAATGATTTATAAAGGAAAATCATGAAAATTATCAGGGGTGCCAAAAATTTGCATACAACTGTACTTTTCACACCGATTCAGTATCCCTGCAGGAATGGGTTTTGCACTCACAAGAGTTTCCCTATCTAGTGGTTTTGTTCATCTTACCATCCTCATAGCTGGTGCCTTGGAAGCGTTTATCATAGTGCACACCATGAGGCTGGATGCTGTAGTTCCTGTCAGCCTTATTTAAGAAGGTCACCATGAGAGTGTCTCCTTCCTCTGCTCTCAGAACAGGACCTGTAAAAATATAACAGGAAAAGAATGTCTCAAAGACAATTATGAACTTAAGTGAAAGGAAAAAAATGTTTGTCGAAAGAAACAAAAGAGGGATTAAGTGAGATTTACAGATGCAAAATCAAGTAATCTGAGACTCCTTACCCAAAATGCCTAAATCTGACGTTGGCTGTTTTCTGGTGGTGAAAGTATTGTCTGTATACTCCTTGTACACCACTTTGTAGTAGCGTCCCCCAATTTTACCACCATCATGGCTAAAAAACACCTCTGATGCACTGTATTTGTGATGGGAAGTAAAGGGCGTGGGGAGGAAGGATATATGGAAAAAGAGATAAGTGGAGGTTTGACAATGTATGAAACAAGGATGAGGCATCCAGTCCAGACAATGAACACAACAACCAACCGGCCACTCAAAGTAATTTACCGCATCACAGCAGGAAACAAATCAAAACCTGAATCAGTACACAATATAATTTAGCTGTCACAGAACCGACTTGGCTGTCCAGCAGAAGAAACACAACTTTATTCAACAAATTTGTATCCTTTAAAGTGATACTTCACCCAAAAATGAAATAGTATACAAATAATGAATGTTTATGAGTTCAATGGTACAAATATTTCATGAGGTGAAAGATGGAATGTAACATTCAATGAGGCAAAGCCAAGTTGAACTGAATATTCCATCTTTCACGGCTTACGGCTTCCAGCTTCCCAGACGGCGTACGGCATAGTGGAGTTGTTGGAGTTGTTTTTTTGTGTGTGTTAGAACAATTAGCACCATCAATTAGCTCATTCAAATCATCGCCCGTCAGCAAAACAAACTCTGCCATGTTTAGCTAAACACCACCCCCACTAGTGTGTGCGTGGTTGGGGTTTGCAGCTTGTAATGGTACAAAACGTATGGCACCAAATTTGAACTGTAAATGGAACCAAATTTGCACACTAAATGCAACACAACACAAATGGAAGAATAATCCATGTCATGTAACATACAAAGCACCAATCAAATGACAAGGACCCACTCAGCCGTTATATAATCATTATTAATGCACATGGGTAGCAAGCAGCTGTCAGGATCAGGAGGTTCCTTTGCTGCACTCCAAGGAGGAGCAGAAGAACCCTGAGGTTCATGGGTTCTGCACTGACAGAACTGCAAAGATAACCCACGATGGATCATGTCTAAGGTGAGCCTTTTCACTCTTGGGACATATACTGTAAGGTCTAGGAGCTATGTGAATTCCAGAACATGTTTGCAGGAAGTAGGGGTATCTTGTGGGATTGTTGAAAATGCATCAACTCACACCTACAGTCAATTTTTAAAGTTTCCAATCCACCACCTGCATGTCTTTGGATGTGGGAGGAAGCCGGAGCACCCAGAGAGAACCCACACAAACATGAAGAGAACATGCAAACTCCACACAGAAAGGCCACAGGTGAGAATTGATCCCATGACCTTCTTGCTGTGACGCAACAGTGCTAACCACTAACCCACCATGCTGCCCCTCTGCATAAGTTATTTGAAGATATTTTACTAAAAGCTGTGCAGCCTTTGGGTTTTTTAAGATTTAAGTCATTAAAAGAATTTTCTTCGGCAACACTACAATTTTATTCACAATCTTTTAATAGGGAATTCATAACATGACATTGCCAATATGATGAAATTCACGTTGTCTGAAAAACATTAATAAATAGTTCCCCTGAATTGCAAAATTTCAAACTATCAGATGGCCTTGGACTACGTACGGTAGCGACCCATACAGTCTATGATAGTGCCATCACAGATCACGTGGTGGCTTCGTCCGACTTACGCGAGGGATACTGGGAAGCACATGGCGACAGCCAATCAGTGTAGAGAGGCATGATGATGTTTGCTGGTTGCTTTCTCATATAAAATAACCTGACATAGCAGAAAACACTCAGAAACAGCTATCTATTCTCAATCAATCTATTTCTGATATATTTTGTAAGCATTTCTAAATCTACAGACGCTATTTTTGAAGCCATAAAATGCCTCGGAAATAATTTACAAGACATCTTACGGATGTTACTGTGCACACCCCGTGCACACACATCATACGAGGTAAAAGGTGAATTCAATTAATTTCAAAACCTTATCCATGCGTATACTTCCTCCTATCAACTGCGTTAAAAGGAAAATAAAATATTCGTTATGGAATCCATCCCAGTAAATATGTTCTCTTCATTAAACATGTTTCAAAATTAAACTGAAATTAGAATGCTTGGCTTTCAGTAACAACAAAATTTTGCCCGTTTTATGACATTTGAAACGCCATACAGCTTTAATGTTTTATGACCTGAATTCCTTCCAACACATCCGTCTTTATCTTTACCACGGGTGCACAACGTGTATCCAAGTTCTTATTGCTATTCAAAGGGTACGTAATGTGAGCGACACTAGTATATGTTCCCAAACCTGTCCTGACCTTATTTCTCTGACCTTTTACCCACAAACAATACATTCACCGATATAGTATTATTAACCTCACAAACAGCAATCACAAAACAGTGTTTTAGATACACTCTAAGACCCATTTTCAAAAAGTAGAGTTTTCAGGCTCTGAAAACGCCAGTTTCATATGGATGAAATGCTGATACAATACAAAACCTTTGCAGATACGCCTAAACATGTCTCCATATGGACAGGCCCTTATTATATGGTCTGAATCTTGGACCCTAACCAGTGACCGAGAGCAACCACTAGATGTCTTTGATACTAGGACTCTCTGGAGAATCTTTCAGTATTGTTGGAATGGTTTTGTGTCAGACAAATGGTGATTCCAATCAGTTCAACAGGAACTATAAATAGTAATCCAACGCATGATATCACGGTTTGTGAAACCTAGGATGAGGTTTGTTGTGGTCTGTTGTGGCCCTCAGACTGTGGTTTGTGTAGTTCTTTGTGCAACCAGTTGCCTTGGTGATTTTTTTCATTTTGTTTCCAAGAGTATTCACACCTAATGGAGAGTTGTAGTACCATGAACCCTCTGCTGGTACTACAGGTTTAGGACGGTGCCATAAACAGTCCAGTGCAGGATTTAACATGGCTTTGTGTGCCAGAAATGTTGAGATCACGCACCTGGATAAATCTGGCATCTCATACATGTAGCCACTACATTCTTCGTCCTCATTTTCTCTTCTGGACTTGGTAAGCATGTCTCTGTGTGCAATGTAGTAAAGATTCTGCTCATCTGTTTGCATTACAAAGTCATCTGCTTTCATGTCGTACATATTTTCACGTCCTCTGTTGGCAAAATATATCATAACATCCATAAACGCCTTCTTCTGCAAACACAGTGGTGTTGTGATACACTCTTGGAAACTAAATTAAACAAATCTGTTTTTGCAAGCTGACTGAGAACAATTTTGGATTTCACTGGATTCCTATTTAAAGTTCCTGTTGGACTGTTTGGAACCACTTGACGTCAAAGGACCAGTGTTGCACATCAACATTTAAGTCCCTTTTCTCTTGTTTATAAATTTATAAAATGACAAATGACAAGGATCTATTTTAGGCATTATATTATACAAATAATGAATGTTTATGAGTTCAATGGTAGGAATATTTCATGAGGTGAAAGATGGAATGTTCCATTCAACAAGCCAAAGCCGAGTTGAATGGTACGTTCCAGCTTTCACCCAATTAAATATTCCTACCATTGAAAGAATGTAAAAGCATTCATTATTTGCTTTATATAATGGCAAAAATAGATCCTTGTTATTTGATATTATATTAATTTATAAACAACAGAAAAGGGACTTACATTTTGATGTGTGTCACTGGTGCTTTGACATCAACAGTTCAATGCGAACTTTAAATAGAAGTTCCAAATTGTTCTCAGTCAACTTGGAAAAACAGTTAGATAGCTTTGTGTACTTCCTCAGTCCAGCAAAAAAATCGGGTCAGAAATTTATCCAGGTTTTCATCCTAACCTGGATAAATGGTGTAGTGGATTTTTGTGTGTGTGTGTGTGTGTGTGTGTGTGTGTGTGTGTGTGGTGTGTGTGTGTGTGTGTGTGTGTGTGTGTGTGTGTGTGTGTGTGTGTGTGTGTGTGTGTGTGTGTAGAAGAATTAGCACTGTCAATCAGCTCATTCAAATTGTTGTCCGTCAGCAAAACAAACTGTGCCGTGTTTAGCTAAACGCCGCCCCCATAGTGTGTGAATGGGTGGGGTTCACAGCATGCAATGATACAAAATGTATGGAACCAAATTTGCACTGTAAATGGAACCATATTTGCTAAATACAACGCAACACAAACGGGACAAATAATCCATATCACGTGACATACAACGCACCAATCAAATGACAAGGATCCACTCAGCCATATAAAAAACGAATAATGAATATTTTTTCATTTGTGTGCTGAGCCCTGACAGCCCTGGGCTGCCCTTTGTCACCAGTTCTGTTCATTATTTTATGGACAGAATTTCTAGGCGCAGCCAGGGTGTAGAGGGGGTCTGGTTTGGGAACCACCGAATCTCGTCTCTGCTGTTTGCGGACGATGTGGTTCTGTTGGCTTCGTCAAATCAGGACCTTCAGCGTGCACTGGGGCGGTTTGCAGCTGAGTGTGAAGCATCCGGGATGAAAATCAGCACCTCCAAATCCGAGGCCATGGTTCTCGACCGGAAAAAAGGTGCTTTGCCCTCTTCAGGTCAGTGGAGTGTCCTTGCCTCAAGTGGAGCAGTTTAAGTATCTCGGGGTCTTGTTCACGAGTGAGGGATGGATGGAGCGTGAGATCGATAGAGAGATCGGTGCAGCATCTGCAGTGATGCGGTCGCTATATTGGAGCATCGTGGTGAAGAGAGAGCTGAGTGGGGGGGGCAAAGCTCTCGATTTACCATTCGATCTACGTTCCAATCCTCACCTATGGTCAGTAGGCAGCCGAAATGAGTTTCCTCCGCAGGGTGGCTGGGCGCTCCCTTAGAGATAGGGTAAGGAGCTCGGTCACTCGGGAGGAGCTCGGAGTCGAGCCGCTGCTCCTCCACGTCAAAAGGAGTCAGTTGAGGTGGCTCGGGCATCTTTTCCAGATGCCCCCTGGACGCCTCGCTGGGGAGGTGTTCCGGGCACGTCCCATTGGGAGGAGGCTCCGGGGAAGACCCAGGACACGCTGGAGGGACTACATCTCTCAGCTGGCTTGGGAACGCCTTGGGGTTCCCCCGGAGGAGCTGGGGGAGGTGTGTGTGCATCGGGAGGTCTGGGCGCCTTTGCTTGAGCTACTGCCCCCGCGACCCGACTCCAGATAAAGAGGAAGGAAATGGATGGATGGATGGATTGTGCGCTGAGCTGAATGGAACATTTCATCTTTCACCTCATGAAATATTCTTACCATTGCACTCACAAACATTCATTATTTGTAGAATATGAATGTATCCTCCTACCTGCCTGCCTCTGTGAGAGACATATTGTTAATCATATCTTTTCCTGAAGGGGCATAGTCCCACAGGACTTTCTCTGCTGCCAGGTAATAGCTCCTCACAACCCCAGCAGTCATCGTCGGGCTGCTGTCATTGCCACATGACTTCACTTCATAGAAGGCCTGCATCCCAGCTGGAACAAATGAAGACACAGACATAGACCATAATTTACAACACTGGATAATAACATGTAGACTGCGAGCTTTAGGGCCCCTTCACACATAACACAATTTAAGCCGACTAGCGCACGAAGGAGGAATTGCATGCCATCCGCCAAAAATCAGAGCTGCCTCCAATGCCTCGTACACATGTCAGTACAATTATTCGCGCATACCAGCGGCGAAAGACAGAAAGTGCCCTGTGAGAGCCCATTCAAGCCCTCTCGCGGCAGGTGTCGGCCAAATTCCAGGTGACACACATGAACATCCAACACCATTTGCTTGACACTTAGAAAATGTGTGGCCATTCGCGCTGTCAGCATGAAAACAGTGAGCAGAAGATCAGTTTTGACCTGGATGTTAAATTTGTCTAAGTGCCCCCACGAGTGCGTTGCAAAAAGCAACACACATGTGGTGCATGTGTCTCGCACATGTGCATGTGTATTGCATCCACCCCTCCCTGTTCCCCCCAAAACACATGTGGCATATGTGTGTTTCGCACCCCCCTGCACGCTACATGTGTAGGGGGACATAATCAAATGCAGGGTGGACAGCCACGTCTGAACGCACACAGCACAAGGAGGCACCTCCCAGCTGCTGACCAAAGAAACAAATGACAGCTCAGTCCACACGACATGTCACATTAAAAACACAGAGACCACAGCCAAGGCAAGTATATTAATAAGTACTACACTACCTGCATACACAATTACATATAACAAACAGCAAAAGAAAATGATCACATAACACAGAAACGCAGTGACACGTTGGTGTGTGTGTGCTGAAGTGACACATGCTGTTTTCATCATAATGGAGAGACAAGAATAAGCAATGGTGGGAAACCCAAAGAGGCATTTCAACAGTACCAGTATTACTCATAGCATAATTGACTTCCTTTAAAAGTGCTTAACAAAATTTGTGATTTTAAGGTACTGCTGGTTTATGACCTCAAACCAACATAAAAAAGTCAACTATTTCATAGAAATTTTTAAAAATAACACAGTTAATTTTCATGCCTTCTTTTTTAATAATGTCCTTGTTGTGTGGGCCGCCAGAAGAGGAGGTACTGCTGGCCCACCACCAGAGGGCGCCCTGCCTGAAGTGCGGGCTTCAGGCAGGAGAAGGCGCTGCCGCCACGGACACAGCCGGGGGTGACAGCTGTCACTCATTATCTCATGACAGCTGTCATCCATCTACACTTCATCATTCCACTCCATAAAAACTGGACGTCATCTCCACCTCGTTGCCGAGATATCATCTACCTGTGAAGGTAATATTCTCAGCCTTAACTGTGTCTTAGTCTGAACTCTTTTTGCAGCTGCTTTCCTGTGGTGTTCCCTATCTGAGAGATTGGCCTTTGGTGTGATCAGCGACGGCTTCGCTTCACACCCCAACCAGATAAGTGGTTAGACAGGAGCTGCACAAGTGTGTGTTAGAGGTGGAGGTGGAATTCCCACCATTGTTGTTACTGGGTGTGCACGCACCCACATATGACTGTTTTTGCTCCTCGCCAGCAGTACCAGATCCGACACTCGGAGATGGTGGCCACCTGGGGACTCGGAACTTGGCGGCTCCAGTATTCTCCAGGTTCGGTGGCGGAGGAAATCGTGTGGTTCCGGTTCTTCTCAGGACAGACGTCTTCTATCCTCGAGCCTGCCCACACGTCACCTTTGTGGATTGACTGTTTGCTCAAGTTCTGTAATCCTCTGTGTTTTTGTTGTGCTCTTTCACAACATTAAAGTGTTCATATTCGACTCTTTCATTGTCCGATCATTTGCGCCCCCTGTTGTGGGTATGTGTCACTACATTTTCCCAACAGGATATCTCGGCCAGCGTCATGGATCCCGAGGGGCGTCAACCATCTGTTGGACAACCAATGGAAGAACAGGGTACACAGGTGTCTGCAGGAGGCGTGATTGGTGAGTTGCAGCAAATCCTCACCGCCTTTACCGCTTGGTTGGATTTGATGACCGAGCAAAACGTCATCCTTAACCGCAGGATGGAGGTTCTCACCGCGCAGGTGGAAGTGCGTGCTCAGGGTGCTGCTGCAGCTCCTCCTCCTGCCGACCCGGTGCAGAATATAGACGTTCCACTGGTCGTTCAATGACCCCCCCCCACCATCCCCTGAAGCATACATAAGTCCCCCAGAGCCGTACGAAGGTTGTGTGGAGACGTGCACAGACTTTCTTATGCAGTGTTCGCTCGTCTTTGCACAACGTCCCGTCATGTACACGTCTGACGCCAATAAGGTGGCTAATGTTATTAACTTGCTTCGTGGTGAGGCATGCGCTTGGGTTACAGCGCTTTGGGAGCAAAATTCACGGCTCCTTACCACTTATACTGGGTTTGTGAGGGAGATCAAAACGGTTTTTGATCACCCTAATAGAGGAGAGACTGCTTCAACTATGCTGCTGTCTATGAGACAGGGGCGCCGGAGCGCAGCCGAATATGCAGTCGACTTCCGCATCGCGGCTGCGAGGTCCGGCTGGAATAACGTTGCGCTCCGCGCCGCCTTCATAAATGGACTGTTGTCGGTCCTGAAGAAGCACCTGGTAGCCAAGGAAGAACCGCGGGATCTAGATGGGCTTATTGATCTCGTTATACGAGTAGACAATCGGTTAGAGGAGCGCCGTCGGGAGCGAGACGAAGGACGTGGCCGGGCACGCTGTCCCTCTCCCTTCCGGGTCCGAAAAGGTTCCGCCCTCCCCACGCTCCACAGCCTCAATGCACCGTGTGGCTACAGCTCCCCCTGCTGACAAAGCTATGGACACGAGCAGGGCCACATTTAGACCACCTAACAGACAGAGGAGGCTGGCCCGCGGGGAGTGCTTTGTCTGCGGCTCGAGTGAGCATCTGCAGAGAGACTGCCCCAAGTGCCCGCCCCCTAGAAACTGGGCTTAGGGTGGGCCAAGACATTCACGTGGGGCATACACATATTTCCACACGACTCCCAGTTACAATCCTGAGCGGGGATTTAACCCTTCAAGCCCCAGCACTGGTGGACACGGGGTCAGAAGGGAATCTGCTAGACAGCAGATGGGCTAGGGAGGTAGGGCTCTGGTTGAGTACCACGATCTTGCTGACGTCTTCAGCAAGGATCTGGCGCTCACCCTTCCCTCGCACCATCCGTATGATTGTGCCATTGATTTAATTCCAGGCGTTGAGTTTCCGTCCAGCAGGCTGTACAATCTCTCACGACCTGAGCGCAAATCAATGGAGACCTACATCCGGGACTCATTAGCTGACGGGCTGATCCGGAATTCCACCTCCCCGATGGGTGCAGGTTTCTTTTTTGTGGGCAAGAAAGATGGCGGACTCCGTCCATGCATTGATTACAGGGGGCTGAATGAGATTATGGTTCGCAATCGATACCCGCTGCCCCTGTTAGATTCAGTGTTCACGCCCCTGCATGGAGCCAAAATCTTCACCAAGTTGGATCTTAGAAATGCATACCACCTGGTTCGGATCCGGAAGGGAGACGAGTGGAAGACAGCATTTAACACCCCATTAGGTCATTTTGAGTACCTGGTCATGCCGTTCAGCCTCACTAACGCCCCGCGACGTTCCAAGCTTTGGTTAATGACGTCTTGTGGGACTTCCTGCACCGATTCGTCTTCGTATACCTGGATGATATACTCATCTTTTCTCCGGATCCTGAGACTCATGTCCAGCATGTACGTCAGGTCCTGCAGCGGTTGTTGGAGGACCGGCTGTTTGTGAAGGGCGAGAAGTGTGAGTTTCACCGCACCTCTTTGTCCTTCCTGGGGTTTATCATCTCCTCCAACTCTGTCGCCTCTGATCCGGCCAAGGTTGCGGCGGTGAGAGATTGGCCCCAACCAACAAGCCGTAGGAAGCTGCAACAGTTCCTCGGCTTTGCAAATTTCTACAGGAGGTTCATTAAGGGCTACAGTCAGGTAGTTAGCCCCCTGACAGCCCTGACCTCCACTAAAGTTTCCTTCACCTGGTCGGATCGGTGCAAAGCCGCGTTTAGGGAGTTGAAACGATGGTTCTCGACTGCACCAGTTCTGGTGCAGCCCGACCCTGGCCGCCAGTTTGTGGTTGAAGTGGACGCCTCTGACTCAAGGATATGAGCCATGCTATCCCAGAGCGGAGAGACCGATAAGGTTCTTCACCCGTGTGCCTACTTTTCTCGCAGGTTGACCCCGGCTGAACGGAACTATGACGTCGGCAACCGAGAACTCCTTGCGGTGAAAGAGGCTCTTGAGGAGTGGAGACACCTGTTGGAGGGAGCATCTGTGCCGTTCAAGGTTTTCACTGACCATCGGAACCTGGAGTATATCAGGACCGCCAAACGGCTGAACCCCAGGCAAGCCCGCTGGTCACTGTTCTTCGGGCGTTTTGACTTCCGGATCACCTATCGCCCCGGGACCAAGAACCAAAGATCAGATGCCTTGTCCCGGGTACATGAAGACAAAGTCAAAACTGAGCTGTCGGATCCACCGGAGCCCATCATTCCGGAGTCCACTATCGTGGCCACCCTCACCTGGGACGTGGAGAAGACCGTCCGGGAGGCCCTGGCACGGAACCTGGACCCCGGAACTGGACCAAAAAATCGTCTGTACGTGCCACCAGAGGCCAGAGCTGCAGTCTTGGATTTCTGTCACGGATCCAAGCTCTCCTGTCATCCAGGGGTGCGAAGGACCGTGGCAGTTGTCCGGCAGCGCTTCTGGTGGGCGTCTATGGAAGCCGACATCCAGGAGTATATCCAGGCCTGCACCACCTGTGCCAGGGGCAAGGCAGACCATAAGAGGACCCAAGGACTTCTCCAGCCGCTCCCTGTGCCTCATCGCCCCTGGTCCCATATCTGCCTGGATTTCGTCACGGGCCTCCCGCCGTCCCAGGGCATGACTACCATCCTGATGATAGTGGACCAGTTCTCCAAGGCGGCCCACTTCGTGGCCCTCCTGAAGCTCCCAACAGCCCAGGAGACTGCTGACCTCCTGGTCCACCACGTTGTTTGTCTGCATGGGATACCAGCTGACATAGTCTCGGATCGTGGTCCCCAGTTTTCCTCTCAAGTCTGGAGGAGTTTCTGCAGGGAACTGGGGGCCACCGTGAGCCTCTCGTCCGGGTACCACCCACAGACGAACGGACAGGCAGAACAGGCCAACCAAGAGTTGGAACAGACCCTCCGCTGTGTGACATCAGCGCACCCGACGGCCTGGAGTAACCTCTGGCCTGGATCGAGTATGCACACAACAGTCAGGTGTCTTCTGCCACCGGCCTCTCCCCGTTTGAGGTGTGTCTGGGGTACCAGCCCCCGTTGTTTCCCGTGGTGGAGGGAGAGGTCGGTGTGCCCTCGGTCCAGGCCCACCTGCAAAGGTGCCGTCGGGTGTGGCGCACCACCCGTTCTGCCTTATTGAAGGCCCGGACGAGGGCTAAGACCCATGCAGCCCGCCGGCAGTCCCCGCCCCCTGCATACCAGCCCGGGCAGGAGGTGTGGTTATCTACTAAGGACATTCCCCTGCAGGTGGACTCACCCAAACTTATGGACAGATTCACTGGACCCTTCAAGATCATCAAAATCCTCAGTCCTGCTGCAGTGAAGCTCCAACTCCCGGCTTCACTGCGGATCCACCCTGTTTTTCATGTCTCCCGGATTAAACCACACCTCACCTCACCCCTCTGTGCTCCCGGTCCGGCACCGCCTCCTGCCCGGATCATCGACGGGGAGCCGGCTTGGACAGTACGCCGGCTCCTGGACGTCCGTCGAATGGGCCGGGGGTTCCAGTATTTGGTGGACTGGGAGGGGTATGGACCCGAAGAACGCTCCTGGGTAAAGAGGAGCTTCATCCTGGAACAGGCCCTCCTGGCCGATTTCTACCGCCGTCACCCGGACAAGCCTGGTCGGGCGCCACAGCCGGGGGTGACAGCTGTCACTCATTATCTCATGACAGCTGTCATCCATCTACACTTCATCATTCCACTCCATAAAAACCGGACGTCATCTCCACCTCATTGCCAAGATATCATCTACCTGTGAAGGTAATATTCTCAGCCTTAACTGTGTCTTAGTCTGAACTCTTTTTGCAGCTGCTTTCCTGTGGTGTTCCCTATCTGAGAGATTGGCGTTTGGTGTGATCAGCGATGGCTTCGCTTCACACCCCAACCAGATAAGTGGTTAGACAGGAGCTGCACAAGTGTGTGTTAGAGGTGGGGGTGGAATTCCCACCATTGTTGTTACTGGGTGTGCACGCACCCACATATGACTGTTTTTGCTCCTCGCCAGCAGTACCAGATCCGACACTCGGAGACGGTGGCCACCTGGGGACTCGGAACTTGGCGGCTCCATTATTCTCCAGGTTCGGTGGCGGAGGAAATCGTGTGGTTCCGGTTCTTCTCAGGACAGACTTCTTCTATCCTCGAGCCTGCCCACACGTCACCTTTGTGGATTGACTGTTTGCTCAAATTCTGTAATCCTCTGTGTTTTTGTTGTGCTCTTTCACAACAGTAAAGTGTTCCTATTCGACTCTTTCATTGTCCGATCATTTGCGCCCCCTGTTGTGGGTCTGTGTCACTACACTTTCCCAACAGTCCTCCTTTGTTCCACTATACCAGTGGTCTCCAAACTATTCCAGAAAGGGCCGAGAGGGTGCAGGTTTTCTTTGCAGCCACTGACTCCAGCAGGTGATGTCACTGATGAAATCATCCCACCTGCTCCAAGTGATGTTAATCAGTGAAATCACCTGCTGAAGTCAGTGGCTGCAAAGAAAACCTGCACCCTCTCGGCCCTTTCTGGAATACTTTGGAGACCACTGCACTATACCATTATGACAGGTAAAGCAGTAGACAAAAGTTGCTTTCTGTATATCTCCAATCACAGCCACTGAAGGTTGTAACGGCTTCAGTTTTGTCACGGGCAGCTTAGTGACCTCTTTCTTGGGTCCACTTCTTCCAAATAGCACCCTGTATTTCAGAATGTCCTGGTCCAGACAAATGTACAATATAGGACCGTATTGTTTCCATTTCTTAATGATTAATTTAAATATGGTCCAAAGTAGCAAGCCAGGGTGGAGGCGGAGCATTCATCAGGGGTGCTTTCTGGCCCCTCCACTGTTCAATTCCTATGTGGACTGAATGTTATGCATTGTTGTAGAAACCAGCAACTTGGGTGCTCTTCTTGTTGAGGAAAGGTTTCCTGATTTTCACTTTGTGGACAATGTTGTGATCTTTGTGGAATCAATACCCTGATTGAAGCACTTGAGAAGCACAGCGAGGAATTGGACTGTCTAGGTTTGCAATTGTCCTGGATTTTGACTAAGTTCCACACTTTGAGTGACTTTCAGGACGTGACAATCAGAAGTGTATCTGTATGTGATGAAAGTGACGACCATGAACAGAGATTTAAGGATATCAGAACTGACAATGATGTCTCAGAGTCCTTGGCCTTTGAGCTCGAGAGACGCCTGGGAAGAACCTATGGAGTCACGGGGCTGCTGGACAGAGGTGTTTGGTGATGTTGATATCTTTGTAGGAAAACTAAGGGCCAAGTGCTTGGGGTCCTGATGCTACCAGTGATCTAACATGACAAGTAGATGTCTTTGGTACTATGTCTTCTTGGAGGATCCTTGGGTACAGCTGGAACATGTTTTTGCCAAATGAACCATCACTTTGGAGATTAAGAAGAGGAGTATCATTTGCATTTTGAAGGAGCATCAGCTACGACAGTGTTGACATGTGGTGCATTTCTGTAAGCATCATTCAGGATAAATGTACCTCAGCTCTGAGGACCCCAATGGCTGGAGAAGGTCAAGGGGATGCCAAAGTTTCACCTGACTTCACAGATAGATGGATATTTTTGAGAGGTGGACATGGGCTACTTGTGTGCCTATGTGATTGCCATCAAGAACCAAAGGTAGTTCCGAAGTGTGACAGATGTGGCAATGTGCAGCACCAGTGCATTCTCCCAGAACTGACCTGATGTTCTGGAGATATGTTTACATGTTATGGTGCAGGAGCCTCATTTTGAAAATTATTGTATAATATAGTCTCCCATTCCGACTCTGAAAAGCTTGTCCACACATTTGTCTCCTCCAGACTGGACTATTGCAATGCACTTCTCATTGGGATTCCTGACAAGAATATACAAAGACTTCAGTATGTCCAGAACAGGGCCTCCAGCATCCTGATGAGTGTGCTTAAGCATGAGCACTTCACTCCCATCGTCCATTCACTTCACTGGCTTCCCATTTGTGCCCAGATCATGTACAAGTTTTAACTGCTTACTTTTCAATGTTTATACGGTAACCAGTGTTGCCACAGTTACTTTGAAAAAGTAATCCAATTACTGATTACTCCTTGAAAAAGTAACTTAGTAACTTTACTGATTACTCAATTGGAAAAGTAACTAAGTTAGATTACTAGTTACTTTTTTAGTTACTTTCCCCAGCTGCCGACAACAACCCCCTGCCATCTCAACATGACAATGATACTTGTTTTGCCAAAACTCACTTTATAGTCACCCTTTCTTGACTTCAATGAAAATAAATACTTGTTTTATAAAAAGTAAAATAAAGACCTCTTTCTTGACCTCATATTTAACTGTTGACAGCACTGTAACAGTAAAACTTGCAATTTCTAACCTACATTGTTTATAAATGTAACAATTAAATTCTTTCTAACATTTTTCTAACATTTAAATTCTCTCTAAACATTTTACTTGTCGAAATTATTATTATTTTAAGTAGTATTAGTAGCAGAAGTAAAAAAATGGCTTCAAAACTGGACCTTTAATCTAGGGGTGTTGTGGGGGGGGGGGCACATCCCTGCCCCATGCCTCCATTCCATCTGGATTCGCCCCTGCTTTGGCGTTTGAGCACAAAGAATGGATAACATTTATTTATGCAGGAAACATGACCAGATTTACAGGTAAGAAAGTTTTATTGCGTTTTCACATTGCGTTTCCTCAGAAAGAGAGTTTAGGTGCATTTGAGTGGAAAATAATGTTAGTTGTTGACGCATCGCGGAGGATTAGCTGTTTTTAGCAGCAGATACGGAGCGGCTCGGAGAAAAAAGCATAAAAATGTCTTTGTAAAGCTCAGTGCAGGTGTGGTGTTGTCACCGCGGTTTAAGAGGTAAGGACGAGTCGTAGCTGCTGCAAAAAACCACGAATGAAAAGCTCGCAGCCCGCTTAAAGTGGACAGTTCAGTCAAACCCCGACCTCCTGCCCACGGACCAAGTTTAATGCTGCTATCGACCCACAATGAAAAATAATAGTAACGCACAGTGACTTGGAGAAGTAACTTTAATCTGATTACTGATTTGGAAAGATTAACGCGTTAGATTACTTGTTACTAAAAAAAGTGGTCAGATTAGAGTAACGCGTCACTGACAGTAACACACCATCTTACCTCACAGAACTCCTCACCGCTCACTGTCCTGCATGTTCTCTTCGCTCCTCCAACGCTCACCTTCTTCTCACTCCCAGGACTCGACCCTGCATCACAGGAGGCTGTGCTTTCTTCTGCACAGCCCCTCAACTGTGGAATGCCCTGCCTCATCTGAGGGCTCCACGGACCATGGAATCTTTCAAAAAGGGCCTTAAAACGTTTCTTTTTACCCGATGTTTTAATATATTTAAAAAATTTTACTACCCTATTGTTTTAATGATTGTTTTAAATTATCTGCATATTTTTGTTTCTGTTTTCTGTTTTTACAGTAGCACTTTGAGATTTATTGTAAATGTAAAGTGCATTATTAAATGTATTATTATTATTATAGTGTAGTGACTTTTTTAATGTCATAACACAATAAAACATAAAATCCCAAAAGAGTGGATACTCTCTACAAGGCTCTATAGGTTAAGTGGACTTGAGTCAGACATTTCTGAAAATAAAACATGCACTGACCTGTCCACAGTAGAACTACAAGGGAACACTCATTATCTCAAGCTTTGACATTCTCCCAATCAGAACTTTCCAGTTAGGGGTCAGAGCAAAGTGGACAAAGGTCAAAGGTCAGGTGTCCTACCCTGCAAATGGTCATTAACCTGGCAGCTCAGCAGCCATTTTCCTCTCGTCTTCGGGACCATCTCAGCTGTAGCAAAAGTGGCTGGAAACAGGCTGAGGATGTCGGTGCGGTGGCCACGGTCCAGCAGTGTATTCCCGTGGAAAAATGCTGAATGAATGTCCACCTCATTACCCATGCCGAACAAATGCCAGGCGACCAAATGGTGCTGGCATATCTCGATTCCAGGCAGGTTACCAAACACGAAGCCATTAATAGCTGTCAGAAGACAGGACAAGCAGGCAAAAGTTAGCTTTAAACCTTCTGTGTGTTTATTTTGTGTTATTAAAAAGGGCTACTCCCTCATAATTGCTTAAACACAAAACTGTGAACTGTGCCCGAAAATCCCAGTTGTCAGGCTCACAAAATTGTTTTGGATTTAAAATAATTCTATGTTCATGTTGTTAAAACCCTCACTTGTTAAAAAAACAAAACAAGGACTTGCACTGAAAATAAAATAAAATAAATTGTTGATTGAAGGAAAAAAAAACAACAAAACAAAACTGGCAGCTGTGGTTTCCAGAGTAATTCTGTAAAAAAAAAAGCAAATACCTTTACAGAAAATACTATCAATTGCAGCCTACTCCCCCACAATGACCAACAACATCCGAAGTTATGTCCAGGCACAAATCACACAAAAATGTAATTAAATTAAATTATTTAATTTTTAATAAATAAATGGAAGTCAATAAGAACAGCAAGATTAAAATAAATCTTTTAAATGCCTACTGTCAGAGTTAAGTAACTTGATGTCAGAGGGAATAAAAGATTTCGAGTATCTGTTAGTTCTCCTTGACAGTATATAATAGTGGCAGCCTGAAGGCATCAGCTTGAATTCAGACCACAAAACATGATCTCAGTGGTTGACAGTATTCTTTGCTTTCTTTTCACCTGATTCTCCCAGAGGGAATACAAGTGCATCTGGCTGACTCCACTGATCTTGGAGCTGATGTTAACGATACTGCACAAGCTGTTCTTATATAGAGAGATTTGAAGTGAATTAACCTCATTGCCATATTTTGAACTTTTCAGTTTACAATAAAAATTGAGTTTGAAGTCAGAAAAATCAGGTCAGAACTTAAGGTTGCAGTACTTAGTGCTACCTAATAGATCTGGAACTTCTACATAATTACTCAAATCCAGACAAGTCCCAGTTTTCAGTTTTGCAATGTTTTTGTTTTGAAAACCTGAACATGGGCACACACAATCTTGATCCTAAAACAAATACATTTTTGAAGGAGTATGAAGATTTACTTTGAAATCATTTGTCCATTTAATTATCTCATCGATGCGCAACATTCACCGTGCATCAAGTTTGATTCCTCAAAGTCTTGTTCGCCTGTGTTGACTCCTGTTGGATCAGTGCAGAATTTGTTAATGTTGTCCTCCAGGTACCAGCTAAGGTTTTCATCCACCACGTTGAACATCAGGAATACATCTTGGTCCACATCGCTGCGCATTATTGACTTTGTCGTTGGCATTCCAGAGACTGCGTCTTTAGACTCCTTCAGGATTCCTACAGTCAACCATAAACAGAGAAATGCATGAACGTAAAATTAGATGACCTGCATACCATTAAAATAATTAAACTTTGTACTTTGTATTCCCCGTCTCTGTGCTTACATGTGTATTTCTATGCATGCTATGCCACACAGAAGCTACATATACAACCCCTGGCAAAAATTATGGAATCACCGGCCTCAGAGGATGTTCATTCAGTTGTTTAATTTTGTAGGAAAAAAAGCAGATCACAGACATGACACAAAACTAAAGTAATTTCAAATGGCAACTTTCTGGCTGTAAGAAACACTATAAGAAATCAGGAAAGAAAATTGTGGCAGTCAGTAACGGTTACTTTTTTAGACCAAGCAGAGGGAAAAAAATATGGAATCACTCAATTCTGAGGAAAAAATTATGGAATCATGAAACACAAAAGAACGCTCCAACACATCACTAGTATTTTGTTGCACCACCTCTGGCTTTTATAACAGCTTGCAGTCTCTGAGGCAACAGTACTCTTCATCAATCTGGCTCCAACTTTCTCTGATTGCTGTTGCCAGATCAGCTTTGCAGGTTGGAGCCTTGTCATGGACCATTTTCTTCAACTTCCACCAAAGATTTTCAATTGGATTAAGATCCGGACTATTTGCAGGCCATGACATTGACCCTATATGTCTTTTTGCAAGGAATGTTTTCACAGTTTTTGTTCTATGGCAAGATGCATTATCATCTTGAAAAATGATTTCATCATCCCCAAACATCCTTTCAATTGATGGGATAAGAAAAGTGTCCAAAATATCAATTTAAACTTGTGCATTTATTGATGATGTAATGACAGCTATCTCCCCAGTGCCTTTACCTGACATGCAGCCCCATATCATCAATGACTGTGGAAATTTACATGTTCTCTTCAGGCAGTCATCTTTATAAATCTCATTGGAACGGCACCAAACAAAAGTTCCAGCATCATCACCTTGCCCAATGCTGATTCGAGATTCATCACTGAATATGACTTTCATCCAGTCATCCACAGTCCACGATTGCTTTTCCTTAGCCCATTGTAACCTTGTTTTTATTTGTTTAGGTGTTAATGATTGCTTTCCTTTAGCTTTTCTGTATGTAAATCCCATTTCCTTTAGGCGGTTTCTTACAGTTCGGTCACAGACGTTGACTCCAGTTTCCTCCCATTCCTTCCTCATTTGTTTTGTTGTGCATTTTCGATTTTTGAGACACATTGCTTTAAGTTTTCTGTCTTGACGCTCTGATGTCTTCCTTGGTCTACCAGTATGTCTGCCTTTAACAACCTTCCCATGTTGTTTGTATTTGGTCCAGAGTTTAGACACAGCTGACTGTGAACAACCAACATCTTTTGCAACATTGCGTGATGATTTACCCTCTTTTAAGAGTTTGATAATCCTCTACTTTGTTTCAATTGACATCTCTCGTGTTGGAGCCATGATTCATGTCAGTCCACTTGGATCAACAGCTCTCCAAGGTGTGATCACTCCTTTTTAGATGCAGACTAACGAGCAGATCTGATTTGATGCAGGTGTTAGTTTTGGGGATGAAAATTTACAGGGTGATTCCATAATTTATTCCTCAGAATTGAGTGAGTCCATTTTTTTCCCCTCTACTTGGTCTAAAAAAGTAACCGTTACTGACTGCCACAATTTTTTTTTCCTGATTTCTTATAGTGTTTCTTACAGCCAGAAAGTTGCCATTTGAAATGACTTTACGAGGTCTATTAGAAAAGTATCCGACCTTATTATTTTTTTCAAAAACCATATGGACCCGACCGCGGGGGGGGGGTCGCGACAGGAAAAACACCTCCGTTGGAAACCTTAATGGGCAAGTTGGAACATGCCCAAGCTGTTAAACAATTTCTCAGTTACTCACTTGTTGAAAGCCATCAAAAGCCGCCTGAATTTTACAAATGGTTTTCAACACGGAGGTGTTTTTCCTGTCGCGGCGCACACAGATTCACCGAGTCGTCACGGAAACGACTCAGCGAATTTGCGCGCACGTCTTTCATTAAAAAATGTCCTTAAACAGTGGAATGTCCACATAAAATCCTCATGCCGGCCTCTTCTGAATCTTCTCTGTTCTCTCACGACGTCCTGGGTGAATTAAGCCTTAAATTATGATGTTTTCAGCTCGAAACAGGCCGACGACGGCGCCTGGAAGCGCTGCGCGACGTCCCGCTCCGTGGGAAGTCCTTACAGTGACAGAAACACCCCATAATCTCTCATCAGCCGTTAAACTTTTCACCGAAAACCAGCTGAATTTCTCGAATAGTGTCCACTCGGATATCAGAATCAGAATCAGAAGAAGTTTATTGCCATTGCCAGTGAACAGGATTCACAGACTAGGAATTTGCTTCGGTACAATGGTGCAACATTAAGAAGAGATAAAATGCTAAGATAAAATAAATTATAACATATGTGTCAAAATAAGATAAAATCTAAGATAAAAAAAAAAGAAATATGAAATATGAAAGGCTGTGTGCAACAGAAAAACAGAGAAACAGAAAAAACAGTGCAGTGGGAGGAGTGCAATTAAAAACCAAAGTACACTGTCTAAAGTGACCTGTGATAAGATGATAAAGTGAAAGAGTTCAGCTTAAGGTGACTGAGTTATGAGGAGTTATGAGGAGTTCAGAGTCTAACGGAAGCGGGGAAGAAACTGTTCTTATGGCGGGAGGTTCTGTTCCGGATGGACCGTAGCCTCCTGCCCGAGGGGAGTGGTTTGAACAGACCGTGTGCAGGGTGAGAAGGGTCAGCTGTGATCCGACCTGCTCGGCCCAGAGTCCTGGGAACGTGCAGGTCGTGGAGAGATGGAAGGCTACAGCCGATCACCTTCTCAGCAGAGGCCACAATGCGCTGCAGTCTGTGTCTGTCCCTGGCGTACCACACCGTGATGGAGGAGCAGAGGATGGACTCGATGATGGCCGTGTAGAACTGCACCATCAGCTGGACAGGCAGCTTGGCCTTCTTCAGCTGCCGCAGGAAGTACATCCTCTGCTGGGCCTTCTTGATGAGGGAGCTGATGGTTGACTCCCACTTGAGGTCCTGGGTGATGGTGGTGCCGAGGAAGCGACAGACCACAGTGGTGATGGGGCTGTTGGTGAGGGCGAGGGAGGGCGGGGGGGATGTGGCTTTCCTGAAGTCCACGATCATCTCCACTGTTTTCTGGGCATTGAGCTCCAAGTTGTTGCTGCTGCACCAGGTCACCAGCCGGTCCACCTCCCTCCTGTAGGCAGACTCATCCCCATCCGAAATGAGTCCGATGAGGGTGGTGTCATCCGCAAACTTGATGAGCTTTACAGAGTCGTGGCTGGAGGTGCAGCAGTTAGTGTACAGGGAGAAGAGCAGAGGGGAAAGGACACAGCCCTGTGGAGATCCTGTGCTGAGAACCCGAGTGTTCGAGACATTTTTTCCCAGCCTCACACGCTGACTCCGGTCCATCAGGAAGTCTGTGATCCACCTGCAGGTGGAGTTGGGCATGTGGAGCAGAGAAAGCTTGTCCTGGAGCAAAGCTGGAAGGATGGCGTTGAATGCAGAGCTGAAGTCCACAAATAGGATCCTAGCGTAGGTTCCTGGGGAGTCCAGGTGCTGCAGGATGGAGTGCAGGGCCAGGTACACTGTGGGATGATGCTGTCTTCACAGAAATGAATATATGACGTCACAGTGTCCGTGTAGTCATCTAGACTGTCTGTTGAAACCTCAAACATATCCCAATCAGTGGTGGCCAAGCACGCGCGTAGCTCCTCTACAGCTTCATTGCTCCACACTTTAGATGTCCTCACAACAGGTTTAGAGAGTTTAAGTCTCTGTCTGTACGTGGGGATCAAGTGGACCATCACGTGATCTGAGAGTCCCAAAGCTGCACGGGCCACAGCGCGATAGGCGCCGCTCACTGTTGTGTAACAATGATCTAACGTGCTCCCTTCTCTGCTCGGGCATTTAACAAACTGTTTGTATTTTGGTAATTCCTGACTGAGATTCCCTTTGTTAAAACCACCGAGAATTATAACAAGAGAGTCCGGAAAGTCTCTCTCCACGCTCATAATCTGATCCGCGAGCGCGCGCTCGGACTCGTCCACGTCCGCGCTCAGTGGAATATACACAGCGCAAAGTATGAAAGAGTTAAACTCACGTGGAGAGTAGAACGGTCTGCAGTTTATAAGGAGATATTCGAGAGAGGGAGAGCCGTGTTGGGAGATCACAGTCACATCGGAGCACCAGGCGTTGTTGATATAGAAGCAGAGTCCTCCCCCTCTAGTTTTTCCACCAGAGAGTGCTCGGTCTCTGTCTGTGTGGAGGAGTTGGAATCCCTCTAGTTGGAGCGCGCAGTCCGGTGTCTGTGCATTTAACCACGTCTCCGTGAAGCACAGTACACAAGATGAGGAGAAATGTCTATTGTTCTTCATCAGCAGTGCCAGCTCATCCATCTTGTTGTGGAGTGAGTGGACGTTGGAGAGAAATATCCCAGGTAGGGGCGTGCGCATGCCCCTTTGTCTGAGGCGCATGAGAGCTCCAGCGCGTTTCCCTCTCCGCCGTCGTCTCACTTTTTTGGCCAAAAAGTGAACCAGTTCAGCTGCAGGCACCAAAAAAACTGGCGTAATGTCCGTGGTGTTGATGATTTGATGTTTAGAAGCTCCTCGCGGGTGTAGGGACACGATGACACACGATTCACGCACAAAAACAGACAAAACAGGGAGCACCAGAATACCAAGGCGCCTTCACGCTGGATGCTTTGGGTGCTGTTCGTTGTCGTACTATCCATAAGAAAAATCCGAAATATCCATATTGGGACCAACACACACTTCTCGCCTTTTTAGCTTTTCCTCTGCGGACAGTTTTTCTTTTTTTTTTTCCTCTGCAGACAGTTCTTGGGCTGCGCGCTATGACGTCATTTGTTTACGCACAGCGGGCGGGTATAGCCAGATAGCGTCGATGTAAATCTACAATACCGGCCCAGCAATGCCTCGGTAAAGTGATAATAATGATAATTGTAATAACAGTGTATGATAACAAGAACCTAAACACTTCTTGGCTTGACAGACGATATCTCATGGAATCTTGCAGGAACTCAGTGGCAAGTTCACACTGAAACAGGAAGTGCCAAGTTTTCAGTTACCAGTGAAACTGGAAATGTCAAATGTTGAGCACTTCCTGGCATGGGTGGAGCTGGAGCGGAGGCCAGGGTTGTACTGGACTCCCCTGAAATCTGATTGGACACAGATGATTGACATTTCACAGCACCACACGTCTGGTTGAAAAGATCTGCATTTTGAAATCCATGAGTCACATCAACTGCTAGGTTCCTCCTGTCCAGTAGTTGGTGCTGTGTACCACAAAAAGTTCTAATCCACCTTTGTAGAAGAAGAAAATTGTTTGCCTCAGTTTGAACTGAACACGTCCTTTGAACCGTGGACTTCTAATGACACCAAACTCTGTTAGCTTATTAGTGAAGCAGATAACTGAAACAATCCTTCAAATGGTGATACAAACATCAAATTCAGCACAAATACACCTTAGACATTACACTTTTGGAAAAAACAAATGGTCACGCAAATTTTCAATAGGCAGCCAGGTAGGGGTCAATTGAAGAATTACACAGGGGTCAAAATTTTAAAATATTCCAGTCAAATTTAAAACTACACCACATTACTTGTCTGATCATAACGATTCCAAAACCGTATAGTTTAGACTATCTATGACTGAATGTTATGGAGTTATGGGGTAAAAACAGCAAGAATGGCGACAAAGGTCAATTTCACGAACATTCAGAAATTGTTATTCTGGCTTGCAGACGCTTCAGATATAGAGGTTCCAGTCTGGGTCTCTATGGAGAAGCGTTCTTGTAACCCAGCTTCACTTGGCTCTTTATTGTGTAGTTCGCTGCCTCTGAGTAAACATCACTGGACAAATAATTTGATAGTCAAGGGCTCATTGAGAATTTGGTTCCAATTTCGTACTCATTTTGGATTTACAGGCACCATAGCTGCAACTCCTATTCAGTCTAATGTTAACTTCCCCCCCTTCTCTGATTGTCCCATCTTTTCAATTGTGGCATAGGAAGGGTCTGTCCCGTGTAAATAATCTTTTTAAGGATGGCGAATTGGCCTCATTTTAACAGCTGAAAAAGGACTTTGACTTATTACAATCAGACTTTTTTTTAGATATTTACAGATTCGCAGTTTTTGTTATGTGGGCCGCTGAAGAGGAGGTACTGCTGGCCCACCACACCAGTCGGCGCCCTGCTTGGAGTGCGGGCTTCAAGCATGAGAGGGCGCCAGAGCTATTGGAAGTGACAGCTGTCACCTGTCAACCTCACCAGCTGTCTCTCATTAACCTCCTTACAAGAAGCGGATCACAACTCCACCTCCTCGCCGAGAAATCATCTACCACAAAGGTAATTTCTCTGCTGACTTATCGATTGTCTAAACTTTGTTCTGTGTGCAGCCGCATTCCTGTGGTGATCCAGAAGAGGGACCAACAGGAGCTGCACGAGAGAAACGTATCTGGAGGTGGAGGTTTTCCCTCCCAGAGAATTTGAGTGTAAAGGTTGCTGGGTGTGAGGACTCACACTCACCTCCTTCTGTTTCTTCTTTGCCAGCAGTACCAGGGCCGACAACGGAGGACAGAGACCACCTGGGGATTCAGGACTTGGCGGCTCCGGTGTTCTTCAGGCCGTTGGTGGTGGAAGCGGTGTGGGCCCCGGCTCCTCGTACATCAGAGGTCTCCTATCTTCGAGCCTGCCCACTGTCCTCTTGTATACAATTGGCACCTGTTATTTCTGTTTGTATTCCGTTGTGTACTTTCGCAACATTAAATTGTACTCCTTTTCTTATCCATTGTCCGTTCACTTGCGCCCCCTGTTGTGGGTCCAGTGTTACGACACTTTCCAACAGGATTTCTCGGCCATTCGTCATGGATCCCGAGGGGCGTCAACCACAGCTTGACAGCCAATGGGAGAACAAGGAGCGCAGGCGGCAGCAGGAGGCGTGGTAAGTGATCTGCAGCACATCCTTACTGCTTTCACTGCTCAGTTACAGCTGGTAACCAAGCAAAAATGCAGTCCTCAATCGAGGATGGAGGCTCTCACCGCCAGAGTGGAAGCACGCGAGTCAAGCGTCGCTGCAGTGTCTCCTCCTGCTGGCCCGGTGCCTGATAGAGATGTTCCACTGGCCGTTCAACTACCCCACCCCACCGTCCCCTGAAGCTTACATAAGTCCTCCCGAACCGTACGGAGGCTGTGTAGAACGTGCGCAGACTTCCTAATGCAGTGTTCGCATCGTTTTTGCACAGCGTCCAGTTATGTACGCATCAGACGCCACCCGGGTGGCTTATGTAATTAATCTGCTTCGAGGTGAGGCACGCGCTTGGGCTACAGCGCTCTGGGAACAGGATCATGGCTTCTGTCATCATACGCTGGGTTTATACGGGAATTCAAACAAGTGTTTGATCATCCCAACAGAGGCGAGACTGCCTCGACCGTGCTGCTGTCACTGAGACAGGGGCGTCGGAGCGCAGCTGAGTACGCTGTCGACTTCCGCATCGCGGCTGCGAGGTCAGGCTGGAACGACGTTGCGCTCCGCGCTGCCTTCATAAGCGGACTGTCTCCAGTACTGAAGGAGCATTTACTGGCTAAAGATGAACCGCAGGATTTCGACGGGCTTGTTAATCTGGTTATACGATTAGACAACCGCTTAAATGAACACCGTCGGGAGCAGGCCGGAGGGCGTGGCCGGGCACAAGCCGTCCCTCTCTCTTCCGGGTCAGAAAGGGTGACGTCGTCCCCACGCTCCGTTGCCAGTGGGCTCCGTGTGGCAACAGCTCCCCTGCTGACGAAGCTATGGACACGAGCAGGCCAAAGTAAGATCTGATGTCAGACAAAGGAGGCTGGCCCGCGGGGAGTGTTTTACTGTGGCTCATGTGAGCATTTGTTAAAAGACTGCCCCAAACGGTCAAACACCAACGCCCGCCCTTAGAAACTGGGCTAAGGGTGGGCCATAACATGTACACGGGGAAACCCCGCAAATCAGCACGAATCCCAGTGATAATCCTAAGTGGGGATTTAACCCTTCACGCCCCAGCACTGGTGGACACGGGGTCCGAAGGGAATCTGTTGGATAGCAGATGGGCAAAGGAAGTGGGGCTCCCTCTAGTGGCTCTGCCTTCGCCTTTGAAGGTAAGCGGGCACTAGATGGCACCCTACTCCCGTTGATTACACACCGCGACCCAGCCCGTGGACTCTGATTGTGTCTGGGAATCACAGGGAGGAGATCGTGTTACGTGACACCTTCTACCTCCCGAGTGATTTTGGGTTTCCTTGGATGGTTAAGCACAATCCCCGGATCGATTGGCCGTCTGGGGCAGTGGTGCAGTGGAGCGAACCTGCCACCGGGAGTGTTTAGGATCCTCGGTTCCTCCCGGGTTCACGGCTAAGGAGGAGGTTAAGAGCCCCCCCAATCTGACGGCGGTGCCAGGGGTTGTACCATGATCTAGCTGACGTCTTCAGCAAGATCTGGCACTCACTCTTCCACCGCACCCGACCGTACGATTGTGCCATTGATTTGATTCCCGGACGTTGAGTACCCGTCCAGTAGACTGTACAACCTCTCACGCCCGGAACGCGAATCAATGGAGACCTACATCCGGGACTCCTTGGCTGCCGGGTTGATCCGGAACTCCACCTCCCCGATGGGTGCTGGTTTCTTTTTTGTGGGCAAGAAGGACGGCGGACTCCGTCATGCATTGATTACAGGGGGTTGAACGAGATCACGGTTCGCAATCGATACCCATTGCCCCTCTTGGATTCGGTGTTCACACCCCTGCATGGAGCCCCGAATATTCACCAAACTTGATCTTAGGAAATGCGTATCACCTTGTTCGGATCCGGAAGGAGACGAATGGAAGACGCATTTAACACCCCTTTAGGTCAATTTTGAGTACCTGGTCATGCCGTTTGGTCTCACCAACGCGCCCGCAAACGTTCCAAGCATTGGTTAACGACGTCTTGCGGGACTTCCTGCATCGGTTTGTCTTCGTATATCTGGATGATATACTCATCTTTTCCCCGGACCCTGAGACCCATGTCCGGCATGTACGGTCAGGTCCTTCAGCGGTTGTTGGAAAACCGGTTGTTTGTGAAGGGCGAGAAGTGTGAGTTCCATCGCACTTCTTTGTCCTTCCTGGGGTTTATCATCTCCTCCAACTCCGTCGCCCCGGATCCGGCCAAGGTTGCCGGCGGTGAGGGATTGGCCCCAACCAAAGAGCCGTAGGAAGCTTGCAACAGTTCCTCGGCTTTGCAAACTTCTACAGGAGGTTCATTAAGGGCTACAGTCAGGTTGTTAGCCCCCTGACTGCCCTAACCTCCACTAAAGTCCCCTTCACCTGGTCGGACCGGTGCGAGGCCGCATTCCAGGAGTTTGAAACGCCGGTTTTCGTCTGCGCCAGTTCTGGTGCAGCCTGATCCTACTCGCCAGTTTGTAGTGGAGGTGGACGCCTCAGACTCAGGAATAGAGCCGTCCTGTCCCAGAGCGGGGAGTCCGATAAGGTTCTCCATCCTTGTGCCTACGTTTCCCGCAGGGTGACCCCCGCAGAGCGGAATTATGACGTGGGCAATCGAGAACTCCTCGCGGTGAAGGAGGCTCTTGAAGAGTGGAGACACCTGTTGGAGGGAGCTACGGAGCCTTTCACGGTTTTCACAGACCACCGGAACCTGGAGTACATCCGGACCGCCAAGCGGCTGAACCCCAGGCAAGCCCGCTGGTCCCTGTTCTTCGCTCGCTTCGACTTCCGGATCACCTACGCCCCGGGACTAGGAATCAACGATCCGATGCACTGTCCCGGGTGCACGAAGAGGAGGCCAAGGCTGAGTTGTCGGACCCCATCGATACCATCCTTACCGAGTCCACTGTCGTGGCCACCCTCACCTGGGACGTAGAGGAGACCGTCCGGGAGGCCCAGGGCAAGGAACCCGGATCCAGGAGACGGTCCAAAGAACAAGCTTTACGTCCCACCAGAGGCCAGGGCTGCCGTCTTGGACTTCTGTCATGGCTCCAAGCTCTCCTGTCATCCTGGAGTGCGTAGGACCGTGGCAGTAGTCCAGCAGCGCTTCTGGTGGGCGTCACTGGAAGCGACGTCCGGGACCTACGTCCAGGCCTGCACCACCTGTGCCAGGGGCAAGGCGGACCATCACAAGACCAGGGGTCTCCTCCAACCCCCTGCCTGTGCCTCATCGCCCCTGGTCCCACATTGGCGCTGGACTTCGTCACGGGCCTCCCGCCGTCCCAGGGCAACACCGCCATACTGACGATAGTGGACCGGTTCTCAAAGGCGGCCCACTTCGTGGCCCTCCCGAAGCTCCCGACGGCCCAGGAGACAGCAGACCTCCTGGTCCACCACGTCGTGCGTCTGCATGGGATACCAGCGGACATCGTCTCGGATCGTGGTCCCCAGTTCTCCTCGCAGGTCTGGAGGAGTTTTTGTAAGGAACTGGGGGCCACCGTACGTCTCTCGTCCGGGTATCACCCACAGACGAACGGCCAGGCAGAGCGGGCGAACCAGGACCTAGAACAGGCCCTTCGCTGTGTCACCTCCGCGCATCCGGCGGCCTGGAGCAACCATCTGGCCTGGATCGAGTACGCGCACAACAGCCAAGTGTCTTCCGCCACCGGCCTCTCCCCTTTCGAGGCGTGTCTGGGCTACCAGCCCCCATTATTCCACTTGTGGAGGGAGAGGTCGGGGTACCCTCGGTCCAGGCCCACCTACGGAGGTGCCGCCGGGTGTGGCGAACCGCCCGTTCTGCCCTGTTGCGGGCCCGGACGAGGGCCAAGACCCATGCAGACCGCCGGCGTTCCCCGGCCCCTGCATACCAACCTGGGCAGGAGGTGTGGTTATCCACCAAGGACATCCCGCTTCAGGTGACATCTCAGAAACCGAAGGACCGTTTCATTGGGCCGTTCCCTATCGCCAAGATCCTCAGTCCGAGAAGCTGACACTCCCGGCTTCACTGCGGATCCATCCCATTTTTCATGTCTCTAGGCTTAAACCATGCCACACCTCACCACTCTGCACCCCTGGACCCGAGCCACCTCCTGCCCGAATCATCGACGGGGAGCCGGCATGGACTGTTCGTCGGCTCCTGGACGTCCGTCGGATGGGCCGGGGTTTTCAGTACTTGGTGGACTGGGAGGGTTATGGACCCGAAGAACGCTCCTGGGTGAAACGGAGCTTCATCCTGGACCCGGCCCTTCTGGTTGATTTCTACCGCCGACACCCGGACAAGCCTGGTCGGGCGCAGGAGGCGCCCGTTGAGGGGGGGGGTCCTGTTATGTGGGCCGCTGAAGAGGAGGTACTGCTGGCCCACCACCACCAGTCGGCGCCCTGCTTGGAGTGCGGGCTTCAAGCATGAGAGGCGCCAGAGCTATTGGAAGTGACAGCTGTCACCTGTCAACCTCACCAGCTGTCTCTCATTAACCTCCTTACAAGAAGCGGATCACAACTCCACCTCCTCGCCGAGAAATCATCTACCACAAAGGTAATTTCTCTGCTGACTTATCGATTGTCTAAACTTTGTTCTGTGTGCAGCCGCATTCCTGTGGTGATCCAGAAGAGGGACCAACAGGAGCTGCACAAGAGAAACGTATCTGGAGGTGGAGGTTTTCCCTCCCAGAGAATTTGAGTGTAAAGGTTGCTGGGTGTGAGGACTCACACTCACCTCCTTCTGTTTCTTCTTTGCCAGCAGTACCAGGGCCGACAACGGAGGACAGAGACCACCTGGGGATTCAGGACTTGGCGGCTCCGGTGTTCTTCAGGCCGTTGGTGGTGGAAGCGGTGTGGGCCCCGGCTCCTCGTACATCAGAGGTCTCCTATCTTCGAGCCTGCCCACTGTCCTCTTGTATACAATTGGCACCTGTTATTTCTGTTTGTATTCCGTTGTGTACTTTCGCAACATTAAATTGTTACTCCTTTTCTTATCCATTGTCCGTTCACTTGCGCACCCCTGTTGTGGGTCCGTGTTACGACACTTTCCCAACAGTTTTGTGAAAACAACTTTGGTTGGATGAATGTTTAGAGTTGGATCCATGTGATAAAGGTCTAGTGTCAATTTTGTATAGTAAAATTCAAGGTGCAGCATCCCCAACAACAGAGCATCTGAGGAACAAATGGAAGGAGGAATTAGGTGAACAATTCACCGATCGGGCTTGGCAATCGACAATCACCAGAATCCACACCTCATCGAGTTGTGTCAGACATAATTTAATACAGTTCAAGATATTACACAGACTACACATATCTCCAAGTAAACTCTCCAAATTATATCCAGGTTCTGACTCATCCTGTGTAAGGTGTGGCTCTGGCCCGGCAAGTCTTAGTCATATGTTTTGGTTGTGTCCTAAACTTCAGAATTTCTGGCAAGAACTATTTGGAACATTCTCCTCTCTATGTAATAAGCCTATCGGTCTGAATTGCATGATGGCTCTGTTTGGGGTTGCTCCACCGAATGTAACTGTGACAGCCCAGCAGGCTAGTGCGATTGCTTTTATAACTTTACTCGCAAGACGCCTGATTCTGCTCAATTGGAAAAAAGCAGCTCCGCCCTCTCACAAACTCCTGCTGGAAGATGTTATGTCTCATTTAAAACTGGAGCATTTAAGGCACACCATGAACGGCTCTCTCCAAACTTATAATAAAATCTGGCAACCTTTTGTAAGTTTTTTAAAAGCTCACTTTAGAGTTTAGCCCCTAACCTTACAATCTGATTGGTTTTGATTAATTATTATTGTGATGTTTCGTTGTTGTTTTGATTATTTGTATTGTTATCATTATTATTTATTTGTCTGCCCTAATGTGGTCTGAATTTGTTCTCCCTAATGTCTCTTTGTTTTTTGTTTTTTGCACTTGAAAGCACCAATGTTTGTTTCTACTGTTCTCTTGTTCTTGTATGCTGTTTAAATTTTGAAACAATAAAAATAATTTAATAATAATAAAAAGGGGTCTGTGGGGGCTCCACAGAAGCTGACGGGTTTTAGCCATGCTAATGCTCCCTTGAAGCATTTGCTCAAAAAAAAAAAAGCCTGAAAGACGTAAATGACATGGGTCGATGGCGAGGAGCTTCTAGGCATGTGAGAGGCAAATAAAGAAACATGCTTAAAAGGTGCGGGGGGCAGGGTCTGGGGGAGTAGAGCTCCCCCCAGAAGCTAAAAGGTTTTAGCCATGCTAATGCTCCGCTGAAGCATTTACTCAGAAAAAGTCTGAAGGGCCTAAATGACATGGTGAGATGCTGAAGAGCTTCGCTTGTTCATGTCTGTGACATATACATATTATTATTTATTTATTATTATTATATTAAAAGGAAATAAAAGGGTTGAGGAGTTATTCAAAAAAACTGTTGAGGTACAAGGTCTAAGGTTCTAAAAACATTCTGGAAACATGCGTTATTCCAACTCATGATAGAAACTTTATGCATTTTACTACCAAAATGTCAGTGACTTATTTTAGAAACACTACCCAATCTACAGCCCATGGATCCCCATGGACAACACACTAGCAGTATAACTTATTTGTAAAGTGCTATCACAGAAATCAAAGTGCTGTACAATGGAGCCATAAGACATTGAAATCAAAATACAATACCCAACATAAAGCCCATATTAAAATAAGATTAAAAATATAAATCAAAAAAAATTATTAATGAGTACATCAAAACCTAAAATAAAACCATACCTCACAACCCTCAAAGATTTTAGAGAAAAAGTAAGTCTTAAGTTTGGCCTTAAATATCTCAGCAGAAGTTGATTGCCTCACTTCCACGCCAACACACTAAAGTTGTTATGTGTCAGATGCAGCTCGGAGAACCGACCAGCGTTTGAAGGACCCAGTATGAAATAAGCAGAGCACAGTACAAAGGCTAACTGAATTAATACATAACAGTGATACAAAAAATACAAAAGAAAGTGCGGTCTGGCGTGGTGCGCTCCCAGCAGCGCTAACGGTCCGGAGCCAGAAGCTGTTCGGACCCAAGGACCCCGCCAACACCCCCCAGGTGGCCGCAACAAACCGAGTCTGTGAAGAAGGAACCATTATGTGAGTCCACACTCTACACACAGAGAGAACACTTAAAGGTGTACATAAACAGCAAACACTTCCTGGCTTGATTACTAATCAGCTTCCCAACCTGCAGGCATGGAACATCCAGTTCACAAAACTCCACGCAGTGGAAGCCGATACATGACGAACGTACAGCTCAATATAAAAGGTGTGAGGGACACCCATTTACTGACTGTATAATGTTAGTCACAAAATCGAACGTACCTCAGGAAGTGTGCTGAAGAGCGTGAGACCTACACCCCCTCCTCTTTTCAACAGACCGTGCATCAACCTGGACGTTCTCTGCATCCACTGATGATGAGATGGCTCCCGAGACGACGATCTCACCCGTCTGGTCACAAGGTCGAGGCTCTGGCAAATACACCCTGTGCACTCCAGTCTTAAATGCCACCATGTTCCAATCCATGCAGATGCACCACAGCTGTGAGTCCTGATGAGCCGCAGGTGATCAGCCTCAGGTGATCAGGGTGAGGTCCTGATAAACTCAGCAACACAGCCACTCAGTTCCAAATGCACGCCACCTGGAAGGAAAAACAAAAGACAGAAACAAAAAGGCAGCCAGGCCCCCCAGCCATACAACAAAGTTGCCACATCATTTTGTAGATTCCCAGCAGTGTTGCTGCAATGTTGAAGATCCTCATAAGTACACATATTCATGTCATTCTGAAGCTCATTGAGAGCCAATGTGGAGCAGCAATAAGACATTTGACTGTTGTTTAATAGTTCCCCAGTTCAGTCTTGTGTTGGAACATGGAAATTTAAACCTATGAAATATTTTCCGGTAAAATACTGGTTCCACTTAGACATCCTACAATGTTGAGTTTACAAAACTACATTGTGGTAATAATACTTTTGAACGTCACTGATACTAAAAACTGATGTTGTAACAATATTGTGAAAGTTGGTGCGTGATATGAGAAAATTCATACACCCTAACCTTTTGATTCATTGCTTTTCGTGATTTTCATACCTTTCTTACAGGTGAGTAACGCCCCAATGAGCCCAGAGGAAATGTCCCTGGGGGCGTCACCATGAGAGTGGTATACCCAAGTCAGACAGTTGGCATCATCCTCAGTGGGGGCAAACTCCGGTTTGACTTCCCAGCGGTAGGTGTAGCTTCCTCCAGGAGGAACAGCGTCGTCCTGCTTCAACCTGCCTGAGGTTCCATCTGGGTAGAGCGCTCCTGGTAGACAAGAACAAGCTGGCATCATCCATTTTGCCTAATGTGTAAAAACTGTTGATGTCAGTTTGACAATCTGATTAAAATGCTTCAAATGTAAAGTGTAAGAGAGCACTGAATTAAGCTGTTTATTGTCCCCTCCAAGAAATAAGGAGGACCATTGAAATGGACTCCATTTGTGCGTCTGTCCGTTCATCTGTTAAGTTTTTAGGGCTCTAGATTTCTGCTTACCCCTTGCATACATAGTACACACTCATACAATATTGTACACAGACACAATTGTGACATCCAGGCACATGACCTTGGCCTAGATTTTCAAGGTCATCCAAGATAATGGCTTACAAAGACACCCACTGCCTGAACCCAGATTGTCATCTCTCCAAATATCAATTACATTTGTAATAGGAAATCATGCATCCTAACTCCATTGACCTGGTTGCATTTGACCTGGGACCTCAAGGTCAAGGTCAAACATGACAATTAGTGATAAGGCACCGTCTGACCCCCGAAATGGTTATGTTTGGTCTGAAACTTTATGAAGACAGTAACCTGTACTATTAGAGGCCTTTCCTAACATCCATACTTATCACTTAAGGTCAAGGTCATCCAACAGAATGGCTTATTTATTTCATTTGTCACCATGCCGTATCAGCATAATAGGAGGAACCGCTCAGCTGAGTATTGGCTTGTTCATCCATGACTTGGCTTTTTATAGTAACATTGATCAGAGAGTCCTTTTGGTTTTTTTTGTTATTCTTTCAACCTCCACACAGGTAATTATCTACAACCCCTGGCAATAATTATGGAATCACCGGCCTCGGAGGATGTTCATTCAGTTGTTTAATTTTGTAGAAAAAAAGCAGATCACAGACATGACACAAAACTAAAGTCATTTCAAATGGCAACTTTCTGGCTTTAAGAAACACTATAAGAAATCAGGAAAAAAAAATTGTGGCAGTCAGTAACGGTTACTTTTTTAGACCAAGCAGAGGGAAAAAAATTGGAATCACTCAATTCTGAGGAAAAAATCATGAAAAACAAAAGAACGCTCCAACACATCACTAGTATTTTGTTGCACCACCTCTGGCTTTTATAACAGCTTGCAGTCTCTGAGGCATGGACTTAATGAGTGACAACAGTACTCTGCATCAATCTGGCTCCAACTTTCTCTGATTGCTGTTGCCAGATCAGCTTTGCAGGTTGGAGCCTTGTCATGGACCATTTTCTTCAACTTCCACCAAAGATTTTCAATTGGATTAAGATCCGGACTATTTGCAGGCCATGACATTGACCCTATGTGTCTTTTTGCAAGGAATGTTTTCACAGTTTTTGCTCTATAGCAAGATGCATTATCATCTTGAAAAATGATTTCATCATCCCCAAACATCCTTTCAATTGATGGGATAAGAAAAGTGTCCAAAATATCAATGTAAACTTGTGCATTTATTGATGATGTAATGACAGCCATCTCCCCAGTGCTTTACCTGACATGCAGCCCATATCATCAATGACTGTGGAAATTTACATGTTCTCTTCAGGCAGTCATCTTTAGAAATCTCATTGGAACAGCACCAAACAAAAGTTCCAGCATCATCACCTTGCCCAATGCAGATTCGAGATTCATCACTTGCCTTGCTTGCCTCTACTGGTGGTTGGCTCTCACTGCGGTATTGTATCACTTCCTGTTCCGGAGCACAGCAGTGTTTGCTGTATCTGTTAGCTGTTTAATCTGCGCAGTTAGATGATCTAATTATCTAGATAACGATTTATTTCCCCAGTGTAATCTTAACGTGCCTTAACTAAAGCACCTCTGCTGAATCACCTCTAAATTATTACACATTATTCACTTTGCGTGTTTTAGGAATCCGCTAGCTTTGCGAAGCTACTAGCTCTTAGCCGATTTAGCATGGCGGCTTCTCCTGTCTCTCCGCACTTTTCTGCTCTGGGTGTGAAATGTTTAGTTATTCCTCGGCCTCCTTTAGCAGTAATGGTACTTGTAATAAGTGTAGTTATTCATAGCTTTGGAGGCCAGGCTGGGCGAATTGGAGACTCGGCTCCGCCGTGGAAAATTCTACAGCTAGCCAGGCCCTGTAGTCGGTGCGGACCAAGGTAGCTTAGCCGCCATTAGTTCCCTCTGGCAGATCCCGAGCAGCCGGGAAAGCAGGCCGAGGGTGACTGTGAGGAGGAAGCGTAGCCCTAAACAGAAGCCCGTGTACACCGCCAACCCGTTCACATTTCTAACCGTTTTTCCCCACTCGGGACACACCCGCCGAGGATCAAACTCTGGTTATTGGCGACTATGTTTTGAGAAATGTGAAGTTAGCGACACCAGCAACATAGTCAATTGTCTTCGGGGGCCAGAGCAGGCGACATTGAAGGAAATTTGAAACTGCTGGCTAAGGCTAAGCGTAAATTTGGTAAGATTGTAATTCACGTCGGCAGTAATGACACCCGGTTACGCCAATCGGAGGTCACTAAAATTAACATTGAATCGGTGTGTAACTTTGCAAAAACAATGTCGGACTCTGTAGTTTCTCTGGGCCCTCCCCAATCGGACCGGGAGTGACATGTTTAGCCTGCTCTTGAATTGCTGGCTGTCTGAGTGGTGTCCAAAAAATGGGTGGGCTTCATAGATAATTGGCAAAGCTTCTGGGGAAAACCTGGTCTTGTTAGGAGAGACGGCATCCATCCCACTTTGGATGGAGCAGCTCTCATTTCTAGAAATCTGGCCAATTTCTTAAATCCTCCAAACCGTGACTATCCAGGGTTGGGACCAGGAAGCAGAGTTGTAGTCTACACACCTCTGCAGCTTCTCTCCCCTGCCATCCCTCATTAACCCATCCCGTAGAGACGGTGCCTGCTCCCAGACCACCAATAACCAGTAAAAATCTATTTAAGCATAAAAATTAAAAAAGAAAAATAATATAGCACCTTCAACTGCCACAGACTAAAACGTTAAATGTGGTCTATTAAACATTAGTCTCTCTCTTCTTCACTTCACTGGCTTCCCATTTGTGCCCAGCATCATGTACAAGTTTTAATGCTTACTTTTCAATGTTTATACGGTAACCAGTGTTGCCACAGTTACTTTGAAAAAGTAATCCAATTACTGATTATCCTTGAAAAAGTAACTTAGTAACTTTACTGATTACTCAATTGGAAAAGTAACTAAGTTAGATTACTAGTTACTTTTTTAGTTACTTTCCCCAGCTGCCGACAACAACCCCTGCCATCTCAACATGACAATGATGTTTTGCCAAAACTCACTTTATAGTCACCCTTTCTTGACTTCAATGAAAATAATACTTGTTTTATAAAAAGTAAAAAAAGACCTCTTTCTTGACCTCATATTTAACTGTTGACAGCACTGTAACAGTAAAACTTGCAATTTCTAACCTACTTGTTTATAAATGTAACAATAAATTCTTTCTAACATTTTCTAACATTTAAATTCTCTCTAAACATTTTACTTGTCGTTATTATTTTAAGTAGTTAGTAGCAGAAGTAAAAAAATGGCTTCAAAACTGGACCTTTAATCTAGGGGTGTTGTGGGGGGGGGCACATCCCTGCCCCATGCCTCCATTCCATCTGGATTCGCCCCTGCTTTGGCGTTTGAGCACAAAGAATGGATAACTTTATTTATGCAGGAAACATGACCAGATTTACAGGTAAGAAAGTTTTATTGCGTTTTCACATTGCGTTTCCTCAGAAAGAGAGTTTAGGTGCATTTGAGTGGAAAATAATGTTAGTTGTTGACGCATCGCGGAGGATTAGCTGTTTTTAGCAGCAGATACGGAGCGGCTCGGAGAAAAAGCATAAAATGTCTTTGTAAAGCTCAGTGCAGGTGTGGTGTTGTCACCGCGGTTTAAGAGGTAAGGACGAGTCGTAGCTGCTGCAAAAAACCACGAATGAAAAGCTCGCAGCCCGCTTAAAGTGGACAGTTCAGTCAAACCCCGACCTCCTGCCCACGGACCAAGTTTAATGCTGCTATCGACCCACAATGAAAAATAATAGTAACGCACAGTGACTTGGAGAAGTAACTTTAATCTGATTACTGATTTGGAAAGATTAACGCGTTAGATTACTTGTTACTAAAAAAAGTGGTCAGATTAGAGTAACGCGTCACTGACAGTAACACACCATCTTACCTCACAGAACTCCTCACCGCTCATGTCCTGCATGTTCTCTTCGCTCCTCCAACGCTCACCTTCTTCTCACTCCCAGGACTCGACCCTGCATCACAGGAGGCTGTGCTTTCTTCTGCACAGCCCCTCAACTGTGGAATGCCCTGCCTCATCTGAGGGCTCCACGGACCATGGAATCTTTCAAAAAGGGCCTTAAAACGTTTCTTTTTACCCGATGTTTTAATATATTTAAAAAATTTTACTACCCTATTGTTTTAATGATTGTTTTAAATTATCTGCATATTTTTGTTTCTGTTTTCTGTTTTTACAGTAGCACTTTGAGATTTATTGTAAATGTAAAGTGCATTATTAAATGTATTATTATTATATAGTGTAGTGACTTTTTTAATGTCATAACACATAAAACATAAAATCCCAAAAGAGTGGATACTCTCTACAAGGCTCTATAGGTTAAGTGGACTTGAGTCAGACATTTCTGAAATAAAAATGCACTGACCTGTCCAGTAGAACTACAAGGGAACACTCATTATCTCAAGCTTTGACATTCTCCCAATCAGAACTTTCCAGTTAGGGGTCAGAGCAAAGTGGACAAGGTCAAAGGTCAGGTGTCCTACCCTGCAAATGGTCATAACCTGGCAGCTCAGCAGCCATTTTCCTCTCGTCTTCGGGACCATCTCAGCTGTAGCAAAAGTGGCTGGAAACAGGCTGAGGATGTCGGTGCGGTGGCCACGGTCCAGCAGTGTATTCCCGTGGAAAAATGCTGAATGAATGTCCACCTCATTACCCATGCCGAACAAATGCCAGGCGACCAAATGGTGCTGGCATATCTCGATTCCAGGCGGTTACCAAACACGAAGCCATTAATAGCTGTCAGAAGACAGGACAAGCAGGCAAAAGTTAGCTTTAAACCTTCGTGTGTTTATTTTGTGTTATTAAAAAGGGCTACTCCCTCATAATTGCTTAAACACAAAACTGTGAACTGTGCCCGAAAATCCCAGTTGTCAGGCTCACAAATTGTTTTGGATTTAAAATAATTCTATGTTCATGTTGTTAAAACCCTCACTTGTTAAAAAAACAAAACAAGGACTTGCACTGAAATAAAATAAAATAAATTGTTGATTGAAGGAAAAAAAAACAACAAAACAAAACTGGCAGCTGTGGTTTCCAGAGTAATTCTGTAAAAAAAAAAGCAAATACCTTTACAGAAAATACTATCAATTGCAGCCTACTCCCCCACAATGACCAACAACATCCGAAGTTATGTCCAGGCACAAATCACACAAAAATGTAATTAAATTAAATTATTTAATTTTTAATAAATAAATGGAAGTCAATAAGAACAGCAAGATTAAATAAATCTTTTAAATGCCTACTGTCAGAGTTAAGTAACTTGATGTCAGGGAATAAAAGATTTCGAGTATCTGTTAGTTCTCCTTGACAGTATAATAGTGGCAGCCTGAAGGCATCAGCTTGAATTCAGACCACAAAACATGATCTCAGTGGTTGACAGTATCTTTGCTTTCTTTTCACCTGATTCTCCCAGAGGGAATACAAGTGCATCTGGCTGACTCCACTGATCTTGGAGCTGATGTTAACTATACTGCACAAGCTGTTCTTATATAGAGAGATTTGAAGTGAATTACCTCATTGCCATATTTTGAACTTTTCAGTTACAATAAAAATGAGTTTGAAGGTCAGAAAAATAAGGTCAGAACTTAAGGTTGCAGTACTTAGTGCTACCTAATAGATCTGGACTTCTACATAATTACTCAAATCCAGACAAGTCCCAGTTTTCAGTTTTGCAATGTTTTTGTTTTGAAAAACCTGAACATGGGCACACACAATCTGATCCTAAAACAAATACATTTTTGAAGGAGTATGAAGATTTACTTTGAAATCATTTGTCCAATTTAATTATCTCATCGATGCGCAACATTCACCGTGCATCAAGTTTGATTCCTCAAAGTCTTGTTCGCCTGTGTTGACTCCTGTTGGATCAGTGGCAGAATTTGTTATGTTGTCCTCCAGGTACCAGCTAAGGGTTTTCATCCACCACGTTGAACATCAGGAATACATCTTGGTTCCACATCGCTGCGCATTATTGACTTTGTCGTTGGCATTCCAGAGACTGCGTCTTTAGACCCTTCAGGATTCCCTACAGTCCACCATAAACAGAGAAATGCATGAAACGTAAAATTAGATGACCTGCATACCATTAACATAATTAAACTTTGTACTTTGTATTCCCCGTCTCTGTGCTTACATGTGTATTTCTATGCATGCTATGCCACACAGAAGCTACATATACAACCCCTGGCAAAAAATTATGGAATCACCCGGCCTCAGAGGATGTTCATGTCAGGTTGTTTAATTTTGTAGGAAAAAAAGCAGATCACAGACATGACACAAAACTAAAGTAATTTCAAATGGCAACTTTCTGGCTGTAAGAAACACTATAAGAAATCAGGAAAGAAAATTGTGGCAGTCAGTACGGTTACTTTTTAGACCAAGCAGAGGGAAAAAAATATGGAATCACTCAATTCTGAGGAAAAAATTATGGAAGCATGAAACACAAAAGAACGCTCCAACACATCACTAGTATTTTGTTGCACCACCTCTGGCTTTTATAACAGCTTGCAGTCTCTGAGGCAACAGTACTCTTCATCAATCTGGCTCCAACTTTCTCTGATTGCTGTTGCCAGATCAGCTTTGCAGGTTGGAGCCTTGTCATGGACCATTTCTTCAACTTCCACCAAAGATTTCATTGGATTAAGATCCGGGACTATTTGCAGGCCATGACATTGACCCTATATGTCTTTTTGCAAGGAATGTTTTCACAGTTTTGGTCTATGGCAAGATGCATATCATCTTGAAAAATGATTTCATCATCACCCAACAATCCTTTCAATTGATGGGATAAGAAAAGTGTCCAAAATATCAATTTAAACTTGTGCATTTATTGATGATGTAATGACATCTATCTAACCAGTGCCTTTACCTGACATGCAGCCCCATATCATCAATGATGTGGAATTTACATGTTCTCTTCAGGCAGTCATCTTTATAAATCTCATTGGAACGGCACCAAACAAAAGTTCCAGCATCATCACCTTGCCCAATGCTGATTCGTGATTCATCACTGAATAGAATTTCATCCAGTCTCCACAGTCCCGATTGCTTTTCCTTAGCCCATGTAACCGTGTTTTATTTGTTTAGGTGTTAATGATTGCTTTCCTTTAGCTTTTCTGTATGTACATCCCATTTCCTTTAGGCGGTTTCTTACAGTTCGGTCACAGACGTTGACTCCAGTTTCCTCCCATTCCTTCCTCATTTGTTTTGTTGTGCATTTTCGATTTTGAGACACATTGCTTTAAGTTTTCTGTCTTGACGCTCTGATGGTCTTCCTTGGTCTACCAGTATGTCTGCCTTTAACAACCTTCCCATGTTGTTTGTATTTGGTCCAGAGTTTAGACACAGCTGACTGGGAACAACCAACATCTTTTGCAACTTGCGTGATGATTTACCCTCTTTTAAGAGTTTGATAATCCTCTACTTTGTTTCAATTGACATCTCTCGTGTTGGAGCCATGATTCATGTCAGTCCACTTGGATCAACAGCTCTCCAAGGTGTTATCACTCCTTTTTAGATGCAGACTAACGAGCAGATCTGATTTGATGCAGGTGTTAGTTTGGGGATGAAAATTTACAGGGTGATTCCATAATTTATTCCTCAGAATTGAGTGAGTCCATTTTTTTCCCCTCTACTTGGTCTAAAAAAGTAACCGTTACTGACTGCCACAATTTTTTTTTCCTGATTTCTTATAGTGTTTCTTACAGCCAGAAAGTTGCCATTGAAATGACTTTACGAGGTCCTATTAGAAAAGTATCCGACCTTATTATTTTTTCAAAAACCATATGGACCCGACCGCGGGGGGGGGGGTCTGCGACAGGAAAAACACCTCCGTTGGAAACCTTAATGGGCAAGTTGGAACATGCCCAAGCTGTTAAACAATTTTCTCAGTTACTCACTTGTTGAAAGCCATCAAAGCCGCCTGAATTTTACAAATGGTTTTCAACACGAGGTGTTTTTCCTGTCGCGGCGCACACAGATTCACCGAGTCGTCACTGAAACGACTCAGCGAATTTGCCGCGCACGTCTTTCATTAAAAATGTCCTTAAACAGTGGAATGTCCACATAAAATCCTCATGCCGGCCTCTTCTGAATCTTCTCTGTTCTCTCACGACGTCCTGGGTGAATTAAGCCTTAAATTATGATGTTTTCAGCTCGAAACAGGCCGACGACGGCGCCTGGAAGCGCTGCGCGACGTCCGCTCCGTGGGAAGTCCTTACAGTGACAGAAACCACCCCATAATCTCTCATCAGCCGTTAAACTTTTCACCGAAAACCAGCTGAATTTCTCGAATAGTGTCCACTCGGATAATCAGAATCAGAATCAGAAGAAGTTTATTGCCATTGCCAGTGAACAGGATTCACAGACTAGGAATTTGCTTCGGTACAATGGTGCAACATTAAGAAGAGATAAAATGCTAAGATAAAATAAATTATAACATATGTGTCAAATAAGATAAAATCTAAGATAAAAAAAAAAGAAATATGAAAATATGAAAGGCTGTGTGCAACAGAAAAACAGAGAAACAGAAACAACAGTGCAGTGGGAGGAGTGCAATTAAAAACCAAAGTACACTGTCTAAAGTGACCTGTGATAAGATGATAAAGTGAAAGAGTTCAGCTTAAGGTGACTGAGTTATGAGGAGTTATGAGGAGTTCAGAGTCTAACGGAAGCGGGGAAGAAACTGTTCTTATGGCGGGAGGTTCTGTTCCGGATGGACCGTAGCCTCCTGCCCGAGGGGAGTGGTTGAACAGACCGTGTGCAGGGTGAGAAGGGTCAGCTGTGATCCGACCTGCTCGGCCCAGAGTCCTGGGAACGTGCAGGTCGTGGAGAGATGGAAGGCTACAGCCGATCACCTTCTCAGCAGAGGCCACAATGCGCTGCAGTCTGTGTCTGTCCCTGGCGTACCACACCGTGATGGAGGAGCAGAGGATGGACTCGATGATGGCCGTGTAGAACTGCACCATCAGCTGGACAGGCAGCTTGGCCTTCTTCAGCTGCCGCAGGAAGTACATCCTCTGCTGGGCCTTCTTGATGAGGGAGCTGATGGTTGACTCCCACTTGAGGTCCTGGGTGATGGTGGGTGCCGAGGAAGCGACAGACCACAGTGGTGATGGGGCTGTTGGTGAGGGCGAGGGAGGGCGGGGGGGATGTGGCTTTCCTGAAGTCCACGATCATCTCCACTGTTTTCTGGGCATTGAGCTCCAAGTTGTTGCTGCTGCACCAGGTCACCAGCCGGTCCACCTCCCTCCTGTAGGCAGACTCATCCCCATCCGAAATGAGTCCGATGAGGGTGGTGTCATCGCAACTTGATGAGCTTTACAGAGTCGTGGCTGGAGGTGCAGCAGTTAGTGTACAGGGAGAGAGCAGAGGGGAAAGGACACAGCCCTGTGGAGATCCTGTGCTGAGAACCCGAGTGTTCGAGACATTTTTTCCCAGCCTCACACGCTGACTCGGTCCATCAGGAAGTCTGTGATCCACCTGCAGTGGAGTTTGGGCATGTGGAGCAGAGAAAGCTTGTCCTGGAGCAAAGCTGGAAGGATGGCGTTGAATGCAGAGCTGAAGTCCACAAATAGGATCCTAGCGTAGGTTCCTGGGGAGTCCAGGTGCTGCAGGATGGAGTGCAGGGCCAGGTTACACTGTGGGATGATGCTGTCTTCACAGAAATGAATATATGACGTCACAGTGTCCGTGTAGTCATCTAGACTGTCTGTTGAAACCTCAAACATATCCCAATCAGTGGTGGCCAAGCACGCGCGTAGCTCCTCTACAGCTTCATTGCTCCACACTTTAGATTGTCCTCACAACAGGTTTAGAGAGTTTAAGTCTCTGTCTGTACGTGGGGATCAAGTGGACCATCACGTGATCTGAGAGTCCCAAAAGCTGCACGGGCCACAGCGCGATAGGCGCCGCTCACTGTTGTGTAACAATGATCTAACGTGCTCCCTTCTCTGCTCGGGCATTTAACAAACTGTTTGTATTTTGGTAATCCTGACTGAGATTCCCTTTGTTAAAACCACCGAGAATTTAAACAAGAGAGTCCGGAAAGTCTCTCTCCACGCTCATAATCTGATCCGCGAGCGCGCGCTCGGACTCGTCCACGTCCGCGCTCAGTGGAATATACACAGCGCAAAGTATGAAAGAGTTAAACTCACGTGGAGAGTAGAACGGTCTGCAGTTTATAAGGAGATATTCGAGAGAGGGAGAGCCGTGTTGGGAGATCACAGTCACATCGGAGCACCAGGCGTTGTTGATATAGAAGCAGAGTCCTCCCCTCTAGTTTTTCCACCAGAGAGTGCTCGGTCTCTGTCTGTGTGGAGGAGTTGGAATCCCTCTAGTTGGAGCGCGCAGTCCGGGTCTGTGCATTTAACCACGTCTCCGTGAAGCACAGTACACAAGATGAGGAGAAATGTCTATTGTTCTTCATCAGCAGTGCCAGCTCATCCATCTTGTTGTGGAGTGAGTGGACGTTGGAGAGAAATATCCCAGGTAGGGGCGTGCGCATGCCCCTTTGTCTGAGGCGCAATGAGAGCTCCAGCGCGTTTCCCTCTCCGCCGTCGTCTCACTTTTTTGGCCAAAAAGTGAACCAGTTCAGCTGCAGGCACCAAAAAAACTGGCGTAATGTCCGTGGTGTGATGATTTGATGTTTAGAAGCTCCTCGCGGGTGTAGGGACACGATGACACACGATTCACGCACAAAACAGACAAAACAGGGAGCACCAGAATACCAAGGCGCCTTCACGCTGGATGCTTTGGGTGCTGTTCGTTGTCGTACTATCCATAAGAAAAATCCGAAATATCCATATTGGGACCAACACACACTTCTCGCCTTTTTAGCTTTTCCTCTGCGGACAGTTTTTCTTTTTTTTTTTCCTCTGCAGACAGTTCTTGGGCTGCGCGCTATGACGTCATTTGTTTACGCACAGCGGGCGGGTATAGCCAGATAGCGTCGATGTAAATCTACAATACCGGCCCAGCAATGCCTCGGTAAAGTGATAATAATGATATTGTAATAACAGTGTATGATAACAAGAACCTAAACACTTCTTGGCTTGACAGACGATATCTCATGGAATCTTGCAGGAACTCAGTGGCAAGTTCACACTGAAAACAGGAAGTGCCAAGTTTTCAGTTACCAGTGAAACTGGAAATGTCAAATGTTGAGCACTTCCTGGCATGGGTGGAGCTGGAGCGGAGGCCAGGGTTGTTACTGGACTCCCCTGAAATCTGATTGGACACAGATGATTGACATTTCACAGCACCACACGTCTGGTTGAAAAGATCTGCATTTTGAAATCCATGAGTCACATCAACTGCTAGGTTCCTCCTGTCCAGTAGTTGGTGCTGTGTACCACAAAAAGTTCTAATCCACCTTTGTAGAAGAAGAAAATTGTTTGCCTCAGTTGAACTGAACACGTCCTTTGAACCGTGGACTTTCTAATGACACCAAACTCTGTTAGCTTATTAGTGAAGCAGATAACTGAAACAATCCTTCAAATGGTGATACAAACATCAATTCAGCACAAATACACCTTAGACATTACACTTTTGGAAAAAAACAAATGGTCACGCAAATTTTCAATAGGCAGCCAGGTAGGGGTCAATTGAAGAATTACACAGGGGTCAAAATTTTAAAATATTCCAGTCAAATTTAAAACTACACAACATTACTTGTCTGATCATAACGATTCCAAAACCGTATAGTTTAGACTATCTATGACTGAATGTTATGGAGTTATGGGGTAAAAACAGCAAGAATGGCGACAAAGGTCAATTTCACGAACATTCAGAAATTGTTATTCTGGCTTGCAGACGCTTCAGATATAGAGGTTCCAGTCTGGGTCTCTATGGAGAAGCGTTCTTGTAACCCAGCTTCACTTGGCTCTTTATTGTGTAGTTCGCTGCCTCTGAGTAAACATCACTGGACAAATAATTTGATAGTCAAGGGCTCATTGAGAATTTGGTTCCAATTTCGTACTCATTTTGGATTTACAGGCACCATAGCTGCAACTCCTATTCAGTCTAATGTTAACTTCCCCCCCTTCTCTGATTGTCCCATCTTTTCAATTGTGGCATAGGAAGGGTCTGTCCCGTGTAAATAATCTTTTTAAGGATGGCGAATTGGCCTCATTTTAACAGCTGAAAAAGGACTTTGACTTATTACAATCAGACTTTTTTTTTAGATATTTACAGATTCGCAGTTTTTGTTATGTGGGCCGCTGAAGAGGAGGTACTGCTGGCCCACCACCACCAGTCGGCGCCCTGCTTGGAGTGCGGGCTTCAAGCATGAGAGGGCGCCAGAGCTATTGGAAGTGACAGCTGTCACCTGTCAACCTCACCAGCTGTCTCTCATTAACCTCCTTACAAGAAGCGGATCACAACTCCACCTCCTCGCCGAGAAATCATCTACCACAAAGGTAATTTCTCTGCTGACTTATCGATTGTCTAAACTTTGTTCTGTGTGCAGCCGCATTCCTGTGGTGATCCAGAAGAGGGACCAACAGGAGCTGCACGAGAGAAACGTATCTGGAGGTGGAGGTTTTCCCTCCCAGAGAATTTGAGTGTAAAGGTTGCTGGGTGTGAGGACTCACACTCACCTCCTTCTGTTTCTTCTTTGCCAGCAGTACCAGGGCCGACAACGGAGGACAGAGACCACCTGGGGATTCAGGACTTGGCGGCTCCGGTGTTCTTCAGGCCGTTGGTGGTGGAAGCGGTGTGGGCCCCGGCTCCTCGTACATCAGAGGTCTCCTATCTTCGAGCCTGCCCACTGTCCTCTTGTATACAATTGGCACCTGTTATTTCTGTTTGTATTCCGTTGTGTACTTTCGCAACATTAAATTGTTACTCCTTTTCTTATCCATTGTCCGTTCACTTGCGCCCCCTGTTGTGGGTCCATGTTACGACACTTTCCCAACAGGATTTCTCGGCCATTCGTCATGGATCCCGAGGGGCGTCAACCACAGCTTGAACAGCCAATGGGAGAACAAGGAGCGCAGGCGGCAGCAGGAGGCGTGGTAAGTGATCTGCAGCACATCCTTACTGCTTTCACTGCTCAGTTACAGCTGGTAACCAAGCAAAATGCAGTCCTCAATCGGAGGATGGAGGCTCTCACCGCCAGAGTGGAAGCACGCGAGTCAAGCGTCGCTGCAGTGTCTCCTCCTGCTGGCCCGGTGCCTGATAGAGATGTTCCACTGGCCGTTCAACTACCCCCCCCACCGTCCCCTGAAGCTTACATAAGTCCTCCCGAACCGTACGGAGGCTGTGTAGAAACGTGCGCAGACTTCCTAATGCAGTGTTCGCTCGTTTTTGCACAGCGTCCAGTTATGTACGCATCAGACGCCACCCGGGTGGCTTATGTAATTAATCTGCTTCGAGGTGAGGCACGCGCTTGGGCTACAGCGCTCTGGGAACAGGATTCATGGCTTCTGTCATCATACGCTGGGTTTATACGGGAATTCAAACAAGTGTTTGATCATCCCAACAGAGGCGAGACTGCCTCGACCGTGCTGCTGTCACTGAGACAGGGGCGTCGGAGCGCAGCTGAGTACGCTGTCGACTTCCGCATCGCGGCTGCGAGGTCAGGCTGGAACGACGTTGCGCTCCGCGCTGCCTTCATAAGCGGACTGTCTCCAGTACTGAAGGAGCATTTACTGGCTAAAGATGAACCGCAGGATTTCGACGGGCTTGTTAATCTGGTTATACGATTAGACAACCGCTTAAATGAACACCGTCGGGAGCAGGCCGGAGGGCGTGGCCGGGCACAAGCCGTCCCTCTCTCTTCCGGGTCAGAAAGGGTGACGTCGTCCCCACGCTCCGTTGCCAGTGGGCTCCGTGTGGCAACAGCTCCCCCTGCTGACGAAGCTATGGACACGAGCAGGGCCAAAGTAAGATCTGATGTCAGACAAAGGAGGCTGGCCCGCGGGGAGTGTTTTTACTGTGGCTCATGTGAGCATTTGTTAAAAGACTGCCCCAAACGGTCAAACACCAACGCCCGCCCTTAGAAACTGGGCTAAGGGTGGGCCATAACATGTACACGGGGAAACCCCGCAAATCAGCACGAATCCCAGTGATAATCCTAAGTGGGGATTTAACCCTTCACGCCCAGCACTGGTGGACACGGGGTCCGAAGGGAATCTGTTGGATAGCAGATGGGCAAAGGAAGTGGGGCTCCCTCTAGTGGCTCTGCCTTCGCCTTTGAAGGTACGGGCACTAGATGGCACCCTACTCCCGTTGATTACACACCGGACCCAGCCCGTGACTCTGATTGTGTCTGGGAATCACAGGGAGGAGATCGTGTTTTACGTGACACCTTCTACCTCCCGAGTGATTTTGGGTTTTCCTTGGATGGTTAAGCACAATCCCCGGATCGATTGGCCGTCTGGGGCAGTGGTGCAGTGGAGCGAAACCTGCCACCGGGAGTGTTTAGGATCCTCGGTTCCTCCCGGGTTCACGGCTAAGGAGGAGGTTAAGAGCCCCCCCAATCTGACGGCGGTGCCAGGGGTGTACCATGATCTAGCTGACGTCTTCAGCAAAGATCTGGCACTCACTCTTCCACCGCACCGACCGTACGATTGTGCCATTGATTTGATCCCGGACGTTGAGTACCCGTCCAGTAGACTGTACAACCTCTCACGCCCGGAACGCGAATCAATGGAGACCTACATCCGGGACTCCTTGGCTGCCGGGTTGATCCGGAACTCCACCTCCCCGATGGGTGCTGGTTTCTTTTTTGTGGGCAAGAAGGACGGCGGACTCCGTCCATGCATTGATTACAGGGGGTTGAACGAGATCACGGTTCGCAATCGATACCCATTGCCCCTCTTGGATTCGGTGTTCACACCCCTGCATGGAGCCCGAATATTCACCAAACTTGATCTTAGGAATGCGTATCACCTTGTTCGGATCCGGAAGGGAGACGAATGGAAGACGGCATTTAACACCCCTTTAGGTCATTTTGAGTACCTGGTCATGCCGTTTGGTCTCACCAACGCGCCCGCAACGTTCCAAGCATTGGTTAACGACGTCTTGCGGGACTTCCTGCATCGGTTTGTCTTCGTATATCTGGATGATATACTCATCTTTTCCCCGGACCCTGAGACCCATGTCCGGCATGTACGTCAGGTCCTTCAGCGGTTGTTGGAAAACCGGTTGTTTGTGAAGGGCGAGAAGTGTGAGTTCCATCGCACTTCTTTGTCCTTCCTGGGGTTTATCATCTCCTCCAACTCCGTCGCCCCGGATCCGGCCAAGGTTGCGGCGGTGAGGGATTGGCCCCAACCAAAGAGCCGTAGGAAGCTGCAACAGTTCCTCGGCTTTGCAAACTTCTACAGGAGGTTCATTAAGGGCTACAGTCAGGTTGTTAGCCCCCTGACTGCCCTAACCTCCACTAAAGTCCCCTTCACCTGGTCGGACCGGTGCGAGGCCGCATTCCAGGAGTTGAAACGCCGGTTTTCGTCTGCGCCAGTTCTGGTGCAGCCTGATCCTACTCGCCAGTTTGTAGTGGAGGTGGACGCCTCAGACTCAGGAATAGGAGCCGTCCTGTCCCAGAGCGGGGAGTCCGATAAGGTTCTCCATCCTTGTGCCTACTTTTCCCGCAGGTTGACCCCCGCAGAGCGGAATTATGACGTGGGCAATCGAGAACTCCTCGCGGTGAAGGAGGCTCTTGAAGAGTGGAGACACCTGTTGGAGGGAGCTACGGAGCCTTTCACGGTTTTCACAGACCACCGGAACCTGGAGTACATCCGGACCGCCAAGCGGCTGAACCCCAGGCAAGCCCGCTGGTCCCTGTTCTTCGCTCGCTTCGACTTCCGGATCACCTACCGCCCCGGGACTAGGAATCAACGATCCGATGCACTGTCCCGGGTGCACGAAGAGGAGGCCAAGGCTGAGTTGTCGGACCCCATCGATACCATCCTTCCCGAGTCCACTGTCGTGGCCACCCTCACCTGGGACGTAGAGGAGACCGTCCGGGAGGCCCAGGCAAGGAACCCGGATCCAGGAGACGGTCCAAAGAACAAGCTTTACGTCCCACCAGAGGCCAGGGCTGCCGTCTTGGACTTCTGTCATGGCTCCAAGCTCTCCTGTCATCCTGGAGTGCGTAGGACCGTGGCAGTAGTCCAGCAGCGCTTCTGGTGGGCGTCACTGGAAGCCGACGTCCGGGACTACGTCCAGGCCTGCACCACCTGTGCCAGGGGCAAGGCGGACCATCACAAGACCAGGGGTCTCCTCCAACCCCTGCCTGTGCCTCATCGCCCCTGGTCCCACATTGGCCTGGACTTCGTCACGGGCCTCCCGCCGTCCCAGGGCAACACCGCCATACTGACGATAGTGGACCGGTTCTCCAAGGCGGCCCACTTCGTGGCCCTCCCGAAGCTCCCGACGGCCCAGGAGACAGCAGACCTCCTGGTCCACCACGTCGTGCGTCTGCATGGGATACCAGCGGACATCGTCTCGGATCGTGGTCCCCAGTTCTCCTCGCAGGTCTGGAGGAGTTTTTGTAAGGAACTGGGGGCCACCGTACGTCTCTCGTCCGGGTATCACCCACAGACGAACGGCCAGGCAGAGCGGGCGAACCAGGACCTAGAACAGGCCCTTCGCTGTGTCACCTCCGCGCATCCGGCGGCCTGGAGCAACCATCTGGCCTGGATCGAGTACGCGCACAACAGCCAAGTGTCTTCCGCCACCGGCCTCTCCCCTTTCGAGGCGTGTCTGGGCTACCAGCCCCCATTATTCCCACTTGTGGAGGGAGAGGTCGGGGTACCCTCGGTCCAGGCCCACCTACGGAGGTGCCGCCGGGTGTGGCGAACCGCCCGTTCTGCCCTGTTGCGGGCCCGGACGAGGGCCAAGACCCATGCAGACCGCCGGCGTTCCCCGGCCCCTGCATACCAACCTGGGCAGGAGGTGTGGTTATCCACCAAGGACATCCCGCTTCAGGTGACATCTCAGAAACCGAAGGACCGTTTCATTGGGCCGTTCCCTATCGCCAAGATCCTCAGTCCGAGAAGCTGACACTCCCGGCTTCACTGCGGATCCATCCCATTTTTCATGTCTCTAGGCTTAAACCATGCCACACCTCACCACTCTGCACCCCTGGACCCGAGCCACCTCCTGCCCGAATCATCGACGGGGAGCCGGCATGGACTGTTCGTCGGCTCCTGGACGTCCGTCGGATGGGCCGGGGTTTTCAGTACTTGGTGGACTGGGAGGGTTATGGACCCGAAGAACGCTCCTGGGTGAAACGGAGCTTCATCCTGGACCCGGCCCTTCTGGTTGATTTCTACCGCCGACACCCGGACAAGCCTGGTCGGGCGCCAGGAGGCGCCCGTTGAGGGGGGGGTCCTGTTATGTGGGCCGCTGAAGAGGAGGTACTGCTGGCCCACCACCACCAGTCGGCGCCCTGCTTGGAGTGCGGGCTTCAAGCATGAGAGGGCGCCAGAGCTATTGGAAGTGACAGCTGTCACCTGTCAACCTCACCAGCTGTCTCTCATTAACCTCCTTACAAGAAGCGGATCACAACTCCACCTCCTCGCCGAGAAATCATCTACCACAAAGGTAATTTCTCTGCTGACTTATCGATTGTCTAAACTTTGTTCTGTGTGCAGCCGCATTCCTGTGGTGATCCAGAAGAGGGACCAACAGGAGCTGCACAAGAGAAACGTATCTGGAGGTGGAGGTTTTCCCTCCCAGAGAATTTGAGTGTAAAGGTTGCTGGGTGTGAGGACTCACACTCACCTCCTTCTGTTTCTTCTTTGCCAGCAGTACCAGGGCCGACAACGGAGGACAGAGACCACCTGGGGATTCAGGACTTGGCGGCTCCGGTGTTCTTCAGGCCGTTGGTGGTGGAAGCGGTGTGGGCCCCGGCTCCTCGTACATCAGAGGTCTCCTATCTTCGAGCCTGCCCACTGTCCTCTTGTATACAATTGGCACCTGTTATTTCTGTTTGTATTCCGTTGTGTACTTTCGCAACATTAAATTGTTACTCCTTTTCTTATCCATTGTCCGTTCACTTGCGCCCCCTGTTGTGGGTCCGTGTTACGACACTTTCCCAACAGTTTTGTGAAAACAACTTTGGTTGGATGAATGTTTAGAGTTGGATCCATGTGATAAAGGTCTAGTGTCAATTTTGTATAGTAAAATTCAAGGTGCAGCATCCCCAACAACAGAGCATCTGAGGAACAAATGGAAGGAGGAATTAGGTGAACAATTCACCGATCGGGCTTGGCAATCGACAATCACCAGAATCCACACCTCATCGAGTTGTGTCAGACATAATTTAATACAGTTCAAGATATTACACAGACTACACATATCTCCAAGTAAACTCTCCAAATTATATCCAGGTTCTGACTCATCCTGTGTAAGGTGTGGCTCTGGCCCGGCAAGTCTTAGTCATATGTTTTGGTTGTGTCCTAAACTTCAGAATTTCTGGCAAGAACTATTTGGAACATTCTCCTCTCTATGTAATAAGCCTATCGGTCTGAATTGCATGATGGCTCTGTTTGGGGTTGCTCCACCGAATGTAACTGTGACAGCCCAGCAGGCTAGTGCGATTGCTTTTATAACTTTACTCGCAAGACGCCTGATTCTGCTCAATTGGAAAAAAGCAGCTCCGCCCTCTCACAAACTCCTGCTGGAAGATGTTATGTCTCATTTAAAACTGGAGCATTTAAGGCACACCATGAACGGCTCTCTCCAAACTTATAATAAAATCTGGCAACCTTTTGTAAGTTTTTTAAAAGCTCACTTTAGAGTTTAGCCCCTAACCTTACAATCTGATTGGTTTTGATTTAATTATTATTGTGATGTTTCTTTGTTGTTTTGATTATTTGTATTGTTATCATTATTTATTTATTTGTCTGCCCTAATGTGGTCTGAATTTGTTCTCCCTAATGTCTCTTTGTTTTTGTTTTTTGCACTTGAAAGCACCAATGTTTGTTTCTACTGTTCTCTTGTTCTTGTATGCTGTTTAAATTTTGAAACAATAAAAATAATTTAATAATAATAAAAAGGGGTCTGTGGGGGCTCCACAGAAGCTGACGGGTTTTAGCCATGCTAATGCTCCCTTGAAGCATTTGCTCAAAAAAAAAAAAGCCTGAAAGACGTAAATGACATGGGTCGATGGCGAGGAGCTTCTAGGCATGTGAGAGGCAAATAAAGAAACATGCTTAAAAGGTGCGGGGGGCAGGGTCTGGGGGAGTAGAGCTCCCCCCAGAAGCTAAAAGGTTTTAGCCATGCTAATGCTCCGCTGAAGCATTTACTCAGAAAAAGTCTGAAGGGCCTAAATGACATGGTGAGATGCTGAAGAGCTTCGCTTGTTCATGTCTGTGACATATACATATTATTATTTATTTATTATTATTATAATTAAAAGGAAATAAAAGGGTTGAGGAGTTATTCAAAAAACTGTTGAGGTACAAGGTCTAAGGTTCTAAAAACATTCTGGAAACATGCGTTATTCCAACTCATGATAGAAACTTTATGCATTTTACTACCAAAATGTCAGTGACTTATTTTAGAAACACTACCCAATCTACAGCCCATGGATCCCCATGGACAACACACTAGCAGTATAACTTTATTTGTAAAGTGCTATCACAGAAATCAAAGTGCTGTACAATGGAGCCATAAGACATTGAAATCAAAATACAATACCCAACATAAAGCCCATATTAAAATAAGATTAAAAATATAAATCAAAAAAAATTATTAATGAGTACATCAAAACCTAAAATAAAACCATACCTCACAACCCTCAAAGATTTTAGAGAAAAAGTAAGTCTTAAGTTTGGCCTTAAATATCTCAGCAGAAGTTGATTGCCTCACTTCCACGCCAACACACTAAAGTTGTTATGTGTCAGATGCAGCTCGGAGAACCGACCAGCGTTTGAAGGACCCAGTATGAAATAAGCAGAGCACAGTACAAAGGCTAACTGAATTTAATACATAACAGTGATACAAAAAATACAAAAGAAAGTGCGGTCTGGCGTGGTGCGCTCCCAGCAGCGCTAACGGTCCGGAGCCAGAAGCTGTTCGGACCCAAGGACCCCGCCAACACCCCCCAGGTGGCCGCAACAAACCGAGTCTGTGAAAGAAGGAACCATTATGTGAGTCCACACTCTACACACAGAGAGAACACTTAAAGGTGTACATAAACAGCAAACACTTCCTGGCTTGATTACTAATCAGCTTCCCAACCTGCAGGCATGGAACATCCAGTTCACAAAACTCCACTGCAGTGGAAGCCGATACATGACTAACGTACAGCTCAATATAAAAAGGTGTGAGGGACACCACATTTACTGACTGTATAAATGTTAGTCACAAAATCGAACGTACCTCAGGAAGTGTGCTGACGAGCGTGAGACCTCACCCCCTCCTCTTTCACAGACCGTGCATCAAACCTGGACGTTCTCTGCATCCACTGATGATGAGATGGCTCCCGAGACGACGATCTCACCCGTCTGGTCACAAGGTCGAGTCTCTGGCAAATACACACTGTGCACTCCAGTCTTAAATGCCACCATGTTCCAATCCATGTAGATGCACCACAGCTGTGAGTCCTGATGAGCCGCAGGTGATCAGCCTCAGGTGATCAGGGTGAGGTCCTGATAAACTCAGCAACACAGCCACTCAGTTCCAAATGCAAGCCACCTGGAAGGAAAAACAAAAGACAGAAACAAAAAGGCAGCCAGGCCCCCCAGCCATACAACAAAAGTTGCCACATCATTTTGTAGATTCCCAGCAGTGTTGCTGCAATGTTGAAGATCCTCATAAGTACACATATTCATGTCATTCTGAAGCTCATTGAGAGCCAATGTGGAGCAGCAATAAGACATTTGACTGTTGTTTAATAGTTCCCCAGTTCAGTCTTGTGTTGGAACATGGAAATTTAAACCTATGAAATATTTTCCGGTAAAATACTGGTTCCACTTAGACATCCTACAATGTTGAGTTTACAAAACTACATTGTGGTAATAATACTTTTGAACGTCACTGATACTAAAAACTGATGTTGTAACAATATTGTGAAAGTTGGTGCGTGATATGAGAAAATTCATACACCCTAACCTTTTGATTCATTGCTTTTCGTGATTTTCATACCTTTCTTACAGGTGAGTAACGCCCCAATGAGCCCAGAGGAAATGTCCCTGGGGGCGTCACCATGAGAGTGGTATACCCAAGTCAGACAGTTGGCATCATCCTCAGTGGGGGCAAACTCCGGTTTGACTTCCCAGCGGTAGGTGTAGCTTCCTCCAGGAGGAACAGCGTCGTCCTGCTTCAACCTGCCTGAGGTTCCATCTGGGTAGAGCGCTCCTGGTAGACAAGAACAAGCTGGCATCATCCATTTTGCCTAATGTGTAAAAACTGTTGATGTCAGTTTGACAATCTGATTAAAATGCTTCAAATGTAAAGTGTAAGAGAGCACTGAATTAAGCTGTTTATTGTCCCCTCCAAGAAATAAGGAGGACCATTGAAATGGACTCCATTTGTGCGTCTGTCCGTTCATCTGTTAAGTTTTTAGGGCTCTAGATTTCCTGCTTACCCCTTGCATACATAGTACACACTCATACAATATTGTACACAGACACAATTGTGACATCCAGGCACATGACCTTGGCCTAGATTTTCAAGGTCATCCAAGATAATGGCTTACAAAGACACCCACTGCCTGAACCCAGATTGTCATCTCTCCAAATATCAATTACATTTGTAATAGGAAATCATGCATCCTAACTCCATTGACCTGGTTGCATTTGACCTGGGACCTCAAGGTCAAGGTCAAACATGACAATTAGTGATAAGGCACCGTCTGACCCCCGAAATGGTTATGTTTGGTCTGAAACTTTATGAAGACAGTAACCTGTACTATTAGAGGCCTTTCCTAACATCCATACTTATCACTTAAGGTCAAGGTCATCCAACAGAATGGCTTATTTATTTCATTTGTCACCATGCCGTATCAGCATAATAGGAGGAACCGCTCAGCTGAGTATTGGCTTGTTCATCCATGACTTGGCTTTTTATAGTAACATTGATCAGAGAGTCCTTTTGGTTTTTTTTGTTATTCTTTCAACCTCCACACAGGTAATTATCTACAACCCCTGGCAATAATTATGGAATCACCGGCCTCGGAGGATGTTCATTCAGTTGTTTAATTTTGTAGAAAAAAAGCAGATCACAGACATGACACAAAACTAAAGTCATTTCAAATGGCAACTTTCTGGCTTTAAGAAACACTATAAGAAATCAGGAAAAAAAAATTGTGGCAGTCAGTAACGGTTACTTTTTTAGACCAAGCAGAGGGAAAAAAATTTGGAATCACTCAATTCTGAGGAAAAAATCATGAAAAACAAAAGAACGCTCCAACACATCACTAGTATTTTGTTGCACCACCTCTGGCTTTTATAACAGCTTGCAGTCTCTGAGGCATGGACTTAATGAGTGACAAGCAGTACTCTGCATCAATCTGGCTCCAACTTTCTCTGATTGCTGTTGCCAGATCAGCTTTGCAGGTTGGAGCCTTGTCATGGACCATTTTCTTCAACTTCCACCAAAGATTTTCAATTGGATTAAGATCCGGACTATTTGCAGGCCATGACATTGACCCTATGTGTCTTTTTGCAAGGAATGTTTTCACAGTTTTTGCTCTATAGCAAGATGCATTATCATCTTGAAAAATGATTTCATCATCCCCAAACATCCTTTCAATTGATGGGATAAGAAAAGTGTCCAAAATATCAATGTAAACTTGTGCATTTATTGATGATGTAATGACAGCCATCTCCCCAGTGTCTTTACCTGACATGCAGCCCCATATCATCAATGACTGTGGAAATTTACATGTTCTCTTCAGGCAGTCATCTTTAGAAATCTCATTGGAACAGCACCAAACAAAAGTTCCAGCATCATCACCTTGCCCAATGCAGATTCGAGATTCATCACTTGCCTTGCTTGCCTCTACTGGTGGTTGGCTCTCACTGCGGTATTGTATCACTTCCTGTTCCGGAGCACAGCAGTGTTTTGCTGTATCTGTTAGCTGTTTAATCTGCGCAGTTAGACTGATCTAATTATCTAGATAACGATTTATTTCCCCAGTGTAATCTTAACGTGCCTTAACTAAAGCACTCCCTCTGCTGAATCACCTCTAAATTATTTACACATTATTCACTTTGCGTGTTTTTAGGAATCCGCTAGCTTTGCGAAGCTACTAGCTCTTAGCCGATTTAGCATGGCGGCTTCTCCTGTCTCTCCCGCACTTTTCTGCTCTGGGTGTGAAATGTTTAGTTATTCCTCGGCCTCCTTTAGCAGTAATGGTACTTGTAATAAGTGTAGCTTATTCATAGCTTTGGAGGCCAGGCTGGGCGAATTGGAGACTCGGCTCCGCACCGTGGAAAATTCTACAGCTAGCCAGGCCCCTGTAGTCGGTGCGGACCAAGGTAGCTTAGCCGCCATTAGTTCCCCTCTGGCAGATCCCGAGCAGCCGGGAAAGCAGGCCGACTGGGTGACTGTGAGGAGGAAGCGTAGCCCTAAACAGAAGCCCCGTGTACACCGCCAACCCGTTCACATTTCTAACCGTTTTTCCCCACTCGGCGACACACCCGCCGAGGATCAAACTCTGGTTATTGGCGACTATGTTTTGAGAAATGTGAAGTTAGCGACACCAGCAACCATAGTCAATTGTCTTCTGGGGGCCAGAGCAGGCGACATTGAAGGAAATTTGAAACTGCTGGCTAAGGCTAAGCGTAAATTTGGTAAGATTGTAATTCACGTCGGCAGTAATGACACCCGGTTACGCCAATCGGAGGTCACTAAAATTAACATTGAATCGGTGTGTAACTTTGCAAAAACAATGTCGGACTCTGTAGTTTTCTCTGGGCCCCTCCCCAATCGGACCGGGAGTGACATGTTTAGCCGCATGTTCTCCTTGAATTGCTGGCTGTCTGAGTGGTGTCCAAAAAATGAGGTGGGCTTCATAGATAATTGGCAAAGCTTCTGGGGAAAACCTGGTCTTGTTAGGAGAGACGGCATCCATCCCACTTTGGATGGAGCAGCTCTCATTTCTAGAAATCTGGCCAATTTTCTTAAATCCTCCAAACCGTGACTATCCAGGGTTGGGACCAGGAAGCAGAGTTGTAGTCTTACACACCTCTCTGCAGCTTCTCTCCCCCTGCCATCCCCTCATTACCCCATCCCCGTAGAGACGGTGCCTGCTCCCAGACCACCAATAACCAGTAAAAATCTATTTAAGCATAAAAATTAAAAAAGAAAAAATAATATAGCACCTTCAACTGCACCACAGACTAAAACAGTTAAATGTGGTCTATTAAACATTAGGTCTCTCTCTTCTAAGTCCCTGTTGGTAAATGATATAATAATTGATCAACATATTGATTTATTCTGCCTTACAGAAACCTGGTTACAGCAGGATGAATATGTTAGTTTAAATGAGTCAACACCCCCGAGTCACACTAACTGTCAGAATGCTCGTAGCACGGGCCGAGGCGGAGGATTAGCAGCAATCTTCCATTCCAGCTTATTAATTAATCAAAAACCCAGACAGAGCTTTAATTCATTTGAAAGCTTGACTCTTAGTCTTGTCCATCCAAATTGGAAGTCCCAAAAACCAGTTTTATTTGTTATTATCTATCGTCCACCTGGTCGTTACTGTGAGTTTCTCTGTGAATTTTCAGACCTTTTGTCTGACTTAGTGCTTAGCTCAGATAAGATAATTATAGTGGGCGATTTTAACATCCACACAGATGCTGAGAATGACAGCCTCAACACTGCATTTAATCTATTATTAGACTCTATTGGCTTTGCTCAAAATGTAAACGAGTCCACCCACCACTTTAATCATATCTTAGATCTTGTTCTGACTTATGGTATGGAAATAGAAGACTTAACAGTATTCCCTGAAAACTCCCTTCTGTCTGATCATTTCTTAATAACATTTACATTTACTCTGATGGACTACCCAGCAGTGGGGAATAAGTTTCATTACACTAGAAGTCTTTCAGAAAGCGCTGTAACTAGGTTTAAGGATATGATTCCTTCTTTATGTTCTCTAATGCCATATACCAACACAGTGCAGAGTAGCTACCTAAACTCTGTAAGTGAGATAGAGTATCTCGTCAATAGTTTTACATCCTCATTGAAGACAACTTTGGATGCTGTAGCTCCTCTGAAAAAGAGAGCTTTAAATCAGAAGTGCCTGACTCCGTGGTATAACTCACAAACTCGCAGCTTAAAGCAGATAACCCGTAAGTTGGAGAGGAAATGGCGTCTCACTAATTTAGAAGATCTTCATTTAGCCTGGAAAAAGAGTCTGTTGCTCTATAAAAAAGCCCTCCGTAAAGCTAGGACATCTTTCTACTCATCACTAATTGAAGAAAATAAGAACAACCCCAGGTTTCTTTTCAGCACTGTAGCCAGGCTGACAAAGAGTCAGAGCTCTATTGAGCTGAGTAATCCATTAACTTTAACTAGTAATGACTTCATGACTTTCTTTGCTAACAAAATTTTAACTATTAGAGAAAAAATTACTCATAACCAACCCAAAGACGTATCGTTATCTTTGGCTGCTTTCAGTGATGCCGGTATTTGGTTAGACTCTTTCTCTCAGATTGTTCTGTCTGAGTTATTTTCATTAGTTACTTCATCCAAACCATCAACATGTCTATTAGACCCCATTCCTACCAGGCTGCTCAAGGAAGCCCTACCATTATTTAATGCTTCGATCTTAAATATTATCAATCTATCTTTGTTAGTTGGCTATGTACCACAGGCTTTTAAGGTGGCAGTAATTAAACCATTACTTAAAAAGCCATCACTTGACCCAGCTATCTTAGCTAATTATAGGCCAATCTCCAACCTTCCTTTTCTCTCAAAAATTCTTGAAAGGGTAGTTGTAAAACAGCTAACTGATCATCTGCAGAGGAATGATCTATTTGAAGAGTTTCAGTCATAGTTGATCATAGTACAGAAACAGCATTAGTGAAGGTTACAAATGATCTTCTTATGGCCTCAGACAGTGGACTCATCTCTGTGCTTGTTCTGTTAGACCTCAGTGCTGCTTTTGATACTGTTGACCATAAAATTTTATTACAGAGATTAGAGCATGCCATAGGTATTAAAGGCACTGCGCTGCGGTGGTTTGAATCATATTTGTCTAATAGATTACAATTTGTTCATGTAAATGGGGAATCTTCTTCACAGACTAAGGTTAATTATGGAGTTCCACAAGGTTCTGTGCTAGGACCAATTTTATTCACTTTATACATGCTTCCCTTAGGCAGTATTATTAGACGGTATTGCTTAAATTTTCATTGTTACGCAGATGATACCCAGCTTTATCTATCCATGAAGCCAGAGGACACACACCAATTAGCTAAACTGCAGGATTGTCTTACAGACATAAAGACATGGATGACCTCTAATTTCCTGCTTTTAAACTCAGATAAAACTGAAGTTATTGTACTTGGCCCCACAAATCTTAGAAACATGGTGTCTAACCAGATCCTTACTCTGGATGGCATTACCCTGACCTCTAGTAATACTGTGAGAAATCTTGGAGTCATTTTTGATCAGGATATGTCATTCAAAGCGCATATTAAACAAATATGTAGGACTGCTTTTTTGCATTTACGCAATATCTCTAAAATTAGAAAGGTCTTGTCTCACAGTGATGCTGAAAAACTAATTCATGCATTTATTTCCTCTAGGCTGGACTATTGTAATTCATTATTATCAGGTTGTCCTAAAAGTTCCCTGAAAAGCCTTCAGTTAATTCAAAATGCTGCAGCTAGAGTACTAACGGGGACTAGAAGGAGAGAGCATATCTCACCCATATTGGCCTCTCTTCATTGGCTTCCTGTTAATTCTAGAATAGAATTTAAAATTCTTCTTCTTACTTATAAGGATTTGAATAATCAGGTCCCATCTTATCTTAGGGACCTCATAGTACCATATCACCCCAATAGAGCGCTTCGCTCTCAGACTGCAGGCTTACTTGTAGTTCCTAGGGTTTGTAAGAGTAGAATGGGAGGCAGAGCCTTCAGCTTTCAGGCTCCTCTCCTGTGGAACCAGCTCCCAATTCAGATCAGGGAGACAGACACCCTCTCTACTTTTAAGATTAGGCTTAAAACTTTCCTTTTTGCTAAAGCTTATAGTTAGGGCTGGATCAGGTGACCCTGAACCATCCCTTAGTTATGCTGCTATAGACTTAGACTGCTGGGGGGTTCCCATGATGCACTGTTTCTTTCTCTTTTTGCTCTGTATGCACCACTCTGCATTTAATCATTAGTGATCGATCTCTGCTCCCCTCCACAGCATGTCTTTTTCCTGGTTCTCTCCCTCAGCCCCAACCAGTCCCAGCAGAAGACTGCCCCTCCCTGAGCCTGGTTCTGCTGGAGGTTTCTTCCTGTTAAAAGGGAGTTTTTCCTTCCCACTGTAGCCAAGTGCTTGCTCACAGGTGGTCGTTTTGACCGTTGGGGTTTTACATAATTATTGTATGGCCTTGCCTTGCAATATAAAGCGCCTTGGGGCAACTGTTTGTTGTGATTTGGCGCTATATAAAAAAAAAATTGATTGATTGATTGATCACTGAATATGACTTTCATCCAGTCATCCACAGTCCACGATTGCTTTTCTTTAGCCCATTGTAACATTGTTTTTTTCTGTTTAGGTGTTAATGATGGCTTTCATTTAGCTTTTCTGTATGTAAATCCCATTTCCTTTAGGTGCTTTCTTACAGTTCGGTCACAGATGTTGACTCCAGTTTCCTCCCATTCGTTCCTCATTTGTTTTGTTGTGCATTTTCGATTTTTGAGACATATTGCTTTAAGTTTTCTGTCTTGACGCTTTGATGTCTTCCTTGGTCTACCATTATGTTTGCCTTTAACAACCTTCCCTTGTTGTTTGTATTTGGTCCAGAGTTTAGACACAGCTGACTGTGAACAACCAACATCTTTTGCAACATTGCGTGATGATTTACCCTCTTTTAAGAGTTTGATAATTCTCTCCTTTGTTTCAATTGACATCTCTCGTGTTGGAGCCATGATTCATGTCAGTCCACTTGGTGCAACAGCTCTCCAAGGTGTGATCACTCCTTTTTAGATGCAGACTAACGAGCAGATCTGATTTGATGCAGGTGTTAGTTTTGGGGATGAAAATTTACAGGGTGATTCCATAATTTATTCCTCAAAATTGAGTGAGTCCATATTTTTTTCTCTCTGCTTGGTCTAAAAAAGTAACCATTACTGACTGCCACAATTTTTTTTCCTGATTTCTTATAGTGTTTCTTAAAGCCAGAAAGTTGCCATTTGAAATGACTTTAGTTTTGTGTCATGTCTGTGATCTGCTTTTTTTCTACAAAATTAAACAACTGAATGAACATCCTCCGAGGCCGGTGATTCCATAATTTTTGCCAGGGTTGTATAAACACATTAATAGCATGACTCTCTGTGACAAGACAAATGACCTTTGTACCCATTCATGACTTGACAAGCTTAAGCACAGAATTGCTTACTTCATCAAATCATGTGTCCTAAGCTACTGAGCCCCGCCCCTGAGTCTGTGTTTCTGGACTGTGTGTTCTGTGGTTCTGTCTCACTGAGTCCCACTCTGAAAGACCCAGAGCAGTATGCAGCTCCACAGCAGCAGGTCTGTGTGAGTATACATCTGACATACAGCAATTTGTTCCTGAATGATGTTTGTGCATTTTACACAAACCATATGTGGTCAATATCTGTTTTTGCAAGTTATTTTCTTCTCAAACATTGCTTCCCCTTTTGCCAGAAAAGTACCATACAATAAATCACATATGCTTGAATACTGCATCCAAATATTTAGACAATTTCAACTTACATTCATGGGTAATGACACCACAGTGTTGTAAAGGAATGTCAAAACAATCTATTTATCATGAATTCTATTAGCTGACTTTCTGGAAAACCATTTTTCCCAACAGAAGCAGACCAAAATAAAACACTGTGCCGCCAGTTAAACAACATGATGATGGAGTGGAGCAGAGAAGGATTTTCATAAAAAGAAGATATGAAAGTTCAGCTACAGTTTGGGGGAGTGGGAGTGGTAGCCTTTCCCAGCAGTCACTGAGTCATTAGTCATTCTTTACCAAAATAGTTTGTTAAAAAAGAAGAAAAATGCAATGGTGTACTTCACATAATAGTACCATATGTTAGACTGTATTTACCAAACTGTTTTATATATACAGTAGTGTTCAGAATAATAGTAGTGCTATGTGACTAAAAGATTAATCCACGTTTTGAGTATATGTCTTATTGTTACATGGGAAACAAGGTACCAGTAGATTCAGTAGATTCTCACAAATCCAATAAGACCAAGCATTCATGATATACACACTCTTAAGGCTATGAAATTGGGCTATTAGTAAAAAAAGGTAGAAAAGGGGGTGTTCACAATAATAGTAGCATCTGCTGTTGACGCTACAAACTCAAAACTATTATGTTCAAACTGCTTTTTTAGCAATCCTGTGAATCACTAAACCAGTATTTAGTTGTGTAACCACAGTTTTTCATGATTTCTTCACATCTGCGAGGCATTAATTTTGTTGGTTTGGAACCAAGATTTTGCTCATTTACTAGTGTGCTTGGGGTCATTGTCTTGTTCAAACACCCATTTCAAGGGCATGTCCTCTTCAGCATAAGGCAACATGACCTTTTCAAGTATTTTGACATATCCAAACTGATCCATGATACCTGGTATGCCACATATAGGCCCAACACCATAGTAGGAGAAACATGCCCATATCATGATGCTTGTACCACCATGCTTCACTGTCTTCACTGTGAACTGTGGCTTGAATTCAGAGTTTGGGGGTCGTCTCACAAACTGTCTGTGGCCCTTGGACCCAAAAAGAACAAATTTACTCTCATCAGTCCACAAAATATTCCTCCATTTCTCTTTAGGCCAGTTGATGTGTTCTTTGGCAAATTGTAACCTCTTCTGCACGTCTTTTATTTAACAGAGGGACTTTGAGGGGGATTCTTGCAAATAAATTAGCTTCACACAGGCGTCTTCTAACTGTCACAGCACTTACAGGTAACTCCAGACTGTCTTTGATCATCCTGGAACTGATCAATGGGTGAACCTTTGCCATTCTGGTTATTCTTCTATCCATTTTGATGGTTGTTTTCTGTTTTCTTCCACACGTCTCTGGGTTTTTTTTTTTGTCCATTTTAAAGCATTGGAGATCATTGTAGATGAACAGCCTATAATTTTTTGCACCTGCGTATACGTTTTCCCCTCTCCAATCAACTTTTTAATCAAACTACGCTGTTCTTCTGAACAATGTCTTGAACGTCCCATTTTCCTCAGGCTGTCAAAGAGAAAAGCATGTTCAACAGGTGCTGGCTTCATCCTTACATAGGGGACACCTGATTCACAAAATTCAAAATTCAAAAAATTCCACAAAATTGACAAACTCACTGACTGAATGCCACAGTACTATTATTGTGAACACCCCCTTTTCTACTTTTTTTTTACTAATAGCCCAATTTCATAGCCTTAAGAGTGTGCATATCATGAATGCTTGGTCTTGTTGGATTTGTGAGAATCTACTTAATCTGCTGGTACCTTGTTTCCCACGTATCAATAAGAAATATATTCAAAACTGGATTAATCTTTTTAGTCACATAGCACTACTATTATTCTGAACACTACTGTATATATATATATATATATATATATATATATATATATATATATATATATATATATATACGAGGGCTGTCAATAAAGTAACGGTCCTTTTTATTTTTTTCAAAAACTATATGGATTTCATTCATATGTTTTTACGTCAGACATGCTTGAACCCTCCTGCGCATGCGTGAGTTTTTCCACGCCTGTCGGTGACGTCATTCGCCTGTGAGCACTCCTTGTGGGAGGAGTCGTCCAGCCCCTCGTCGGGATTCCTTTGTCTGAGAAGTTGCTGAGAGACTGGCGCGTTGTTTGATCAAAATTTTTTCTAAACCTGTGAGACACATCGAAGTGGACACGGTTCGAAAAATTAAGCTGGTTTTCAGTGAAAATTTTAACAGCTGATGAGAGATTTTGAGGTGATTCTGTCGCTTTAAGGACTTCCCACAGTGCGAGATGTCGCTCAGCGCTCTCAGCCGCCGTCATCAGCCTGTTCAAGCTGAAAACCTCCACATTTCAGGCTCTATTGATCCAGGACGTCGTGAGAGAACAGAGAAGTTTCAGAAGAAGTCGGTTTCAGCATTTTATCTGGATATTCCACTGTTAAAGGAGATTTTTTTAATGAAAGACGTGCGGACGGGTCCGCGCGTCGGGACGCAGCCGACGCGGTGCGGCGGCACAGGAAAAACACCTCCGTGTTGATAACCATTTGTAAAATCCAGGCGGCTTTTGATGGCTTTCAGTGGAGTGAGTATATGAGAAATTGTTTAACAGGCAGGACATGTTCCAACTTGTCCTTAAGGCTTTCAACAGAGGTGTTTTTCCTGTGATGGAGCGTCGCGGCGGCTGCGAGCCGACGCGCGGACCCGTCCGCACGTCTTTCATTAAAAAAATCTCCTTTAACAGTGGAATATCCGGATAAAATGCTGAAACCGACTTCTTCTGAAACTTCTCTGTTCTCTCACAACGTCCTGGATCAATAGAGCCTGAAATGTGGAGGTTTTCAGCTTGAACAGGCTGATGACGCTGCCTGAGAGCGCTGTGCGACGTCTCGCACTGTGAAAAGTCCTTAAAGCGACAGAATCACCTCAAAATCTCTCATCAGCCGTTAAAATTTTCACTGAAAACCAGCTTAATTTTTCGAACCGTGTCCACTTCGATGTGTCTCACAGGTTTAGAAAAAATTTTGATCAAACAACGCGCCAGTCTCTCAGCAACTTCTCAGACAAAGGAATTCCGACGAGGGGCTGGACGACTCCTCCCACAAGGAGTGCTCACAGGCGAATGACGTCACCGACAGGCGTGGAAAAACTCACGCATGCGCACGAGGGTTCAAGCATGTCTGACGTAAAAACATATTAATGAAATCCATATAGTTTTTGAAAAAAATAAAAAGGACCGTAACTTTATTGACAGCCCTCGTATATATACACAAATATATACATGTAACATATATATGTATATATATACACGTCATTCGCCTGTGAGCAGGCTTTGAGTGAGTTTTTTTCATGGAAAAAGAAGCAGAGGGACGCGCCACCGTGCCGCTTATGGCGCGGCACAAAACCACCTCGGTGTTGGTCTCACAGGACGGCTTAAAGGTGGATTTCAGACGGCTGTCGGTTGCTTTTCAGTCGTGTGATTATCCGATTGTGATTGTGCATGAGCCGGACCTGCCCCAACATGTCCTGGAAGGCTTCATCACGGCGTTGCTTTGCGCCGAGCGGCTGCAGTGGAGCAACTTCTCTTTCCATGACAAAAACTCCTGTAACAGTGAAATGTGCCATTCATTTTTAAACTGGGCACTGTCTTGATCCGGTATGTCATCTGACTAGCACAGGAATTGTGAAAAGACGTGGACATCAGCACTTTTCCAGCACATTCCACCGTTACAGGAGTTTTTTTCATGGAAAGAAAAGCGGAGAGACGCGCCACGGAGCCGTTCATTACGCGGGACAAAACAGCTTTCAGGTGGATTTCAGACGGATTCCGGTTGCTTTCCAGTCGTGTGAATATCCGATTGTGATTGTGCATGAGCTGGACATGCCAGAACATGTCCCGTGAGGCTTCATCACGGCGTTGCTTTGCGCCGAGCGGCTGCACTGCGACGCGCGGAAATCCTCCGCACGTCTGTCTTAATGTGCCGGAAAAGTGCTGATGTCCACGTCTTTCACAATTCCTGTGCTAGTCAGATGACATACCGGATCAAGACAGCATCCAGTTTAAAAATGAACGGCACATTTCACTGTTACAGGAGTTTTTGTCATGGAAAGAGAAGCTGCTCCACCGCGCGTCGCGGTGCAGCCGCTCGGCGCAAAGCAACGCCGTGATGAAGCCTTCCAGGACATGTTGGGGCAGGTCCGGCTCATGCACAATCACAATCGGATAATCACACGACTGAAAAGCAACCGACAGCCGTCTGAAATCCACCTTTAAGCCGTCCTGTGAGACCAACACCGAGGTGGTTTTGTGCCGCGCCATGAGCGGCACGGTGGCGCATCCCTCCGCTTCTTTTTCCATGAAAAAAACTCCTGTAACGGTGGAATGTGCCGATAAAGTGCTGATGTCCACATCTTCTGCCTTTTTGTGAAAGTCAGACAAGGTCCCAGATCAACAAAGCTTTCACGTTGGAAATGATCTGGTTGTTCCAGTGGGGTGTCAGCCTGTTGATGGGGGCTGGGAGCGCACCACGCTCTCAGCAGTTGTGGGCCGCCCTTAAAGGGGCAGTAACACCCCATAATCTGTTTAATCCCCATAAAATCGTCCCTGAAAGCCATATTAATTTTTCGAACGGTGTCCACCTGGACGTCTCTCACAGTTTCTGGAAAAAAATTGATGCAGCAAAGCTCCAAATCATTCAGACATTTATTCGCAATAAAAAATAGACGAGAGGGGTGGACCACACCTCACTCCAAGCCTGCTCACAGGCGAATGACGCAACCGACAGGCATGAAAAAACTCACGCATGCGCACGAGGGTTCAAGCTTGTTTGATGCAATCACACGTGATTCAAAGCCATATGGTTTTTGAAAAAAATAATAAGGTCGAATACTTTTCTAACAGACCTCGTATATATATATATATATATATATATATATATATATATATATATATATATATATATATATATATATATATATATACATGAGGTCTGTCAATAAAGTAACAGTCCTTTTTATTTTTTTTCAAAAACTATATGGATTTCATTCATATGTTTTTACGTCAGACATGCTTGAACCCTTGTGCGCATGTGTGAGTTTTTCCACGCCTGTCGGTGACGTCATTCGCCTGTGAGCACGCCTTGGGAAGGAGTGGTCCCGCCCCCTCGTCGGATTTTCATTGTCTGGAAATGGCGGAATGAAAAGGACTTTTTTTCCATCATAATTTTTTCAGAAGGTGTTAGAGACTGGCACCTGGAAACCATTCGAAAAATTTATCTGGCTTTCGGTGAAAATTTTACGGGCTTCACAGAGAAGAAGGTCTGTTAGTACAGCTTTAAGGACCCCATTTAAGGACACTCGGCGCACCACGCTCCGAGCTGTGACGACGCGGCAGAAGCCACCGGACCATTTCTAAACAGATGGCTCTGTGGATACGAGACCGTCGTGTGCTCTTTCTCTGGTTATCACAAGAGCTGGACATCAGCCATTTTCCGGCAGATTTCACTTTTAACAAGAGATTTTGTCATGGAAAGCCGCGCGGAGGCTTCGCTCATTACGACCGATTCGCTTTGGAAGCGAGACAAAGGGACACCTCCGTTTCGGCGTGTCAGAGGACAAGTTTGGACATGTCTATCTCAGCTTTCAATGCTTACCAGTCCAGTAAGTATCAGTGAAATTGGCTTTCAATGCTTACCAGTCCAGTAAGTATCAGTGAAATTGTGGAGAGCTGGACATGTCCAAATTGACCTCGTATATGAAGGAAAAGTGTAATTCTATATTTTAATAGTGCCAAATATTGGATCTTATTTCCACAATTAAAGGAAATATCTGCTTGATAAGAAACAATTTAAAACTAAATTACTCAAAGGATTCATAAAATATTTGGAACAATGTCTGCAAATTGTTCAAACTTTTATCGATGGCCCTTTGCAAATTTGTTTCGGGACTTGTAAAAATGTACCACATCATGTAAATTTCTTTGACTTTGGTAAATGTGGTTTTTTACCTTTGTAGTTTTGTTTTCTAAATGTTAATTTGTTTTTACTTTCATAAGTTTGTTTTCTCAATATAAATTTAGTTTTACTTTTGTAATTTTGTTTTGAAAATGTTGTAGTTTATTTTACTTTTTTACTTTTGTAGATGTGTTTCTCAAATTGTAAAGTTTTACTTTTGTAAATTTGCTTACTAACATGGGTCAGCACTTTTACAGCTGCATAGCTACAATTGTTGCAATAACATGCATTTATTACCAGTACTACAGCAACTATTTAAAATATTAACTACTAATATTAACTATTAAAAATATTTGATTTTTAAATGGGTCTTATTCGTGGATCTCATTTAAGTGCAAAACTCTCCTAACAACAAGAAATCTGACCAATCTTTCACTGATTAATTAAATAAAACTGTACCCTCTGCATTCTTCTCATAGAAGACTCCGTGGGGATGCATGGAGTAGTTCCTGGAAGCAAAGTTCTTCAGATGGACCACAATAACATCATCAACTTCAGCCCGCAGTATGGGCCCCAGGAAGCCTAGCCAGGTAGGTTTGGGGACCAGGTGACTGTAAGTGGCATCTGTGTACTGTTGAAACATCGCCTTCTTATACACACTGCCTATGCGATGACTTCCTCGGCTCAGGAATATGGATGCATGTCTGAGACACAAATAGAAAAAAAACAAGAGTGAGACATACTGTGTAGAGAGGACATAGAAAGTGACACCAGGAATACTGCTGGATGAAGAAAAAAGAGGGTGAGGAAGAGGAGGACAGAGAAGATGAGCAACAGATCTTGAGTCAAATACAGGTCAATTCTTGCTGGCTTCATTCTTTAGATTCAACTTGGACATTGGAGGGGGTGATACATCCTCTGCTTGTGCACATAATACTATACTGTAAGAGTGTGATAGCCATTTTAAGATATAGAAGGAGTGGCATTAGGGTGACCAGTAAGTCCCACATTCATAATTGAACCATGTTGGGTGTAGATACAGGGCATCCAGAAACTATTTACAGCGCCTCACTTTTTCCACATTTTGTTATGTTACAGCCTTATTCCAAAGTGGATGAAATTCATTCCACTGATCACCCTTGAGATGCTTCGACAACTTAATTGGAGTCCACCTGGGTTAAATTCAGTTGATTGGACATGATTTGGAAAGGCACACACCTGTATACATATAAGGTCCCACAGTTGACACTGCATGTCAGAGAACAAACCAAGCATGGTGACCAAGAACCCAATGGTCACTCTGTCAGAGCTTCAGCATTCCTCTGTGCAGAGAAGAGAACCTTCAGGAAGAACATCTATCTCTGTAGCAATCCATCAATGAGACCTGTATGGTAGAGTGGCCAGACAGAAGCCAGTCCTTAGTAAAAGGCAAATGGCAGCCCACCTGGAGTTTGTCAAAAGGCACCTGAAGGACTCTCAGACCATGAGAAACAAAATTCTCTGGTCTGATGAGAAAAAGATTGAACTCTCTGGTGTAAATGGCAGGCATCATGTTTGGAGGAAACCAGGCACCATCCCTATAGTGAAGCATGGTGGTGGCAGCATCACACTGTGGGGATGTTTTTCAGTGGCAGGAACTGGGAGACTAGTCTAGATGAATGCAGCAATGACAGAGATATCCTGGATGAAAACCTGCTCCAGAGGACTCTTGACCTCAGACTGGGGTGATGGTTCATCTTTCAGCAGGACAATGACCCTAAGCATACAGCCAAGATATCAAAGGAAGTGGCTTCAGGAAACCTCTGTGAATGTCCTTGAATCACCTCCCAGCTGATCACCAGCCAGAGACTCACTGACAGCTCCAAATGACGGCTCAGTGCACACGATGTGTCACATTAAAAACACAGAGACCACAGCCAGGACAGGTATATTAATAAGTACTACAATAATTACATGCACAATTACATAAAAATAACTAAAAAATGATCACATAACACAGAAACAGAGAGTAACACATTGGTGTGTGCACTGAATAAACAGGGGGTGTGGCCGCCGACAGCAGCAGCTGTTGAGATCTCTGGTTCTGAATGTCACGGCTGGAGAACACGTACCATGTTTTGACGGACATGGCCTTACAGCTATCCACTGTGACCTGCATGTCTGCTTGCTTTCCTCACGTGGACATACATAAAAACATATATCGCTGTTGCAGGAACTGGAAGACTAGTCAGGATGGAGGGAAAGAAGAATGCAGCAATGTACAGAGACATCCTGGCTGAAAACATGCCCCAGAGCACTCTTGACCTCAGGCTGGGGTGACTATTCATCTTTCAGTAGGAAATAGGCAAAACTGTCCAAAGATAGGTGTGCCAAGCTTGTGGCATCATATTCATTTTGAATTTTTGGTAAATTTGCAAAAAAAAAAAAAAAAAAAAAAAAAAATCATGTTATTATGGCGTGTTGTGTGTACAATTTTGAGGGTAAAATGAATTTACTCTTTTTCGGAATAAGGCTGTAACATAACAAAATGTGGAAAAAGAGAAGTGCCGTAAAAACTTTCTGGATACACTGTATGCATGAAATGTCTTTTTTGTTGTTGTTGTTTGTTCGTTTGTTTGTTTGTTTTAGCATTGTGATTTAAATGTGGGTTATTTTTGTGATATCACCATGTCGTTGCCAAGCAGAAACCTCCAGTACGAAAAATAAACCCAATGTGAATGAGCCAAAACTTGCAAATTTTTTGAATGGCTGCTTGACGCAGGCTCCAAAAGAGAGCCAATCCTCATAGACCCCAATGTTTAATAATAAACATTCAACATTACACATTACAACACAGTACAAAAAAGGCTTTGGTCTCTATAACTAGTTTCCCTTTTCATGACAACTGTACAGCGGGTAAATAGTTATTATAGCGTCCCCGGCTGAATAATGGTCACACTCTTTAACTGGTGGTTTATGGTGTTTATTTTCATGAGCGTTGTACACACTCGAACACACTTTAGAGCTATAAAAGAGGACAAAACACAAGAGCAACTCAGGAGTTGTACAGTTTGATGGCCTGAGGGACAAAATGGGTTTTTCAGTCTGTTGGTCCTGCACTTGGCTGAAGAGGCTCCTCTGGTTGCTGATGATGGTGTGCAGAGGGTAACTGGCATCATCCATAATGTTCAGCAGTTTGTCTAGTGTTCTCTTCTCTGCCACCGTCACCAGAGAGTCCAGCTTCATGCCAACCACAGAGCCAGCCCGCCTGATCAGTTTGTCCAGCCTGGATGTGTCCTTCTTGGATGTGCTGCCCGCCAGCACACCACAGTGTAAAAGAGGACGCTGGCTACTATGGACTGGTAGAACATCCACAGGAGTTTCCTACAGATGCTAAACCACCGCAGCCTCTTCAGAAAGTACAGCCTGCTCTGTCCCTTCCTGTACAGGTGGTTGGTGTGGGTTGTCCAGTCCAGTTTGCTGTTCAGCCACAGCCCAACTGCCTCGATCAGACACACTTTAACTATACAGACACACTGATGATAAAGATCGAGATGCTTCTGTTTTCCGTTGAGATGTTTTTTAAAACAAAAGCAGCAAATGTAATGTCTGTTATAATTGAAGAAATAACAACATGGCCTTAAAGAATGCTGAGAAAATAAATGAATAAACATGAAAAACAACAACACATTTTTTTAAATTGTCTGTTATACAAAAGGTCATTTACATTTATATAACTCTTTAGTTATAGCTAATTAGGCCATCAAGGTTTGAGGTGTGGAGGCTCTCTGAGTGGCAGCTTGTGTGTCGGCTGTTACCTCCTGTGGACTCAATCTTGTTTGTACTTTCTGAGCATTTTATTACAAATATATGAGATAATACACAGTTAATTGTACTATCATCTAAGAATTTTCTGCTTAAATATTTTGTTGAGTGAAATTTTAGTATCATTTCATTTGTTTGTTAGCACCATGAGCACTAATTAGCAGGTACCGTTAGCATGGTGACATTAGCTCCACTGAAGTTGCCATGGTTACTGAAGCAATAAAACCACCACCCAGTCCACAAAGCAGTGTTGCCAACTAGGCAACTTTCTTGCTAAATCTGGTGACTTTCCAAACCCTCTTGACGACTTATTTTGACAAAAGCAACTAGTGACAAATCTAGTTACTTTTCCTGGCATCACTGGAGACTTTTCTGGTGTTTGGCGGCTCAAAAGTAAAAGCACATATTGATCTAGTCTCTGTTTTCATCGAACGGCAGCGGGGTCTCTCCACCTCCACTGCAGCTGCAAAGCCACAAAGCCTGATTGCAAAGCACTGAGCGGACGAATATCTACGTACAATCCTCCGCGCTCAAACACGTACGTGTGATGCCTCTGCTCCGCGGCTGTTTTTTTTTTAAACTTTATTTCAACAAATGCATTAACGAACAAAGGACAAGACCACAATAACATTCACAGAATAAATAGATTGAATTAAATTAAATAGAAAGAGACAGAAAAAAATAAAATAAATTGTACAATAACAAAAATAAAGGGATTTCTTAATAATAATTCTCTTATAGAGTGTGACAGTTTTAGGACATTTGGGCAAATCTATAAGTTTAATACTGCTTATATATTGTTCAAATTCAGCCAGACATCTGTGTAAATTCCTTTTCAATGCTTTGCATTTATAAATACAGAATTAACCAAACAATATTCCCTCCCACAACATTCCCCCCCCACATGCGGCATTTCGGAGCTCAGCTGCTCATCAAAGACAGAGTCTCTTCACCCACTGCGAAAAAATGGATTAATGGGATTATTAACCATCAGATGACGAGATAAAACCTCTTAAATCATTCAAAAGTCAGTTTTAAACAGAAGCGAGTCCGTTTTAAACAGAAATGAGGTGATACTCTGTGACGCTTTGAAATGGTCAATGCGCAATGAATGCATCAGCTAGCAGCTCGTGCAGCTGCAGCACTCTGATTGCTTCCTTCATCTTTTATGATGAAATAATGCTGAATTTATGTGTAAATGATTGTTGTACAAAAGCTTCAGTTATGTGTCGCTGAGACAGATGATGACTGGAGTGCAGTTTGAAGCAGAAACGAGCTGATAATCCGTGAACTGCAGCTAACGCCGTATGGGCAGTGAAGGCAGGGCGGACCAATTTTTAGGGGGGACCGTTCAGTTGACGACACCTGTCTTACTCACTATATCATTATCCACTCATGGATTGGTGGGAAATTATGGGAAGTTAGGCATTGCAAATATGGTTACAACTAGTGCTGCCACCATTACAACTTTAAACCTGCTCTTCAGAAAATCTACGGGTGACATCCTAGGGGGTTTGTCTAGTTGATGGTCTGTATTTTATAATGGCTGAGTGGATCATTGTCATTTTATTGGTGCTTTGTATGTCACGTGACATGGTAAATATGGTTCCATTTACCGTGCAAATTTGTTTCCATACATTTTGCTGTTGCCCAACAGGGTGCTGGTGGAAATTGGGCTACTGCTGGGTGAAGATGACGAAGAAGAGGAGGAGAACGTTGCCACAAACAGCGAGAGAAGAAGAAAACTAGAAGGGTGGAAATGAGAGTGGGGACTTTGAATGTTGGTAGTATGACTGGTAAAGGGAGAGAGCTGGCTGATATGATGGAGAGGAGAAAGGTAGACATATTGGGCCTCATGTATCAACGTGCATACGCCGATATTTGAGCGTATATGGGGTGTACGCCAAAACGGCTGCGCTACTTGGCATTTATCAATGTGGTCATTGGCGTACGCTGCGCTGAAAATATACACCAGGTTGAGAGGTGGCATAAATTATACACCAAAATGAACCAATGCTGGAATCAACATAAAAATGTAAATGATCAACATGATAAACAGTGCCATTATACAAATCAATGCATATGTTACATAAATAACACTTTCCTGATTATACTACATAATAATCAATAGAAATCCCGCTTTTGCGGGATTGTTGGTCTCGAGCACGATCCGTGGCCACAGCGCTGACCGCAAAGAAAGCGCTGCTTGTCTTTTTCTCCAGAGCCTGGAGCCAGAGCAGCGCTGAGCTTAACTTTATGTGGTGTGATCGTTTTAGACAATGAAATTGATAATTACAACTGTAGTGTTCTCATTCCCTTCGCCCGTGCTGCAATCAGGTTTAGTCGTCTCCATTCGTTTGTCACAATAAAATAAAGAAATACATCTTAAGAATAAAGAAATCTGAAGAATTAGGCGTGTCTTATTAATTGAGCGAGCAAATATCTACGTCAAGAAATACTGACGTGAAAAGAGAATAAAGTGGTCCCTCACTATATAACGCGGTTCACCTTTTGCGGCCTCGTCATTTCGAGGATTTCTTTAGTCCAATTATGCATGCTTTTTTTTACAGTGCATTGTGGTCTGCGTGTCTGTTTATAAGAATCTTCTCGCCCAGAAGAAAAAAGAGTGCCAACAACTACTCATAACTGTGTTTGTCACTCGGAAAGACACCTGCAGCCAGGTGTGAGTGGAAAAAGGCACGGCGTCAGGACGCAGAGGCGCGATCTGTGAAATACTGGTCAGTCACTATTAATAATTTCTTATGTGTCCAACCTCGTAGGTTGATTGTTAAAATTAAATTCATTAGTTCTAAAAGCCATCATAATTATTTATAGGAAAACGTTCTATTTTTATTTCTCAAACAAATGTTTGGGCCTGAAAACAGGTTGGTCTTATTTTTCTACTAAGGTTTGAACTTTGAGAGTGTTTACACACAAGAGAAAAGTGAGAAAATGTTCATGCCTGATTGAGAAAGTGTATAAAGTGGTTTTACAGCTTTGAAATGTCTATAATAATTGTAAAAAATAACGCTGACTACGTCGCAGTTTCACGTATTACTACGGGCTATTTTTTAGAACGTAACTCCCGCGATAAACGAGGGACCACTGTAACACTTTTTTGATTATACTACAAAACAATTAATACGACGGCCGCTTTTGACGCTCTATTGGCATGCATCGTGATTGGTGGAGTTCTTTTTCTTTGCCGTATTCCTGGCTTCTATGTTGTAAAATGAGGGTGTGTCTGAAGCGGAGTCTGAATATTTATGGGCGTGTTTATTATAATTACGATTGTTTTCACCCGCCGCATTTATCAAGGTCACGTCAGGCGTATGGAAATGGAAATGGAAATGGGCAGGTGCGCACTGCTTGATACATGTCACGACAACTTTGGTGTACTGTAAATTTACACCACGAATGCACAACTTTGATACATGAGGCCCACTGTGTGTGCAAGAGACCAAGTAGAAGGGAAGTAAGAGCAGGAGCATCGGCGGTGGGTACAAGTTGTTGTACCATGGTGAGGACAGGAGGAGAAATGGTGTTGGGGTCATTTTAAAGGAAGAGTATGTTAAAGGTGTGTTGGAGGTTAAGCGAGTGTCTGACAGGGTGATGAGTGTGAAGTTGGAAATTGAAGGGGTGATGATGAATATCATCAGTGCATATGCCCCACAGGTAGGTTGTGAGATGAAGGAGAAAGAAGATTTCTGGAGTGTGCTAGATGAGGTGGTGGAGAGTGTGCCCAAGCATGAAAGAGTGGTGATAGAAGCGGACTTCAATGGGCATGTTGGTGAAGGGAACAGAGGTGATGAGGATGTAATGGGTAGATATGGTATCAAGGATAGGAATGGGGAAGGACAGATGGTAGTTGATTTTGCAAAAAGGATGAAAATGGATGTGGTGAATACCTACAGTACTTTAAGAAAAGGGAGTTGCACAGGGTAACATATAAGAGTGGAGGAAGGTGCATACAGGTGGACTACATTCTTTATAGGAGATGCAAGCTAAAAGAAATCAGAGACTGTAAGGTGGTGGCAGGAGAGAGTGTCGTTAGACAGCATAGGATGGTTGTTTGTAGGATGACTTTAGAGGTAAAGAAGAAGAAGAGAGTGAGAGCTCAACAAAGGATCAGATGGTGGAAGCTGAAGGAGGAAGACTGTTGTGTAAAATTTAGCGAGCAGGTGAGAGAAGCACTGGTTGTAGGGGAAGCAATTTTGGGCAACTGGAAAAGTACTGCAGATGTGGTGAGGGAGACAGCTAGGACAGTACTGGGTATGACATCTGGACAGTGGAAGGAAGACAAGGAGACTTGGTGGTGGAATGAAGAGGTTCAGGAAAGCATAAGGAGAAAGAGGTTGGCGAAAAAGTTTTGAGACAGTCGGAGAGATGAAGAAAGTAGACAGGAGTACAAGGAGATGCAGCGTAAGGCGAGAAGAGAAGTGGCAAAAGCAAAGGAAAAGGCATATTGCGAGCTGTACAAGAAGTTGAATAGTAAGGAACCGATTGACCAGACAAAGGGACAAAGCTGGAAAGGATGTGCAGCAGGTTAGGGTGGTAAAAGACACACATGGAAATGTGCTGACAAGTGAGGAGTGTGTGCTGAGAAGGTGGAGGGAATATTTTGAAGAGCTGATGAATAAAGAAAATGAGCGAGAGAAAAGGCTGGATGATGTGGTGAGAGTAAATCAGGAAGTACAAGAGATTAGTAAGGAAGAAGTGAGGGCTGCTATGAAGAGGATGAAGAGTGGAAAGGCAGTTGGTCCAGATGACATTCCAGTGGAGGCATGGAAATGTCTAGGAGAGATGGCAGTAGAGTTTCTACCCAGATTGTTTAATTAAATCTTGGAAAGTGAGAGGATGCCTGAGGAGTGGAGACGAAGTGTGTTGGTTCCTATTTTCAAGAACAAGGGTGATGTGCAGAGCTGCAGTAACTACAGAGGCATAAAGCTGATCAGCCACAGCATGAAGTTATGGGAAAGAGTAGTAGAAGGTAGGCTTAGAAAACAGGTGAAGATCTGTGAGCAGCAATATGGTTTCATGCCATGAAAGAGCACTACAGATGCAATGTTTGCTCTGAGAATACTGTTGGAGAAGTACAGAGAAGGACAGAAAGAGTTCCATTGTGTGTTTGTGGACTTAGAAAAAGCTTATGATAGGGTGCCAAGAGAAGAGCTGTGGAATTGTATGAGGAAGTCTGGAGTGGCAGAGAAGTACTGTATGTTAGGGTAGTGCAGGACATGTACAAGAATAGTGTGACAGCGGTGAGATGCGCAGTCGGAATGACAGACTCATTCAAGGTGGAGGTGGGATAACACCAAGGATCAGCTCTGAGTCCTTCTTGTTTGCAGTGGTGATGGACAGGTTGACGGATGAGATCAGACAGGAGTCCCCATGGACTATGATGTTTGCAGATGACATTGTGATCTGTAGTGAGAGTAGAGAGCAAGTTGAGTCTAGTCTGGAGAGGTGGAGATATGCTTTGGAGAGAAGGGGAATGAAAGTCAGTAGAAGCAAGACTGAGTACATGTGTGTGAATGGGAGGGAGCCCAGTGGAATAGTGCAGTTACAAGGAGAAGTGGTGAAAGTAGATGATTTTAAATATTTGGGGTCAAATGTTCAAAGTAATGGAGAGTGTGGTAAAGAGGTGAAGAAGAGAGTGCAGGCAGGGTGGAGTGGGTGGAGAAAGGTGACAGTAGTGATTTGTGACCGAAGAATATCAGCAAGAGTGAAGGGGAAAGTTTACAAGACAGTAGTGAGACCAGCTATGTTGTATGGCTTAGAGGCGGTGGCACTAACAAAAAGACAGGAGGCAGAGCTGGAGGTGGCAGGGCTGAAGATGTTGAGATTCTCTTTGGGAGTGACAAGAATGGACAAGATTAGGAATGAACATATCAGAGGGGCAGCTCAAGTGGGACGGTTTGGAGACAAAGTCAGAGAAGCGAGATTGAGATGGTTTGGACATGTGCAGAGGAGGGACCCGGGGTATATAGGGAGAAGGATGCTGAGGATGGAGCCACCAGGCAGGAGGAGAAGAGGGAGGCCAAAGAGGAGGTTCATGGATGTGCTGAGGGAGGACATGCAGGTGGTTGGTGTGACAGAGGAAGATACAGAGGACAGGGTGAGATGGAAACGATTGATCTGCTGTGGCAACCCCTAATGGGAACAGCCGAAAGACAAAGAAGAAGACATTTCCTACCATTGCATGCTGCAAACCCCACCCACACACACACTAGTGGGGGCAGTATTTAGCTAAACATGGCAGAGTTTGTTTTGCTGATGGACCACAATTTGCACGAGCTAACCGACGGTGCTAATTCTTCTAACTTACACAAAAACATCCACTACGCCATAAACTGTCTGGAGGCATGATGAGCTGTTCAGCTGAATATTCTGAAGTGAAGTGAATATCTATATTCACTTCTGGGGCACAGCACTGTTGCGACCGGGGCGTAGTGCTGTGATTTTTTAACATTTTATCTTACTCTAAGGTGGTTTGTGAGGAATTGCGTGCTTGCTACGGGAAACAGTTGGTGTCTTCTGTGTAATTCTACAAGACTGTGGTGGATTACTGCAGTGGTGGGCACAGATAACCAAAAAATTAACTTCGATAACAGATAATCAGATAACTGAAAAGTTATCTTTGATAAAGATAAGACGATAAACCACCCAAAAATGTATCGGAAGTTACAGATAACTGATAACCGATAAATTCCAATACTGTCTCTGGTACATTTGCAACTACTAACAAACTGAATTTGAGTTTTAACACCACGATCGCTTCTGGTAGCATGAAAAGCAACAACAGACCCAAACAATGAGCCCGCACTTATGTCTTTAAGCATCCTGCCCCCTCCTGGAAGCTCTTGTCTACTACATGGCTTCCAGCACAGAAACAAGCTGAGAGCAGCCGCAAAGCCCAGCTCTCTACCCAATCCCAAAACTCCGGTCAGGCGGAGGTCTTGGAAAATAAAGCCCTGCTGAGTTATGGTTTGGTGTATCAATAAAATGAATACTGATAGAATAACTCAATTAATGTCAATTCTGTCATTTGTGCAAAGTTAAAATATAACATATAGCTTTTAATGAATAATGCACTAATTCTGAAGTTTTGTAAAAAACACAGACAGATTGTAAAGGATTCTGGGTAAAATGTGCATCTTCTTCTAAACACTGATTGGTTGAGTCATTCATTATGTATACCAACACGTTAATGTGACGTGTGTCGTGTGTTGGTGTTTACAGATAAATGTGCTTTTGTAAAATATTCCATTTTTTATTTATAAAAACAGGCATTTTTACGGAGCCCTGAGTGTCATCGCAAAATGTTTTGCATGTGGAGAGAATGTGCGCTCATTTTATTATATTGTGAGCTCATTTTATTACATTGTGTGCATGTTTTATTTTGTGCGCAGGTTTTATGATGTTGTGCACACGTTTTTTGATGTTGTGCACACATTTTATTATACTGTGCACGTTTTATTATATTGTAAAACGTGCACTCAATATTGTCTTGACACATAAATGTTGGCTATTTGCCCTATTGACGTTTCAAATCCTGCAAAAACCTCGGAGAGGTCGCCGCACTGCGAGATCTCAGTAACACTGAGAACTGCATTGAGACGCTCTGATCATGCTGCACTTTAACTGCTACACACAGACAACACCATTAACATCGCAACATAAAACTATTTTTAGATTGTGCTTAAAACTCTCGTGAATATATTCTCTGGGTTTATAGACGTTGTTATTGTGTTTATTTTATGTAAACATGCGAGAATCACAGGCTGTCTCCCCGTTATTTTCAATGGGAGCTGCTGTGAGCTACGCTCGCTTCCTGATCATGTCTGTCTGGGGGAAAGTGAAGTTTGCTCTTTAACGTCTTGATTATTGTTGATTACTGTTTGTCTTCTTTGTTTGAGACTAATATATATGTCTGAAATTCGGTTTGCATTTATTAAATTCCACACAGATTAAACGTAACAGACACAGATTATTTGTTCTAATTGTTTTAGCAAGTTTTCAGGATATCATGCAGCAATCTCTTATTAACGTGATGAAAAGCAAAAAAAAATTACATTTTTGTAGTATAATATTCATTTACAACTGTCATCATGTTGATTCTCTATATGTTGTTTGACTGCAGCGACTTTCTGGCACTCAAGGGATTATGGGATACGTCAATAGGACGAATGAACACTACTGGCCAGTAGATGGCAGTAGAGACCTTGAAAACTTGCCAAAACAAAATTCCAGATAATCCGTGTCTGCTACATTTAAGATACGTGGAATTTAATAAACGCGGACACAATAACAACATCTATAAACCCAGAGAATATATTCACGTGAGTTTTAGGCACTAGAGTTTAATGCTGTTGTCCGTAGAGCCTGATCAGTGTTTCAAATGCATTTCTCATGTCGTGAACGTATTGAGATTACCCTATCCTACCCATAATGCACTGCTGGGCACAGCATATATCCACACTAAAACCTTAAAAATTAGCGCATTACTTTAAAACTAAAACATATATCTGATATTTTCACTTTATAAAACTTCAGACATGACATTAATTTAAATAACTTGTCCGAAATTAGTTTGGTTAAAAGTTGAACCATAAGTTAAAAATGTATGCCTCTGGATGACTTGGGTGATATTGCCCACGTTTCAATATGGGGTTAAGAGAATTTTTTTTTTTTTTTTGGGACCAGTTCCCCTTTGTCTGTAGAGGATAGAGCGGTTTCTTCTTAAGGCAGCTCTTCTCTGTTTTGCAGAGGGTAGAACTACACATCAGCTATGACACATTTAACAGGTAGGTGCTCAACTGATTTTAAGTTTTATAAATATTTGTAGCTGTTCAGCTTTATTTACCACGTTATCGGTCTAAAAATTATCAGACAAAAATTTATCGTAAGATAATTAGTCCGATAATGGTTTTTGAAGTTATCTAAAAACATAATCCGATAATGAAAACATTATCTTCGATAATTATCATTTATTGGATTATTGGAACTGTGCCCACCACTGGATTACTGTAGCTGGTTAGAATGGGGAAGCTCCAAACTACTGGCGGAGTCATGAGGCTGCACCTGCTCCTGGTGCTGCTTTTGCTACTCTCTGCAGTGAGCGAAGCCACCTGTAAGAGCTTTCCCTCCGCACTTTCAACAACATCAAATTACGCCGACAGCTAATCTACTCGAGAGAGTTTTTGCTGGATTTTTGGCACAAAGGCACCTCGCCCCCGAGTGACTTACCAGTGGAGGTAAAATGCAAACCTGCCGCCGGTTTGAAGAAACAGCGAAAGAGAGGTAAATGGGGGGGGGGGGGGGTGTCCGGCAGCAGCTTCGGAGAAGAGGGAATAAGCCACCACTCCCTTCTATGATTTTAAGTAACGTGCGGTAAGATTGATGAGCTGCGTTTAAACTGTTGTACTGTCACGAGTACAGGGAGTCATGCGCTATCGTGCTATCAGAGACATGGTTAAAGCCAGATATTCCAGACAATTTAGTTGACATTGAAGGCTTTTTTTGTGTGCGTGCAGACAGGACTGCATCATCCGGAAAGACCAGAGGAGGGGGGCTCTGTGTCTATATTAAGAGTGAATGGTGTAAACAGTACACTGTCCGCGAACTGTCATGTGACCAGGACTTGGAACTGCTTTGTTTGTCCCTGTGTCCATTTTATTTACCCCATGAATTTGGCAACATGTTAATCTTAGCGGCTTATGTTCCGCCTGACGGGAACGCAAAAAGAGCTGCAAATCGGTTGTCTGAGTGCGCACAGAATCAACTTCAGGGCACCCCTGCAGTCACTGTCTTCATTCTGGGTGATTTTAATCACTGCCGCCTAGAGCAGGTGTCGCCTGGATATTATCAGTACATCAAATGTGGCACTCGGAAGGACAAAATTCCGGACAAATGTTATGGAAACATAAACAGTGCTTATAGAGCAAAGGCATTTCCTCCACTTGCAAACACAGATCATGCCACTGTCCAGCTGATGCCCACATACAAAATTGTGCTTAAATCATCAAAGCCACAGCACAGACACCGGACTGCGCACTCCAACTAGAGGGATTCTAACTCCTCTGCGCAGACAGAGACCAAGCACTCTCCGGTGGAAAAACAAGAGGTGGAGGACTCTGCTTCTATATCAACAACGCCTGGTGCTCTGATGTGACTGTGATCTCCCAACACGGCTCTCCCTCTTTGGAATATCTCCTCATAAACTGCAGACCATTCTACTCTCCACGTGAGTTTAACTCCTTCATACTTTGCTCCGTGTATATTCCACCGAGCGCAGACGTGCATGAGGCCGAGCGCGCGCTCGCGGATCAGATTATGAGCATGGAAAGAGACTTTCCGGACTCCCTTGTTATAATTCTTGGTGATTTTAACAATGGGAATCTCAATCAGGAATTACCAAATACAAACAGTTTGTTAAATGAGAAGAGAAAAGAGAAGGGAGCACGTTATATCACTGTTACACGACAGTGAGTGGCGCCTACCGCGCGGTGGCCCGTGCAGCTTTGGGACTCTCAGACCACATGATGGTCCACTTGATCCCAGCGTACAGACAGAGAGTAAAACTCTCTAAACCTGTTGTGAGGACATCTACAGTGTGGAGCAATGAAGCTGTAGAGGAGCTACGCGCGTGCTTGGGCACTACGGATTGGGATATGTTTGAGGCTTCAACAGACAGTCTAGATGACTACACGGACACTGTCAAGTCGTATATTCATTTCTGTGAAGACAGCATGATCCCACAGCGTACCAGGGTGAGATATAACAACGACAAGCCCTGGTTCACACCTAAACTCCGGCAGCTCCATCGGCAGAAAGAGGTGGCTTTCAGAGAAGGAGACAGAGACAGCTATAGAGGTGGCAAAGGCTAAATCCATGTACATTTCACGTCTGCAGCAAAGGTTCTCTGCCAACGACTCTGCCTCTGTGTGGAGGGGGTTGAAAGAGATCACCAACTACAAGCCCAAAGCACCTCGTTCTATTGATGACTTGAAGCTGGCCAACGACCTGAACGTCTTCTATTCATGTTTTGAAGTCATGGACTCACACCTCCCCACCACCCACACAACTGGATATTCAAACACTATGGACCTCCCCCCTCTCACCGCTGCCCCCCCTCCCCCAGCTGCCCTCCCGCAGAGGAGGATGTGAGAAGACATTTCAAAAGGCTGAATCCACATAGTTAGTCAGACGAAGTCCCGGATCAACACAGCATCCAGTTTGGAAATGAACGGCACATTCCACTGTTACAGGAGTTTTTGTCATGGAAAGAGGAGCGGAGGAATTCCATGCGCCATGGCGGTGCCGCATGGCGCAAAGCAATGCCGTGATGAAGCCTCACAGGACATGTTCTGGCATGTCCAGGCTCATCCACAATTTCTCGGATAGTCACACGACTGAAAAGCCACCGAAAGCCGTCTGAAAGCCGTCCTGTGAGACCAACACGGAGGTGGTTTGAGGTGGTGGTGCATTCCTCCGCTCCTCTTTCCATGAAAAAACCTCTGTAACAGTGGAATGTGACGAAAAAGTACTGATGTCCACGTCTTCTGCTATTTTTGTGTAAATCAGACAACGTCCTGGATCAACAAAGCCTTCATGTTGGAAATGATCTGGTTGATTCAGCCTGTCGATCGGTGCTCGGAGCGTGGCGCGCTCTCAGCAGCTGTGGGCGGTCTTTAAACCGGCTGGAGCACTCCTTAATCCGTGTAATCCCCATAAAATCGTCCCTGAAAGCCATCTGAATTTTCCGAATGGAGTCCACCTGGAGGTCTCTCACAGTTTCTGGAAAAAATTGATGCAGCAAAGCTTTTTTGGAAATGACATAAATTTTGCTTTTAGTTTTGATTTAATGGTGGACACTGATATTAAAAGTTTTGTCATTGACTTACAGGAGACTCAAGCTATTTTTAGCAAAGTCTCCAGTAATAAAGCTGCTGGTCCGGATGGCCTGTCAGCCTTCCTTCTTAAAAACTGTGCAGAGCAGCTAGCTAAAGCCTTTTGCCCTATTTTTCAGTTGTCTGCCACGAGCTGTGTAGTAAAGGTGGGCGGATCGATCCTAATATCAATAATATTGATACCAACGCTGGTATTGATATTGAACAATCCTTGTGTAAAAAGATCGATACTCAAGCTTTTTTTCTCTCCAGCACGTACTGACTGCTGCGCACGCAGATTCATCAAAGTCTACTCTCTGTCTGTAAGAGCAGCACTGCACTGTGTCACACAAGACGGAACAGCACAGCCTTGTATTGTGGTTTGTCAGTCCTCTTCCTCAGGAGATTTTGTTTTAAGTTGTGTTGAGTGATATTTTTTTAAACAAAAATGTTGATTGCGATAATAAAGTATTTCGTTGTCACGTACAATGTTTGACGAAATTCTATACTTGGTCTTTTGGATCCTTTGGATATATGAAGCTTAAATATGAAAAACTATTGGTATCAATATCGGCGATACTGGGCCTGTGTTTACTTGGTATCGGATCAATACCAAAATTCCCAGTATCGCCCACCTCTACTGTGTAGTCCCACAGTTCTGGAAAAAGTCAATTATTACACCTATACCAAAGATTTCTTGCCCAGCCACAAACAAAGATTATAGACCTGTGGCTTTGACAAGTATTGTCATGAAATGCTTTAAGAAAATTATGGTAAACAGGTTGAACTCAGAAGTGTCTCCTCATCTGGACCTCATCTTCAATTTGCATACAAAGAGGGTACTGGCACTACTGATGTCATTGTTAGCATGTCTCATATGATCTGTAAACATCTAGAAAAGTCAGATGCTTATGCACGTGTTCTATTTGCTGACTTTACATCAGCTTTTGATAAAGTCCGTCCTTACTTACTTATGCAGAAATTAATTGACCTAAATGTTAGCCCTTTCCTTGTAAAGTGTTTTATTCTTTTTTAACAAATAGGTCACAAAAGGTGAGGGTAAACAATTCCTTATCTGAAGCCAAAACATGCAGCACTGGAGTGCCCCAAGGAGCTGTAAGTTCTCCTATTATTTTTTTCATTGTACACAAATGAGTGTAGGAGTGAACGGCTAGATCACAACAAAATTTTAAAATTCTCTGATGACACAATCATTTTGAGTTTACTAACATCAGGCGAGAGTCCGTCCATATACTTGGATGAAATAGACTCCTTTCATTCATGGTGTGTGAGGCACCAATTTACTCTTAATGTTGTAAAAACTAAGGAGATGGTCTTTGACCCCAAAGGGCTGCTGTTCCATGACCCAGTCATCATTGGAGGTAGTGAGATAGAACAGATAGTCTTTCAAATACCTTGGTGTCTATGTGGACTGTCTTCTCAAGTGGAATGTGCATGTGGATTTTTTGTGCTGCAAATTGTCCCAGAGGCTTCATTTTTAAGAAGACTCAGACTGTTTGGTGTGAGCTCAACAATACTGGCTTCTTTTTACAACGCTGTGCTGGAGAGCCTAATAAGTTATGGCATGGTAGCCTGGTTTGGCTCTCTTACTGTCCAGAGCAAATCCAAAATTGAGAAACTAGTTCAATACGCCATGAAAATTATTGGCAAGAGAGAGTATTCCTCTTTAAAAACTATTTTCGAAACCTTGGTCCTGGTGCAAGCTAAAAACATTCTTAAGGAGCCTTTCCACACGCTTTTCAGCGAATACGAGCTCTTGCCATCAGGGAGACGGTATCGGCTGTCAGATATAAGAGTAATAGATTTAAAGATTCTTTTGTTCCTTTGTCTATTACTCTTTTGAATAAATCTGAATAGTACCTACAGAGGCATTACTGGACATTGAGGGGTCTCACTGAAGACTATCTAATTTTAGCTGTTTCCTGTGTTCCCGTAATTGTATATTGTTTTTGTATGACTGTACATCTTTTTACTATTTTAATCACAGCATTGCAAGCTCAAGACAAATTTCCCTTGGGACAATAAAGTTAACCTTGAAACCTTGAATCTTGAAAACCTGAACACATTTCTGACACAATTTTTCACTGGACTAAGGAAGTACACAAATTTTATTTTATTTGTTCATTTATTTATTAGAAGTTTCATGGACTACATCTGTTTTTCCAAGTTGACTGAGAACAGTTTTGGACTCCTATTTAAAGTTTGTGTTGGAATGTTGATGTCAAAGCACCAGTGATGCACACCAAAATGTCAGTCCCTTTTCTAGTGTTTATAAATTAATATAATATCAAATGACAAGGATCTATTTTAGCTGTTATATAAAACAAATAATGAATGTTTTTACATTCTTTCAATGGAACAAATATTTAATTTGTTGAAAGGTGGAACTCACACACTTTGTTCAAACTTTTGACTGGAGTTGTGGAGATAGATAAGTTGTATCAAAACTATATTTAAATCCCACAGTAAATTGTATCTGACAACAGCAATCTAACAATTAGACTTGTCTTATTGCGATTATATGTTCCACAGGCTATAATAACATGTTACTGGAGCTGTTGCAACCACAGTTATCCTGCAGATAACAGAAAGCCCCTGCATTGTATACTGAAATGTTTATCTGAGAACCTTGCTGACAGACCAGAGTTTAGTAATTGGAACAGGTTCTACTCCAAAAGTAGAATAAGGAGATCAAACCCCACCTGTCAAAGTGCTCATAAATAAAACACTGAACCCCAAATTCTTCCATCCTTGGCGAATCTTCATGTGTCCCCCAGCCTCTGCAAGAAATCCAGTCCCCAGGAATCTCCCCACTGGGTTGGTGGCAGAGTTGGCACTCCAGCAACTATAAAAACATTCACAGCTTGAAACCATGTGGGGGTTGAGACTGGTGTAGTTCTTATGTGTCATCCCAGGAGGATACAGCATGATCCTCTCGATTGACAGTCTGACAAAAGAGTGGTCAAAGGAATTTTAGTACTAATGAGGCGTGAACACCCCTCACCCATTCATCCTAAACAAGGCTTTTCGAAAGCATGAGCATTTGGTAACAAACTGCGGAGAACAAAAAGCAACACGTGCTTGACAGCTTCAGTGAAACACTCCAGACTTGGTTGTCTTATTGTCTTTCTGGGTGTGCAGCAGCAGGAGATCTTTGCTTTTCAATTCATGAACCTCTACGAGGTCTGTCCATAAAGTAACGGACCTTTTTATTTTTTTCAAAAACTATATGGATTTGAATCACGTGTGATTGCATCAGCCAAGCTTGAACCTTCATGCGCATGCGTGAGTTTTTTCACGCCTGTCAGTTGCATCATTCGCCTGTGGGCAGGCTTTGAGTGAGCACTGGTCCACCCCTCTCGTTGGATTTTTATTGTCAGGGAAATGGCAGAGCGACTGCCGCTTTGCTCCATGAAATTTTTTTCAGAAACTCTTAGAGACAGGCAGTTGGAAACCATTCGATAGATTCAGTTGGATATCGGTGAAGATTCTGTCGGCGTCACGTGGATTATGGACAGTTAAAACCTTTTTAAAGACGGCCCACAGTGGCGGAGGGCGCGCGGCGCGCCGAGCGGCCATTCAACAGGCTGGATCGACCAGATCATTTCTAAGCTGAACGCTGTGTTGATCTGGGACATCATGTGACTACCACAGAAATGGCAGGAGAGCTGGACATAGCACTTTTGCGGCACATTCCACTGTTACAGGAGATTTTGTAATGAAAGACGTGCGGAGGATTTCGCGCATCAGCACGAAGCAGCTCAGGACGTGCAGCAAGAAAAAAAATCACCTCTGTGTTGGAAACCATTCAGAAGACTGAGATGTCTTTCGATGGCTTTCAGTCGAGTGAGTATCCGAGAAATTGTGTAACAGCTGGATATGCCCCAACATGTCCTGTGAGACTTCTAACACGGAGGTGTTTTTTTTGCTGCGCTTCCTGAGCTGCTTCATGCCGACACGGGAAATGCTCTGCACGTCTTTCATTACAAAATCTCCTGTAACAGTGGAATGTGCCGCAAAAGTGTTATGTCCAGCTCTCCTGCCATTTCTGTGGTAGTCACATGATGTCCCAGATCAACACAGCGTTCAGTTTAGAAATGATCTGGTTGATCCAGTCTGTCAATGGCCGCTCGGCGCGCCGCGCACCCTCCGCCAATGTGGGCCATCTTTAAAAAGGTTTTAACAGTCCATAATCCGCGTGACGCCGACAGAATCTTCACCAATATCCAACTGAATCTATCGAATGGTTTCCAACTGCCTGTCTCTAACAGTTTCTGAAAAAAATTTCATGGAGCAAAGCGGCAGTCTCTCAGCAAGTTCTCAGACAAAAGTAATCCGACGGGAGGGGTGGACCAGTGCTCACTCAAAGCCTGCCCACAGGTGAATGACACAACCGACAGGCGTGAAAAAAATAAAAAGGTCCGTTACTTTATGGACAGACCTCGTATAATCTGAAAATAACAAGTAGCCAATGTGATCTCTGAAGAAAATGATTATATAACAGGGATACTTCACCTTCACACCTCGTCTGTCTTGCTTTCTGAACAGGACAACTCGTAAAGTAATATGAATGGAATGTTACTCTTTATTTATAAAGTAATAATAAAGTAACTTTTGACATTTAAATTTTAGTACTAATCACTGGATAACTCAGTCACATGATGAACAAGCCAGTACATTCTGAGTGTCGGCCCCAAGCCCGGGTAGTAGGGTTGCATCAGGAAGGACATTCAGTGTAAATTTCGTCAATCCATACATGCACATCACAAATCAGAATTAAATTTCTATACAGGATCAATCAAGAACTGTGAAAATAAAGACCATCACCATGACAAGTGTTTTCAAAAATCACACCAATTGTAAAATTTGAGGTGGGGGATACTAATGGGTGGGCTCAACATCCTGCTATTTATGTATTTATTTATTTACTTATTTTTGTCAACTCCTACAATGAAAAAGGAGAAAACCCATTGAATGTGTTTCTTTTGACACCACTCAAATTAATTATTGTAAGCGTGTCCAAATTAAGGGAACAACTCAAAATAAAACTTTGTTGTTGTGTTCACTTGGATCAACTTAATTCATGTACGTGTTATAAACAAAAGTACTTTATGAGGTTGGTTCAAAATTTATTTTTTTTTGTAAATACCAAAGTGATAAAAAGTAAATCTTATGCAGGCTTATGAGGCACATCGGATCAGTGCTTATCAACAAATACCACAGCGTGAAGCAGATATGAGTTTTTGACTCCCCTGCAGGGACAATGTAGGTGAAGTCTCACAGATCAATCAACTTTATTTATAAAGCACTTAAAAAAAAACAGCTACAGCTGAAACAGAGTGCTGTACACAAGAGGACACACAGTAGTGTTCAGAATAATGTAGTGCTATGTGACTAAAAAGATTAATCCAGGTTTTTGAGTATATTTCTTATTGTTACATGGGAAACAATGTACCAGTAGATTCAGTAGAGTCTCACAAATCCAACAAGACCAAGCATTCATGATATGCACACTCTTAAGGCTATGAAATTGGGCTATTAGTAAAAAAAAAAGTAGAAAAGGGGGTTTTCGCAATAATAGTAGCATCTGCTGTTGATGCTACAAACTCAAAACTATTATGTTCAAAGTGCATTTTTAGCAATCCTGTGAATCACTAAACTAGTATTTAGTTGTATAACCACAGTTTTTCATGATTTTTTCACATCTGCGAGGCATTAATTTTGGTGGTTTGGAACCAAGATTTTGCTTGTTTACTAGTGTGCTTGGGGTCATTGTCTTGTTCAAACACCCATTTCAAGGGCATGTCCTCTTCAGCATAAGGCAACATGACCTCTTCAAGTATTTTGACACATCCAAACTGATCCATGATGCGATATATAGGCCCGACACCATAGTAGGAGAAACATGCCCATATCATGATGCTTGCACCTCCATGCTTCACTGTCTTCACTGTGAACTGTGGCTTGAATTCAGAGTTTGGGGGTCATCTCACAAACTGACTGTGGCCCTTGGACCCAAAAAGAACAATTTTACTCTCATCAGTCCACAAAATATTCCTCCATTTCTCTTTAGGCCAGTTGATGTGTTCTTTGGCAAATTGTAACCTCTTCTGCACATCTTTTATTTAACAGAGGGACTTTGCGGGGGATTCTTGCAAATAAATTAGCTTCACACAGATGTCTTTTAACTGTCACAGCACTTACAGGTAACTCCAGACTGTCTTTGATCATCCTAGAGCTGATCAATGGGTGAGCCTTTGCCATTCTGGTTATTCCTCTATCCATTTTGATGGTTGTTTTCCATTTTCTTCCACGTGTCTCTGTTTTTTTTTGTCCATTTTAAAGCATTGGAGATCATTGTAGATGAACAGCCTATAATTTTTTTGCACCTGCGTATAAGTTTTCCCCTCGCCAATCAACTTTTTAATCAAACTACGCTGTTCTTCTGAACAATGTCTTGAACGTCCCATTTTCGTCAGGCTTTCAAAGAGAAAAGCATGTTCAACAGGTGCTGGCTTCATCCTTAAATAGGGGACACCTGATTCACACCTGTTTGTTCCACAAAATTGACGAACTCACTGACTGAATGCCACACTACTATTATTGTGAACACCCCCTTTTCTACTTTTTTTTACTAATAGCCCAATCTCATAGCCTTACGAGTGTGCATATCATGAATGTTTGGTCTTGTTGGAGTTGTGAGACTCTACTGAATCTACTGGTACCTTGTTTCCCATGTAACAATAAGAAATATACTCAAAACCTGGATTAATCTTTTTAGTCACATAGCACTACTATTATTCTGAACACTCCTGTAAAAAGCAACAAACCACAAAGCACAAATAAGAAAAAACAGGCCCAAAAAATTAAAACTGAAACAAGTAAAATCAGTTAAAACAACCAAAACAGATCGAGATCTCATTCCGGGTTAAAAGCCAGCGCATAAAAGTGGGCTTTAAGATTGGTTTTAAAAACAGAAAGTGAAGAGGCCTGCCTGATGTGGAGCGGTAGATCATTCCACATTTTTGGAGTCGCAACAGAAAAAGCTCGGTCCCCTCTGAGCATACGCTTGCACCTCGGCACCTCCAGGAGGAGCTGATCAGATGACCGGAGGTGGCTAGCAGGGGCGTAAAGATGAAGCAGCTCAGAGAGGTAGGGCGGAGCGAGGCCATTTAAAGATTTAAAAACAAATAAAAGAATCTTAAAATGAATTCTAAAATGCACAGGCAGCCAGTGGAGAGAGGCCAGGACAGGTGTAATGTGCTCCCTCTTATGTGCACCAGTTAGCAGACAGGCGACAGCATTCTGAACTAGCTGGAGACGTGCAAGGGAGGACTGGCTAATTCTGTAATAAAGTGCATTACAGTAATCCAGCCGGGAAGTAATAAAAGCATGGATTGCTGTTTCAATGTGCTGCTGTGTAAGAAATAGCTTAACCTTAGAAAGCTGCCTTAAGCGGAAGAAACTTGATCTGACTATTGCACTGATTTCTACTATGTGTGAAGGGGCCATTAAGAAACACCTTATTTGCCAATACTGAGCCCTGGGAGTATTGCGATGCAGAGATTTTTTTTTTTCAATTCAGTTCAAGTTTATTTATATAGCACATTTAAACACAGCTGCAGCTGACCAAAGTGCTTCACAATGATAGCAATAAAATAACTGTAAAATATTAACAAAAGGAAAAGAATAACAAATCTAAAAATACAGAGCACAATAGCAGAGCAAAGCATACACCACTTAGCCAGTCTTGAAAGCCAGGGAAAAGAAATTAGTTTTCAGTCTGGACTTAAACTATCCCACAGACTTTGAGGACCTGACAGACAGTGGAGGATTGTTCCAGAGTCGTGGCGCTGCCACAGAAAAGGCTCTATCACCTCTGGATTTAAGCCTGGCTTTAGGAACAGCCAGGAGAAGCTGGTCAGCTGACCTCAGAGCCCTACGTGGAGTGTACGGCTGCAAGAGCTCACTCAGATACATTGGTCCTATACAGTGCAGGCACTTAAAAACAATCAGCAAAACTTTATATTTACCACGAAAGCCGACAGGGAGCCAGTGTTAAGGTGCAGAGCACAGGGGTGATGTGCTCATGCTTCTTTATTTTAATCAAAAGGCAAGCTGCAGCATTCTGTACACTCTGCAGGCACTGTAGGGAGCGCTGGTCCAGCCCAACATAAAGAGCATTACAATAATCCAGACATGACGTTATAAATGCATGGATAGCTCTTTCAAAATCAACTTGAGTAAAATAAGATTTAATTTTGGAAATAGTCCTCAGCTGAAAGAAGCTGGCCCTGATGACAGAGCTGATGTTCTTATCAAATCTGAACAATGGGTCAACTATCACCCCTAGATTTTTTTTCAAAAGGGCGGCAAAAAGTGGACAGAGGACCAATAACACTGTCTTGTCCTTGTAGAGGGTTACTTTGCCCGAACACTAAAATCTCAGTTTTATTTTTTATTAAGATTCAGAAAGTTAGTTCTCATCCAGACCTGTACATCATTCAGACAGTCCTGTAGTATTTTTACAGCAGCCTGGGTATCACAGGAAGTTACAGGAAGGTAAATCTGAATGTCGTCTGCAAAACAATGAAAACAGAGTTTGTGCTTTTTAAAAACAGACCAAGAGGCATCCATGTACAAAGTGAAAAGAAGTGGTGCTAAAATTGAGCCCTGGGGCATGCCATATTTAAGAGGAGACACAGAGGAAGAGTACTGTCCTACCATAACAGATAAAATTCTGTTGGAAAGATGGGACCTAAACCAATTTAGCGCTGAACCCTTAATACCTAGTCTCGAGGCGAGTCACAAGGACACTGTGGTCCACTGTGTCAAAGGCTGCAGACAAATCTAAAAGCAGAAGAAAAGCAGGATTCCCTGCATCAACGGTTAAAAGAAGGTCATTAAATACTTTTAAAAGGGCTGTTTCAGTGCTGTGTCTTAATTTAAAACCAGACTGAAACTTCTCACCTATTTCATTAAGATCCAGATAAGTCTGCAACTGGTCATAAACAAATTTCTCTAAGACTTTAGACACAAATGGCAATTTAGAGATGGGTCTATAGTTGGACAACACATTTGGGTCAAGATTGCTTTTTTTGATGAGCGGTTGGACTACAGCATGTTTTAGAGCTGATGGAAAACATCCACTTAGTAGAGAGGCGTTCACAAGTTCAGCGATAAATGGACCAATACACTCAAAAACACCTTTAAACAAATGACCTGGAACAATGTCCAAAGTGCAGGAAGAAGGCTTAAGCTGATTAACAATTTTAGTCAGCTCACAAATAGATATAGGGTTAAAACAATCAAAAACCGCATGACACACGGATGGATCTGCTGACTCCACCTCAAACACAGGAGATGATCTAAGATCAGAGATTTTAGCTCTGAAATAAGAGAGAAAATCTTCACAAAGGCTGGCCGAGGGCACAGCAATATTGCTAGCACAAGGACTAATAAGCAAATTCAGAGTGTTAAAAAGCCCCTGAGGTTTATGACAGTTTGAGGACACAAGATCTGACATGAATCTACTTTTAGGGGCTTTGGCTGCTCTCTGATACTCAGTCTGTCCCTCAGTATTTTCAAGGAAACAGGAAGATTATCTTTTTTCCATTGTCGCTCAGCACACCTACAAGAGCGCCTGAGTTCACAAATGTGCTTGTTTAACCAAGGCTATGTGCCATGGGTTTTAGGTGCTTCAGCCGTAAAGGAGCCACTGAGTCTAAAGCCTTTGTGCATGTACCATTAAAATAAAAAGGATTTCATCAGGAGTTGTGTCATTTATTTATTTATTTATTTATTTTAAGATCTGTTCTTTTGACTGTGCACCAGTGACAATCCTGGAAGTTGTCACAAATGTAAGTGACAGCAAACTGGAACAATGTCGAACTACTTTTGACAGCACATTTTGGTTTAGAGTTCATCCAGGGTACAGAAACATTTCTGCTGCTTTGAAGGTCCCAATGAGCACAGCAGCCTCCGTCATCCATAAATGGAAGAAGTTTGGATCCACCAGGACTCTTCGTAGAGTTGGCTGCTTGAGTAAAATGAGTGACTGCAGGAGAATGGCATTAGTCAGGGAGGTGACCAAGAACCCAATGGTCATTCTGTCAGAGCTCCAGCATTCCTCTGTGGAGAGACGAGAATCTTCAGGAAGAACATTGATCTCTGTAGCAATCCATCAATGAGACCTGTATGGTAGAGTGGCCAGACAGAAGCCACTCCTTAGTAAAAGGCAAATGGCAGCCCACCTGGAGTTTGCCAAAAGGCACCTGAAGGACTCTCAGACAATGAGAAACAAAATTCTCTGGTCTGATGAGACAAAGATTGAACTCTCTGGTGTAAATGGCAGGCATCATGCTTGGAGGAAACCAGGCACCATCCCTACAGTGAAGCATGGTGGTGGCAGCATCACACTGTGGGGATGTTTTTCAGTGGCAGGAACTGGGAGACTAGTCAAGATGAATGCAGCAATGACAGAGATATCCTGGATGAAAACCTGCTCCAGAGGACTCTTGACCTCAGACTGGGGTGATGGTTCATCTTTCAGAAGGACAATGACCCTAACCACACAGCCAAGATATCAAAGGAAGTGGCTTCAGGAAACCTCTGTGAATGTCCTTGAGTCACCTCCCAGCTGATCACCAGCCAGAGACTCACTGACAGCTCCAAATGACGGTTCAGTGCACACGACGTGTCACATTAAAAACACAGAGACCACAGCCAGGACAGGTATATTAATAAGTACTACAATATCTGTACGCACAATTACATAAAAATAACTAAAAAATGATCACATAACACAGAAACAGAGAGTCACACATTGGTGTGTGCACTGAATGAACAGGGGGCGTGGCCACCGACAGCAGCAGCTGTTGAGATCTCTGGTTCTGAACGTCACGGCTGGAGAACATGCACCGTGTTTTGACGAACATGGACGTACAGCTGTCCACTGTGACCTGCATGTCTGCTTGCTGTCCTCACGTGGACATACATAAAAACAGATATCGCTGTTGCGACGGGCTGCAGCAATAGGCTGCAGAGAGTGAGCTCATGGCGCGCACACTAACAGGCTGTCCCAGGTGAAATGGACCGTCAGATCATAACACGCTGCATGTGATCTGAATGTCATGTCACCCACATGAGCGCTATTCAACATGACACCGTGTCTGTCCTGCAGTGCGCTGCCCACAGGACATGCGTGTCGGACCGGACATGCACACTGGACTGGCTGGACACCCCAGGCCAGCAGATGTGGACATGATAAGAGTGCACTGCTTCATTCATGTAATGTCATGGCTGTACATCTGTGACCATGGGCCATCTACAGAGGAACAGATGGTTCATACTTGTATTGTCCACTTGATAAGAGGGACTCAATAAAATGTGGTGTTCTTTATGGTGTGTGTTTTTTTTTCTCCACAGCAGAGGCACAATGTGGTGCAACACGTTCCAGCTGTTTTTTTTTTGTTGTTTTTTTCCAACAACAGTGACAGGATGTGGTGCAACACCTTCCAGCTGTTCGCACTGTGTTTGTGCTCACGCACATGTGCACGAAACCGTCACAAGTGTGTTGTGCACTCCTGTGCAACCATGCGTCCCTCACAACAGCAGGTGGAATGTTCCGTGGTTCCCCATTTTGTGTATGGTTCATGGATTTTATTCCGGTTTCGGCATCTTTCGTGTTATATGTCAAGGGTCCCTAAAGGGGACTTGATTTGAGCTGTGAGAAGACATCATGCGGAATGAGATAGTCCAGCTGGACACTATTCCAAAAGAGTCCTTCCAGAAAAGCTTCCAGCAATACCAGAACCGCTGAGAGGGGTGTGCAGTCCCAAAGTTGAGTATTGTATTTTTTGAATGCACCCCATTTCACACACACACACACACACACACACACATATATATATATATATATATAGAGAGAGAGAGAGAGAGAGAGAGAGAGAGAGAGAGAGAGAGAGAGAGAGATTTCAGCAGAACATGCAATATGACAAGCTACTATATTTATTTATGTTAATTTGTTAATGAACGCCTTCAACATGAGAATAACATCAGCAATAATAATAATAATAATAAGCATGATCACGATGATGATGATGATGATGATGATGATGCCACACTCACTCATCATTTGTGATGTCTTTCCCGTTAAGAAGGTTTTTTCCACTCGGTGCGTAATCCCACTCGTCCTCAATGATCCCCACGTAGTACACTCTGTCTGTGCCGCGCGTCAATTCCGCGCGGGGGCAAACAGCAAACAACAACAAACAAGGTCCGAGCAGCAGTCTGAATGTGTGTGCCATGGTCCGACGATCGTCTAGTCTAGTCACGAGACAGGACCGAAGAAGTAAGGTTGAAAAAGAACAGACGCACGCGTAACGGCGCTGAAACTGCAAAGAAAACAGTTGCGCTATTCAGGCAGAGAGCAGCGACGTGACCGCCCACAGCAGAGCGTGACGTCCGGAACACTCCTCAAACCCCACGCTGTGAATCATCATACACCCTGATCAACTGCAACAAGGAAACAAAGTGCAAAAATTAAATCATGATCAGGTGTAGCAAGGGTGATCACTTTTTTTTAGCCACTGACATTTCAAATATTTTCTGTTACTTGCCATCATAACATCATAACATCACATTTAAGATTGTACTATGCAACTTCAAATTAATAGCAAACAGGTTATGAACTGTCTTTTCTCTGTGGCTGTATTTTGTAGTGAAAGATGCAGCAAAATGCAGGAAATTGCACCTAAAAATTAAAAATTTGATGAGCATACCTGAGACTCCTTCACAAATCATTGGATCCCTGGTTTACAAAATACTGGATCTGCCCTTGCAAAAAAGATCCATTTTTCAATAATGCAGTGGCATAATTATTTTATTTGCAATAACAATTTTACCAAAATCTGCTATAAAACATGTAATGGGAGCATGACCCCTAATGTTTTCATCAGGTTTCCCAAACAGTAGTTGAACTTGCATAGTACATTCACACAGAAGTTACCACAAGGTCACATACTGAACTAATCATATACATTCATGAATTAAAAAAGGCATTGTGCGCTCTGTACATTGAGAAATAAGTTTATATAATATGAATTATGAATGCTTTTTGTCAGCAATACATGCAGTGAGCTTCGACGGACCACACATAGTTGAGTAAGCTTTAAAAAAAAAACCTATATATGACTTTATATGTATGGAATGAAAGGGTCAAACTTGAGAGAGTCACTTATATCCTCCTGACTATCAGGAAGGTAGTCAAGAGGCTATACCTGGTAGTCAGGAGGATATCAATAGTGATATTCACGTATCTGGATCGAGACATGCCTAGGAAGAATTCATAGACAGAGGTGAATGGGGATTCTGATACCTTTCCATGAGAAAGAAGGTCCAAGTCATTGGGATCCTGGTGCTTGTTCTTTTACTAACCAGGGACCAAAGCTGACAACCATGCTCCTACTAGGTCTCTCTTGAGGATCCTTGGGTACAGTTGGAATGATTTTGTGTCAAACAAACTTACTGTACATAGGGAGACTAAGATGAGGAATATCAATTGCATTGTGAGGGAATGTCAGTTACATTTTGTCCACGTAGTATGTTTCTTTGGGTATAAGATTCAGTACGTGGCTGCCTGAGTTTTGAGGACATCAACAGCTGCAGAAGGCCAAGAGGCGTCCACATTTCATCCAGCTGCACAGATTGATGGCTAGTTTCTAGAAGTTGGGAAGAACTGGTTATCTAACTGATACCATCTTCAGTTTCAACCAAACCCCAAGCCCAGTACACCACCAAAGAAGTGGAAGACACTCAGCTGCCTGCTGCTGGGGCAGTGCATCTGAATGAGCTGAATGAAGAAGTGTCACTGACCGCAGAGCTCTGCAGAGGGTTGAGTAGTTTACTTTGGTCAGGCAGATCTCCATAAAATTATTTGATATTATAGCTAACCTAAGCTAAGAGGGTGAGCACGGCAAACCACAACAACTAGCTGGCTACTACTAAAATTAGTTGATGTATCATGGGTAGCTATGCTAGTTAGTGGTGGGTGGATTGACCCAAATATAGATAATATTGATACCAACATTGGTATTGATGTTAATTAATACCAGTGTAATGAGATTGATCCTCTCGGTTTCTCTCCTGTATGCACCGCTGCACTCAGAAATGAAGTGCACTGAAGGGGAGACATTTTTGTTTTATTGTTGCATTGTATTTCCTGAACACACTTGAAATTCTACTTGTTTTATAACTTTTGTTGTGGAGTGATGATTTTGTACACTTTGTTTAGTTAAGAAAAAATCCAGAAAAGAAGTGCAGTGAAGGGAGAAATTGTATTAAATTTTTGAATTGCAGTTTTGGAATGCTCTTCATAAAAAAAATGATTTGCTTTAATTTGTTCTCGAGTGCTACTTCTGTGCACTTTATTTAAGAAAAAATCCAGGCAATGACAATGTATGGAGAAAATTTTTTGTTGCTGTTCTATTGCTTCTCAACAAAAACTTTTATTATGATAGTAAAGTATTATGTAACAATAGACTTTCTCCAAATTCTTTCCTGGGTTTTAACTAATAAATAATCTAAAGTAAAAATTACAAAACACTTATGAGTAATGAAGATTCATTCAGATTTAGCAAATTGATGATACAGCCACCTTAATTATTAAAAAGTATCAGTATTATTATTGTATCAGCGATACTGGCCCCGTATTTACTTGGTATTGGATCAATACCAAATATTGCAGTATGACACATTGCTAATGTTAGTTCTATTTTTTAGTTCAATAGGTTTAGGCAGTTTAGGTCATGTTGTCAGGTTAATGAGAACTGAACGGCATCATACAGATCACTGGCAGGGAATTTTCAGTGTGCAGGTGTGTTCTTGTTTTCATCTCAGACTATTCTTGACAACCAGGTAGGAAAAAAAAACAACTGTGAGTGAAAAGTTTTGGCAAGGAAGTGCAATATAAAGAGTTTTATAGGTTGCCTTTGTGATGTTCAGACAGACAAGCTTTTGCATTCTAAGTGGAGCTACAGTGGAGTCAGTCATATGACAAGAGGTGACCCTGGATGAAGAGGATGGAATCTTTATGATCAGGCAAATAATGCTGTGTAGTTTTCACCACTTTTAATTTTAACCCCTGTGTAATTCTTCAATTGACTCCTACCTGACCGCCGATTGAAAATTCAAGTGGCCATTCGGTTTTTTCAAAAGAGGAATGTCTAATGAGTATTTGTGCCAGATTTGATGCTATTATCAGCTTTTGACTGATTGTTCAGTTATCTGCTGCACTATTGCTGGTGTTTGACAACATACTGCCCAGCAGAGTGTCCATGTGTCTATGTGACACTTGAGTTATTGTGGTGTGCTTTACAGCCAGCCTCTCTTCAGATGCTATAATTGTCAGCACTTTGGTCATTCAGGAGGGAACAGTGAAGGGAACAGCATGTGGATGGTCTTCACTAATATGGCAAGTGTGAGGAAAGTGTAAAGGTGAAGTGTTATAACTTGCCTCTCTTAGTAACTGCTCATTTGATGCAGTCACTCCAGTGGTACCCAAAGATCTTCAGAATAGAACTAGTACCAAAGACATCCAGTTGTCACTTTCACTGGTTAGCGTCCAAATCTCACAACCATACAGCAAGACAGGCAGCACCAGAATGCTGAATACTCAAACCTTCATTCGCCTGCAAAGATATCGGCATTGCCAAACACCTCTGTCCAATGACCTCATGACTCCACAAGCTCTTCCCACGATGATCTCAAAGGCCAAGGACCCAGAGACTTGTGTGTCACTACTGAGATAAGACAATGTCTCTGTATGGGGAGGTGATGGTCTAGTGGTTAAGCAGTGTGCTTTAGACCAGAGGATCCTCAGTTCAAATCCCCGTCTAGCCCTCGGGCAAGGTCCTTATTGCTCCAGGTGTGTTGTGAGTGCCTTGCGTGGCAGCACCCTGACATCAGGGTGTGTGTGAATGGGTGAATGCTGAGGTATTACTGTGAAGTTTTTGGAGCTTCTGATATCGTTGGAAAAGCACTACAGTCCATTTACCATTTACAAGTATGTATTTGTCTAGACCCTGCAGAATTTTCGTTGGCAACACCTCTACTATTAGAATACCATATCCAGCAGTGTGCATCTGGACATTGAAACCAGGACTCAGCAACCCCTAGCTTCTTGCAAAAACAAGGCGCATTGTGCCATTTTCACTACAGTTTCCAGATCCATGCAGACCAAGGCGGTCCTAATAACCATGCAGCAGGCTTGTGCAAAATTCTGAATTTGGAATTTCAATTCAATTTATTTGAAGAATTGGAATTTGAATTGAACTGGCTCCACCCCACAGGATGTTAAATTGGAATTACAGGAAGTGGAATCAAATTCATTGCAATTCAGGGAAATTCCTTATAGCCAAGTAACAGGAAGAATTTGCCATGTTTAACAAAGGTTTTGGCTTAAATACTAAAAATACTTTACAAATATTAAAATTAAACAAATTCCCTCTAACTTGAATAATGTGTAATATTCTTTTTATTTGAAAATGAACAAATGGCACAAAATTGTGGTACATCCAATAATCATTTATTAGAGTTCTTGTTGCATCTAATTGGATAGCGCAGTCTTGTTTGCGGGTAAAATAATGCTCTTACGAGTGCCACTAGCTTAGCTTATGGCAAGCTAAAAGTAGACACTCTCATTTTGGCCAAACTACTATACAGTTTTTGTATATTTTGTGTTAGTACGCTGCCCCAGCCGAGGTGCTTGATGAATTCCTGCGCCAAAAGTAGTTCCCAAACAATGCTGTATTTGCGATGAAAGTGCGTTTTCATTGGTAACAAAAACATAAAGTGTATATTTGGCACAAGAACTTGTGTATCTCTTGTGTTTTTACGCCTAAATGATCGCAAGTCAATACTCACACTCATCCAACAGCATCTTCTCATACTGGCAAATTCAGCGCTGGGTCAGGCAAAAGTTGTCCGGCGAGCTATCCCACAATGCCAAAATAGCAGAGATGTTGCTCCAAGGAGAGCAGCACGCTGAGCAGGGTGGGGTAAATATGACACATATGACGTAATTTCACTACTTCCGGGGACAGAAACATGCCACTTTCTCTGAGTTTTTGGGCAAATGACACACAAACAAAATGAAAAGAAAAAGTGACGATGCAGTGGAAAGTGAACGTGTTGCGGTTTGTTCATGACTCGGAGCTCAAATGTGTGGAGGCGGTTTTGGAGGCGAGAGAACGAAGCTACTCCGGTTAGCTGTGTCGGCTAACACTTACCGACATGACATTTCCCATTCACCTCATCTTCCCTTCTCCACTAACTGAAAAAAAAAAACACTGCACTTTTCGTGACTGCTTTGGTGATTGCTGCCAAAAACAAAACAGTACACCTGTGTGAATTTATGCTGTGTATATATTGCGCAACGGGAGCAGCTGTCCCCATATGTGGTCAAATCCTGCGATATGACGCAGGGTTCAAACGAGACTGCAGTGCCCTGTTGTCATAAGGTCCTCAAAGGTTTCGTCATTGAGATGACCTCTTTCTGGTTGGAATATCTTTTCTGCAGCACTAAAGACCTCCTCAACAGCTGGAGAGGATGCAGGTATGGCCAAGTATTTGCAGGCAAGAGCAGCTAGATTTGGAAAAGTGCTCTGGTTTTCTTCTCAAAGCACCAAAGGATCAGCGTCCTCCATCAGGCATAGTTTACTCAGGTACGGGTTAGGGGTTAGGGTTAGGGTTAGGGACAGGGACTTCATGCAAGGCTGTGTCCAGCGGCGCAGTAGCTGATTGGCTTTCCATGTAGGAAAAGAGTCTGGGGCATATTTCCATGTATGGGTACTGATGTCAGAGGTGGCTTTGACTTTTGGGGAGGTGGATTTGATTTTTGCAGAGAGGAGATTTTTAATTAGGATGTGCTCTTCACTAATACACCAGTCCAGTTTGAATGTGAAGTCAAGCGTGGCAGCCAACTGGGAGCACTCATGTCCTCAAATTTTTGAAGGTGTTTATCAAGTGAAGTTTGTAAAGTGGACACAAACTTGTAAGCTTTTTGATACAAGGGATCACAAAGCTTGATGTCATTGATTTCGCTGTCTGACAGTGGTCTGTAGCTTTGTCAAAAGGTTGTAACACCTCACAAAGCTCCTGGATGACTTTGAATTCATATGCAGACAGCTGTATAGGGCAGTTGAGTTTAGCAAGGTCAACACTGGGAACTAAAAGGACTATCCTTAGTATCTTTAGCTGCCTATTCCAGCAGGTGACATTAGCAGGCTGAAGCTTATGCATTCCCTCTAAAACATCAGTAGCATGCATGGATTAATGGCAAAAAGATAAAAGTTCCTCAACTTTAGCTAGGAGGGTTTTTAACAATCCAGCATCGTCTACAGCATCATGGACCACTACTGTAGACAATGGGCAAAGCAGGATGTTGTTTCTTGAGGAAAGTATGCAATTTCCTCCTCTACATTGACCACTCTTCTAGCTCAGAGGTGTCATCCTCCTCATCCTCTTCACTCTCAACATAAATTGTTGGAAACGGTGTACATGTCTGTATCATATTTGAAGCATTGCCAGTTACGATGAAAGAGACCTTAGGCCTCATGTACAAAACCTGGCGTTTGTCCGTTTCCACACTAATGTTCAGCTGTATCAAAAGTGAGATGACCATGGAAGTGTGCAGTGCGTCACGCAAAAATCCTGCCTGGCGTATGCACGTTTCTACAACTATTGTTCCACTGCTGACACGTAGAGGTGATGCTGGAACTGTTAATAGTGTGAAAACACAAAGTCATCAGAGTGATGTGCACACCAGAGACACACTTATGAATAATAACACACCTATGTGTTTGCAATTATATGAGTGGATATAAAAGCATGTGCAAAGTGATGCGTAAAATGACATGAACAATGGCTGCATTGGCGTGTTAGAGGACCTTGCAAATGGTGCATTCCAACGTGAGCGTGTATTCAGGGAATGCAAGAATTTACTTGCAAATGACAATAATTGGCTCATAAGCCAATTTGGATTACCAAGGCCACTGTCAGTGGAGCTGCACACAAGAACTGCGGCTGGCCCAGAGTGTAATACGGCGAGGAGCCAGGGGTTGTCTGTGCCCACACAGGTGCTGATCACACTGGGTTTCCTGGCAACAGGGGCATTCCAGTGTGAGCTGGCCGATCAGTCAGGAGTGTGCCAGTTAACCTTGCACAGAGCCATGCCAACTGTGTGAAACACAGTCATCTGAATGTCATCCAGGTACATCACATTCCAACATTAAAGCACAATTTGCAGCGAGAGCCGGTTTCCCTAATTGGAAGTATTAACTGCACACATATTGCTATAAAGGCGCCATCACATGATGAATTTGTTTTTGTTAATAGGAAACAATTCCATTCCATCAATGTACAAATCATATGTGATGCGCAAATGCATTGAGTTGGGTTGGGAACAGGCTAGAAGCTGACACAGTGCACAATAGGTGGCTGCTTTATTCATTTGTTTGTCCAGAATGAAAACCAGTGTGAGTACATTTTGGCATGTGTGCATTCAAATATGAACTGTGGACCCGGCCCCACTGGTGAAACTTCACCGCGGGTTAAACTTCACTGGTGAAACTTCACAGCTAAGTGTATTGTGAGCAGGCTATTATATGATCAGTATAATGACAGCATTTATGAATTCAACATGGATGATCCGTGTCACCTTTCTGGGCTTCCACCACACCGGTGAGAGCTGTGTCACCCACTATCGTGGTCACTCTACGCAGTCTCATCCTTAATTAATTTCATTATGAAGTTAAAGATCAGGGGTGAAAGTAAGTGCTGCGCAGCCTCACATCATATTAAAGATATTAATATTAGACTGCTCTTAACCCACCTGCAGCGCCGCTTTTACAGAGCGCTTCTCTGTGAAAATATCAAATAACAGAAATAAAACGAAACAGCTACGTCAGCCAGGGTGAAAGTAAGTTTATTCAATCATTTTTAGACCAAGTTGAAAGAAATCTGAAAACACTAATATGGAGTATATTGTAGAGAAATTAATCTCATTTGTGTATATTCTTATATTAGCAGAATATGCAAAGTCAAAGCGACTGTCATGTGACCCACCAAACAGAGAAAAAGCATTTCCATTCTATGAATTTGCTCTTACAGAATATCTCTGGATGGAAAACCTGATGGGAAGAAAAAACCTGAGGCTAATTAAAAAGGGATAAATTGAGTCTTATGAAAGTGACACTTCTAACTGAATCACAAAACGAGTGGTGTGATATTTATCACAATAAAGCATTCAGGCAGTAGATGAAAGAAGATGAAAAATGGCAAGGCTACAGGGTGCTCGGGACTACCCATTGACCTACTTAAACACCTAGGAGAAGATGGGGTGAAAATGGTGATGTCATTACTTCAGAAAGTTTGGTCTGAAGAAGAAATGCCATCAGACTGGGAGCTCAGTGAATTGGTCACAATCTATAAGAGAAAGGGAAATCCTCTAGACTGTGGAAACTACAGAGGCATCAAGCTGCTAGAGCAAGTAATGAAGATTCTGGAGAAGATCATAGATAGAAGACTCCGCATGCTAATAAACATAGATGACATGCAATTTGGATTTAGCCCAGGAAAAGGGACCACAGATGCACTTTTTATCATCAAGCAGCTGAAGGAAAAACATCTAGAAGCGAACAAAGAGCTCTTCTATACCTTTGTGGACCTGGAAAAAGCCTATGACCGGGTACCAAGGGAGCTGGTATATTGGTGCCTCAGAAAATGACAGGTCCCGGAGAAACTGGTACAAATGGTGATGACAACCTACCATGGGGCAAGAACAGTAGTTAGGACCAAATATGGAAGGACTGAGGAGTTCAACATGGGAGTGGGTCTCCATCAAGGATTGGGACTAAGCCCATTTCTGTTTATTATAATACTGGATGTGATAAGTGAAGAATTTAAAAGTGGCTTGCCCTGGGAGCTGCTGTTCGTTGACGATCTGGCCGTAATTGCCGAAAATTAGGTAGAGCTCCAGAGGAGGTGGTTGAAGTGGCAGATTGGTATGGAAAGGATGGGCCTGAAGGTGAACACCGGAAAGACAGAGGTCATGGCAAGCAGCAGGAGAGATGTGAAGGTGAACATCAGAGACAGAAACAACACAACCCTGAAGCAGGTCAGGGAGTTTAAGTACCTGGGAGTAACAATACCAGAGAATGGAGGAACCGAATGTACAATCAGAGCAAGAGTGTCAGCAGCTTGGGCCAAGTGGAGAGAGTTGTCCGGAGTCATCAACGACAAAAGGATGCCAAGAAGACTGAAGGTCAAACTGTACAACACCATCATAAGATCAGTACTACTGTATGGAGTGGAGGTCTGGACCATGGGAAAAAAGGAAGAGAGAATCCTAGAGTCAACTGAGATGATAATTATAGTGGGTGATTTTAACATCCACACAGATGCTGAGAATGACAGCCTCAACACTGCATTTAATCTATTATTAGACTCTATTGGCTTTGCTCAAAAAGTAAATGAGTCCACCCACCACTTTAATCATATCTTAGATCTTGTTCTGACTTATGGTATGGAAATAGAACACTTAACAGTATTCCCTGAAAACTCCCTTCTGTCTGATCATTTCTTAATAACATTTACATTTACTCTGATGGACTACCCAGCAGTAGGGAATAAGTTTCATTACACTAGAAGTCTTTCAGAAAGCGCTGTAACTAGGTTTAAGGATATGATTCCTTCTTTATGTTCTCTAATGCCATATAACAACACAGTGCAGAGTAGCTACCTAAACTCTGTAAGGGAGTTAGAGTATCTCGTCAATAGTTTTACATCCTCATTGAAGACAACTTTGGATGCTGTAGCTCCTCTGAAAAAGAGAGCTATAAATCAGAAGTGTCTGACTCCGTGGTATAACTCACAAACTCGTAGCTTAAAGCAGATAACCCGTAAGTTGGAGAGGAAATGGCGTCTCACTAATTTAGAAGATCTTCACTTAGCCTGGAAAAAGAGTCTGTTGCTCTATAAAAAAGCCCTCCGTAAAGCTAGGACATCTTTCTACTCATCACTAATTGAAGAAAATAAGAACAACCCCAGGTTTCTTTTCAGCACTGTAGCCAGGCTGACAAAGAGTCAGAGCTCTATTGAGCTGAGTATTCCATTAACTTTAACTAGTAATGACTTCATGACTTTCTTTGCTAACAAAATTTTAACTATTAGAGAAAAAATTACTCATAACCATCCCAAAGACGTATCGTTATCTTTGGCTGCTTTCAGTGATGCCGGTATTTGGTTAGACTCTTTCTCTCCGATTGTTCTGTCTGAGTTATTTTCATTAGTTACTTCATCCAAACCATCAACATGTTTATTAGACCCAATTCCTACCAGGCTGCTCAAGGAAGCCCTACCATTATTTAATGCTTCGATCTTAATATGATCAATCTATCTTTGTTAGTTGGCTATGTACCACAGGCTTTTAAGGTGGCAGTAATTAAACCATTACTTAAAAAGCCATCACTTGACCCAGCTATCTTAGCTAATTATAGGCCAATCTCCAACCTTCCTTTTCTCTCAAAAATTCTTGAAAGGGTAGTTGTAAAACAGCTAACTGATCATCTGCAGAGGAATGGTCTATTTGAAGAGTTTCAGTCAGGTTTTAGAATTCATCATAGTACAGAAACAGCATTAGTGAAGGTTACAAATGATCTTCTTATGGCCTCGGACAGTGGACTCATCTCTGTGCTTGTTCTGTTAGACCTCAGTGCTGCTTTTGATACTGTTGACCATAAAATTTTATTACAGAGATTAGAGCATGCCATAGGTATTAAAGGCACTGCGCTGCGGTGGTTTGAATCATATTTGTCTAATAGATTACAATTTGTTCATGTAAATGGGGAATCTTCTTCACAGACTAAAGTTAATTATGGAGTTCCACAAGGTTCTGTGCTAGGACCAATTTTATTCACTTTATATATGCTTCCCTTAGGCAGTATTATTAGACGGTATTGCTTAAATTTTCATTGTTACGCAGATGATACCCAGCTTTATCTATCCATGAAGCCAGAGGACACACACCAATTAGCTAAACTGCAGGATTGTCTTACAGACATAAAGACATGGATGACCTCTAATTTCCTGCTTTTAAACTCAGATAAAACTGAAGTTATTGTACTTGGCCCCACAAATCTTAGAAACATGGTGTCTAACCAGATCCTTACTCTGGATGGCATTACCCTGACCTCTAGTAATGCTGTGAGAAATCTTGGAGTCATTTTTGATCAGGATATGTCATTCAAAGCGCATATTAAACAAATATGTAGGACTGCTTTTTTGCATTTACGCAATATCTCTAAAATCAGAAAGGTCTTGTCTCAGAGTGATGCTGAAAAACTAATTCATGCATTTATTTCCTCTAGGCTGGACTATTGTAATTCATTATTATCAGGTTGTCCTAAAAGTTCCCTAAAAAGCCTTCAGTTAATTCAAAATGCTGCAGCTAGAGTACTGACGGGGACTAGAAGGAGAGAGCATATCTCACCCATATTGGCCTCTCTTCATTGGCTTCCTGTTAATTCTAGAATAGAATTTAAAATTCTTCTTCTTACTTATAAGGTTTTGAATAATCAGGTCCCATCTTATCTTAGGGACCTCATAGTACCATATCACCCCAATAGAGCGCTTCGCTCTCAGACTGCAGGCTTACTTGTAGTTCCTAGGGTTTGTAAGAGTAGAATGGGAGGCAGAGCCTTCAGCTTTCAGGCTCCTCTCCTGTGGAACCAGCTCCCAATTCAGATCAGGGAGACAGACACCCTCTCTACTTTTAAGATTAGGCTTAAAACTTCCTTTTTGCTAAAGCTTATAGTTAGGGCTGGATCAGGTGACCCTGAACCATCCCTTAGTTATGCTGCTATAGACGTAGACTGCTGGGGGGTTCCCATGATGCACTGTTTCTTTCTCTTTTTGCTCTGTATGCACCACTCTGCATTTAATCATTAGTGATCGATCTCTGCTCCCCTCCACAGCATGTCTTTTTCCTGGTTCTCTCCCTCAGCCCCAACCAGTCCCAGCAGAAGACTGCCCCTCCCTGAGCCTGGTTCTGCTGGAGGTTTCTTCCTGTTAAAAGGGAGTTTTTCCTTCCCACTGTAGCCAAGTGCTTGCTCACAGGGGGTCGTTTTGACCGTTGGGGTTTTACATAATTATTGTATGGCCTTGCCTTACAATATAAAGCGCCTTGGGGCAACTGTTTGTTGTGATTTGGCGCTATATTAAAAAAAAATTGATTGATTGATTGATTGAGTGACACTGAGAGATCGAGAGAGGAGTGAAGACATCAGAAGAGAGCTACAAATAAACACCATAAATGAGAAAGTTAGAGAGATACGGTTAAGGTGGTATGGCCATGTAGCCAGGATGGAAGAGGAGAACCCAGTTAAGAAGGTATGGGAAGCAAGCATACCGGGAAGGAGACCCCGAGGACGACCTCGTAAGAGATGGATGGATTGCATCGAGGAAGCTATGACCCACTTCGGAGTGAGACCGGAGTGTTTAGAGGCTGTTATTTCTGCAAAAGGAGGATCTACTAAATATTGATGTATTTTTTTGTTGGGGTGCCAAATTTATGCACCTACCTAATTTTGTTTAAAGAATTATTTCACACTTTCTGTAAATCCTATGAACTTCATTTCACTTCTCAAATATCAGTGTGTTCGTCTGCTATATGATATATTTAACTGAAATTGCTGATCCAAACAACCATTGATTTATAAAGGAAAATCATGGAAATCATCAGGGGTGCCCAAAATTTACATACAACTGTATATAGCACTTTTCCATCTGCAACAGATGCTCAAAGTGCTTTACAATAATGCCTCACATTCACCCCAATGTCAGGGGCAACTTATAAAAATGAACTAGCTGATTGTGCTTGACGTCACATTTCCCATGATCTTCCCCTATTCTCTTGTGTCCGACATCGTCAATGTGTACAATTGCATTGCGACACGGCTCAATGGCGACGCGTGGCATTATTCTAAGATTTATTGCAAATTAAGTAGCGATGACAAGGCCAGATATCGTTAAAAGATCACAGGGCGTGGGGGTGGGGGGGGGGGATCGATCCCTATAGCAATTTAATCAATTTTGAAGACGATGTGCGCCTGTGGCCATCAGTAAACTATACAAATATTGTTAATTATTTCATTTTGATGACCAGCTTTGGAACTCCTACTATACTGAATTGTAAGAGTATTTTTTTAGTGAACAACGTACATGCAAATAAAAACCTGATGCACAACTTGAAAATGAATCAATGTCATGGAAGTACATGGTTAAACGCATGTGATTTTATGAAGTTTAGTGTTTGAGTGGACTGATAAAAACCTTTGGCTGTAAAATGTATTTCCATTTTGTTTATGTTTTTCTAGGTTACAGTGTTGCCAGAGTTGGTAGGCAACTGGTACAGCTGGACCGTATCAAAAGTACCTCAAAAGGAGAATGTCAAGCCAGGACAGGATCTATTCTGCTAGTGCCAAAAGGAAGACAGCGGACGTTTGATGGTGGGTTGTAACAACAGCGACTGTGAGTGGAAATGGTTCCATGTCAGCTGCCTGGGATTGAAGAGAGCCCCCAAAGCAGGTACAGTAGTCTGTTGTACCCAACAAGCTGCCAGATCTAAGAAAAAGGAAAAGGCCCACAGCAAAGAAGGCACTCTGAAGAATGTTTAAGTAGTATTCTCAAAAAAGTGACACTCATGCTTTATGAAATGTAAGGGCATGTACATACTCCATGTATATGATAAGAATTTGAAAACATTGGTTTCTTGAGGCAGTTTATTTTCAAGTGCATTATGAATGTATGTCGAGTACAATAAAAATTGTAACAATTGATCTCTGCTGAATGGTAAGTGGAAACTGTGTACTTCCATTTATTCCAGTTAACTTTACCATACTGATGCTCAACAGTAATAAAGTCTCTAAAGAATAGATACAATTCTTAAGGTTAAGTTTTCATTAGTCCTTTCCTATACATTCAAGCTAGAATTGTTCATTCACAAGGCACAGCTGAAGGGCACAAGTTGGTCAGGACACAGCAAACTGTAACAATCATGTCAAGTGGTGTGTCTTCTTGTCTTTCCTTACACATGACAGTCTCCACAGGCAAAGTTGACTCTAAAATTGAGTACTTCCTTGGAACAAATCCAATCACTCATTCAACATGTATTCTGACATTCGCGATCTTCCTGGTCTCTTCAATTTTTAATGCAGAGAGTTGACTTTTACCACATGTAAAAGCAGGTATTGTTAGTTAGCACAGTAGAAACCAACACTGTCTGCAATGTCAAATCCTCAATCTGCTGGCACCAAATCTCCAGGAAGCAAATTTGTTAATATTGAATAGTTTTCAGTAATATGCGTGTCACTCACACGGCTGCCCCATACTTTTGAGATGAAGGAAATCACTCCTTGTGGGTTGACCACTATGAGAAATTTTGCAGTGTTATGGTGTTATGGTAACTGTCTGAATGAAAGTGGCATGGTTTTCTGTAACACTTCCCGTTCTGGCCAAAAGATTAAGAATGACAATCTGACATCCATGACTAGTAACCGATCAAAATGCGACTAGCAGTGGAAACGGAGACTCCAAAATGATAGGCTGAATCTTGGAATGGAGTGTTTAAACGTAGCTTCATCAGTTTCTCATTGTCATTTCTAAATGAATCTTCATTCATGGAAAGGTCATCTACTTTCTTTCGAACTTTATATATTTGTTCTTTGGCATCCTTCAGTCCTTCCTCAAGGCCATTTATATCAGAAGCTGACATCTCTGCGTTTCATGATCCACGCTCATGGGCTGGGCAGGGGTAGATTCGGCACCAACAGATGAAGAGGATGCAGATGTAATAGCTTCATTGTCTTCTGATTGGTCCAAGGTAACTGTCAATAATAAAAAAGATGTTAAATTTAAAGAATGATTCATTATCTTATAATATTACACACTCACTGTTTGATATCCCATTATTTCTATCAGTTGCTGGAGTGGGCGTTTAATTCTCATAACTCATACCTGCTTTAAAATTGATGCAATGGCTTGCTATGCGTTATGAAAAATTAATGCCCATTAATTTTTCATAACGCATAGCAATGGATTTGTATCAACAGAAAAGCAGGTATGAGTTTTGAAAATTTTTGGAAGGTGAGCACAGGAAAAATGTTCAGTGTAATAAAACACTTATTGACTGGTTACACACCCAGCCTGTCAATAAGTATATAATAATTTTTAATAAACTTTTACTGTAATAAAACTGTCAAATAATTATGCCAGGGTCAAAATGTATTTCACAGAGAGTAAAATATGTATAATTGATATGTATAATATGATGTATAATTGAGTGAATAAATAAATAATGAATCTGTATGAACAAATAATTTGTAATTTAACATGTTCAGTCACAATATTTTTAATGTATCAGCTTTGTATCAGATACATTACCAGCTAATGGATCCATTTTTTTAATGTATCAGCTCAACTTACATGTAACATCTTCACACACAGAGTCACTGGAAGTGGAAGGCTCCATGTCAAAGTTGTTGGCACCAACAGAATTCTGTGCTCTTCCTTGTCTTCTCTTCAAACGTTCACCACGTTCAACTGATCGAGCAACTGTTGCACTTTTGATTTTGGAGTGCCCAAAATGTATCTCATACGCAGGTCTTCCTACAAAGAATTTTTTTTCCCTATTATTTAAAAACACAAATGTCAGATCATTTATGGACAGTGTGGCAATATTTAAAATGTAACTGGTTTTGTCTTGGTTGCAAAATATTCACCTCGAATCTTGACACATGACTGTCGAGTCACTCAATGCATTCCCATGAGCCTCTCTGTATTTATTTATTTATTTATTTTTAAACTGGGATTTTCGCTTCCTTTATAATGTAACTTTTCAAAGTCTGTAACCCAGAGTACTGAATGTCCAACAGTTCAATTTTATTTATAAAAACTAGAAGCACTCAGAGAGTGCAAACCTCTGCCAAGGCCATAGGGTCACTGACCCTAAAGAGATTCCCTCCTTGGCACAGTGATCTATTCAACAGTTCAGTGTTACAACCAAAACTATGATACATACACTTTTCTTTCCTTTATATTTGACATCCTTGACCATGAAAACATACCACTAGAACTTGGAATCACTTTTATGTCTTTATTAGTTCAAAAGTTATTGTATAAAAACGATTTTTCGGTAATGGCGGTTTTCTTCTGGATCTAGCCCCATAACATTTGAAGCTACATCAAATCTGATGACACCTTACTGAATCAGTACAGATTCAGCTACAATTTGGTGTTAGTTGTGCATCTCTAGCTTCATTTGTCACCTCACACTGACACATTTTCTATTTTCCCTATATTTTTGCATATTCTGGATCACCAGATCCGGAATCCGGATCCGATCATCACCAAACTTTGTTGTTTGATAGAACATTTGACTACATATGTTACACCCTAATTTTTTTCAAGCCTTTCTGCCTTGTTTTTGTGGAGTTAGAAACTAGAATGTCAAAATTCCCCCTATCCCGCAATGGTGAAGAATCCTTTAAAAATTTCCTGGATCCGGATCGTGATCCGGATCACAACTAAAATTTAATCACTTGTTCCTCTTGTCATTTCCAACCACTCCACAAAATTTCATCAAAATCCGTTCAAAATGTTTTGAGTTATCCTGCTGACAAACAGACAGACAAACAAACAAACGCGACCGAAAACATAACTTCCTTGGCGGAGGTAATAAACTTACTCTTCACAAAATGCTCATCACATTCTCATGTGCATTTGTAGCTGGTGGGTTTTATGTCAGCTCTGTGCAGATTTGCGAGCCACTATCTTTGACGTCTGCGAGTTAATTCTTCGACTTTTGGCCCTTCACGCCGTTTAACAGCAAGTTAACAAAAAAAAAAACTTGACATTTTTGTGAACAGAATTTAGAACACTCGACAACTGCGCATATAACTGCCATTGTTGTACATCGAAGATGGCAGACTAGTGAATCAGAGAGGATCATGGGAAATCCGTGATGTCAGTGCAAAAGACCTATTGCTAACAGTTTTGAGTTGTCTCCCTCCATCTTGCAGAGATTTGTGGGTTGGAGACCTTGATTCTTGTTCCTGTAGGGTTCCTGTTGGCCTCAATCAAATGAACACTGTTTGAATCAAAACTGAAGTCACTACTTTACAGAATAGACCCACTTACAGCCTACGTCATCAAGAAGCTGCGTGCGCATTGAGGCAACAGAAGTACCGCCTTGGATTGTTTACGCGGCATTGTCAAACTCAGACAAGGAAGGAGAACACAAAAATAACGCCGAACATTCACCATCAAAATGTCAGGCTGTTGTGTCTATGGTTGTACGAACCGAAACACGCAGGAGGGACTGAAGTTTTTTCGCACACCAAGGGGTTCTCGGCTGTTCCAGAGCCACAGCAGGCGGCTGTGGCTTCAAGCCATCAAGCATGAGGATTGGACTGAGGACACCATAAAGATTGCGCGCGTCTGCGGTGCCCATTTTATATCAGGTAAGTGTGTTTAAGACACAGAACTCTTCAGCGATGTCATGGTATCTCACCTCCTGTACATGTCCGCAAATTACGTAGTCATACGCATCAAGAGATTTGTATGCTCGCAGCTTATCTCTTGTGTACACGATAGGTTTCTCAACCAAATACAGGTAAATATCACGCCACGGAATATCAGGCCACTTACTAATGTCATGGTCCCATTCAGTAACTGTGTAGGGATCTGGGAGCCGCTTGCCATTCGTTAAAGTGACCTTTTTAAAGTAAGCTGCGCAATCTTTCACTGATAATTACCGGCGTAGCTTGACAAGCCTCCGCTAGCCGCCATGCTTCCATTGCCTGGAGCCGTCAATGTTTGCAAACAGTAAATGGGTCTATACAGATCGACACAAAAAATTTAATCATTTTCTAACCTTTATTCATGCAATTTAGTCATTTCCCCACATCATTAATATTATTACATATAATACACACTTATGAAAGCTAACTCTACAATTTATTATTACTTATTTTTTATTTATTTAACCTTTATTTAATCAGCCGATCCTATGTCAGCGTGTCTCTGCACCCGAACGCTGAACAAAAGAGCATTTTCAGATCACTTTAACCCAAGTTTAAGTCAGCAATCTAATGCTTGATTACGCGGAATAACGCTAAACAAGATGGAGGCTGCTGGCAACAGCTCACAGGCTCAATCTGCCATCTAGTGGATTAAATAGAAATCTGTAACCGCAGACTGTGTGAGCTGTTTATAGCACTGACTGCTTCTCTTTTTAGCCCACGTGTTAAGTGTTTTTCACTGATACACAAAATTAAAGTAGATTAAATGTCCCCACTTCCTGTATGACGTCACAATCGGGCAGATTTCTGCCCACTATTTTTTTTTTTATATATTTATTTACAACAATGTATAACACACAAGTGAGGTAGTAGTAAACGTCTCAAATAAAAAATATAAAGTGCAATACAACAAAAGAAAAGGAAAAAAAACAATAGTATTCCAATTGTTATACAAGGGGTTATGCATTTGTAGAAAGTTTGCTCAACATATCTTAAATTGTTTAATATCTATTTGATTTAACACATTTTAGGGATTTTAGATACATTTCAAATTCTATTAAAAAAACTTTGTATTGGGGGGATGTGATTTGAGTAGTCTTTGTTTGTGTATAAAGAATTTGGCTAGACAGACGACTAAGTTGTAACACAGTTCAATGTCCTTATTTTGAAGAAGGGTTACAAAGGTTACAGTGTCTCTTGAAATGGGGCTTGGGTTTGTAATTTCATTTTGTATCCAGACCTGCAAGTGTTTCCAAAACATTTGCGTTTTGATGCATTCAAAGAATATATGGTCTGTTGTTTCTATATTCATTTCACAAAAAGCACACTTATTGTCATCTATATTAAATCGTCTGCTTAATAAATCTTTAGAAGGGTAAATAGCAGATTTCTGCCCACTAATTAGCCCGACAGATACTGGCCTCCATCTTGGAGTGGGAATTCCCACTCCTAAACGACCAATAGGAGAGCAGCGCTGGAATTCCCGCTCCTAAACGACCAATAGGAGAGCTGCGCAAGCGCCACATCAAAGTGAGGCTGACGTCAGCGTCTCGGCTGCCAACCAATCACAGGCTGGGAGAGAGGCCAGTATCTGGCCCAATTCAGGGCGGCTTGTCGGGCTACTCACTGATCTGTTTTTCTGCCCCTTTGCTACCGTGTGTGCCTGCCTCCTTTTCCGCGCGAGCGGAGGAGGCGTGGACCGTGACACCGTCGCTGTGGTCGCACAGTCGCTTCCTGCCCGTACTGTGCTAACCACTGAACAGTGGTACTAACGCTATCAGGCTGACATGGCTGTTCTGAGTAAAATACCTCACAACTGCTACGAAATTGGTCACACCTGGAACCCGTCGTGTGTTCGGTCCGCTGTGGATGTAACCTTGGGGGCTCTGGAGGTGTCTCTCAAAATATACGTCCCTCTTTATCTGGTAGGTTTTAGACAAGGAAGGAACCTAATATATTAGCCGGATTAATTAACAGCACAACGTTAACTAGCATCACCCAAATTGTAGCTTGCTGTGTGTGCACTCAAGTTCATGTTAAGGCATTAATGCAGAGTGCTTTTAGGGTGTTGAATTCACTACAAGCCCACGGGTAACGTTCGTGCAGTTGTCATTTTTAAGGGAAAGTTTGTAGCATTTTACAGACTCCTGTACTGTAACGCATTAGAACATAGAACTGACTGCACCTTCCCAGCTGGGCCAGCTAGTTTGAACTGATCGTCCTGTCAAGATGTTTGACATCTGACATCCCCTTTTGCCAGCGTTGTGGTAGCTAATGTTAGTTAGCTGTGTACAACAGAGCCTCTAGTGGCATTGCAGGGCTCCTGCAGATCCTTAAAAAGATTGACTCCTTTGATCTAAAAAAATAAGGCCTTAATTGGTATTAAAATGGCTTAAATCAGTCTTTGAAAAGTTTTAAAATGCCAAGACACAGGAAGTAAGATTATTTTTCACATTTTCTTCTGACACTGCTGCAGAAGCATATTGCATTCACTGGATTAAAAAAAAATTAACCACTGATCTCGTAATTACGAGTAATTATGAGAAAAGATCAGGTGTCTAAATTGTTTATATATATATATATATATATACACACACACGTCCGTACTTCCAGTCCCTCAGTAAAGAAGCGGGCTGAGCTCAGCCGATGATAACACACTGTAATCAAACACAAAGTGTGGATTTTCCCCTGAAGTGCTCCCTGATGAATGTCCAGGGAGGACCACGGGGCATCTTCCAGCTTTCACTCACACACTGAGGGACGCGGGGCTCACTCCCACCCGGACACATGCCAGTACGTGGGCCCCGTGCCCTGCCTCGCTGGAGAAGTTTCATTCATCCACGAATAGTTTAGTGGGAAATCCACACTTTGTGTGTACGTGGTGTATGATCACAGCACAGTGTTGGAGGTTACAAATTGGCCGATTTTCAATTATGACTCAGGAATTCTCACTCTTGTCTTTACCGACGGACTGGAAGTACAGAAGCACATTGTACGGAAGCGATTACACACACGTACACAAAAGAAAAAAATAGCCTGATCTCGTAATTATGAGAGCCTGATGTCGCAATTATGAGATCTTTTCCTATAACTACGAGATCCCGATGTTGTAATTACGAGATCAGTGGTAAAACTTTTGTTTTATTCAGTGAATGCAATACGCTTCCGTACGCTGCAGTTAAAAAGCTTAAATAGCTATATCTGTTATTTTGAGGGCAGTAGCTACCCGTATGTAGCCGTATTTGTACAGTGAACATCTATTGGTAAGTAGTGTCTCTTATTGGTCAGTATAGGTCATGTGATCAGAAAGCTACGTACTTGTGTTTGCTATTGATATGTAGGTTCCTAAACTATGTTAACTACAACTACTAACTCTAACCCTAATCATAACTCCTAACCATAACAATAACCCCTAACCATAACAAGGCTGCACGCCGTACAAATAGAACTTGGAATTATTAATATAGGTATGTACGGCCAGCCACTAACTATTTTGAGCCTGTAATACTAATCAAATTGTGGCAGCAAAACCAATAGTGGAGCGGATATGCGCAATATTGTGAATCCACAATTGGGAATTGTGACTTTGATAAAAGCATGAAATTTGACACACAGTTAGAGCATACCAAGCAGATAATTCTTTTTGGCTATAGGGGCATCGCAGAGGTGGCCATTTTCCAAGATGGCTGCCACGGGTTGTTTTATTTGTTGCTCAGGTTCTAGACCAGGGATGGGCATCGAGGGCCGAGACACTGCAGGTTTTCCATGCAACCATTCACCTCAGCAGGGTTGCACGGAAAACCTGCAGTGTCTCGGCCCTTTATGGCACATGATTGCCCACCCCTGTTCTAGACCAGTGATTCTCAACCAGGGTGCCATGATCGATCGTCAGGGGTGCCGTGGGTATTTTTCATATTCGCGATTATTTTTCATATTCGCGATTACCGTGAATTATTTATTTTATCCACAAAGCATAAAACGACTAAGAATCTGATGTCAAACGTGCTGCAGCCTCGCTCTCGTCTTAAGGTGGGACAAGAACAAGGAGGCTGACAGGCCGATTAAAACAGTGCCGTCTCCTTCAAAAGCCGTCTAAAACGCGGAGCTGTTGGTGTGTGTGTCTGTGCCTGTGTGTGCGCGCGCGCGGAGTTAACAGGCTGCAGACTGCGAGGGAGGGGGTGGGTGAGGGAGATTCTTGAATGCAGGCGCGACAAGTTCAGTGCGCAGCGAGCACGGAGCAGAGAGAGGATTTTAACCCAAGTGAACGTTAACAAAACGGAAACATGAAGCTGCCTTTGCTTCTCTCTGAACTTTCTCTAAAGGTGTGATTCTGCCGTTACCGTCCTGTTCACACCATGTGCGCGTCGTATGCTGAATTTATGAGATCATGAGATGAAATAAACGGTCATATAGCTTTAAAAACATATTTAAAAAATGAGAATATATGAATGAACTGAGCCACAAAAAAAAAACAATGTTCAGACGCACAGATCACAAAAAGCAGGTGAGAACTCTGAACTTTAACGGCTGTTATTTTCCAAAGGTATTTATTTGTTCAATATGGGCTTAATGCAGTGTTTAAGCACAAAACGTGACTGATGAGGAGAAACAATTTCAGAAATGCAACAGAAACAACCACAAATCAGAAAAAGTTGCACCATTCCCAGTTTCTCCACTCACAGAAACCAAACGTTCTTCCAGAGTTGTGTAATTATACTACAATAGTAGAATATAAAGAAGGGAAAAAAAGAAAAAAATAGACAATATATTTGTCAATCGCAATTATTTGTCTGACAATTAATCGTCTCCAGAAATTCCTAATCGTGACAGCCCTACTTGAGATCAGAGTGCAAAATGCTTGAGGATTTTCGAAATGCGGTGTTTTCTGTATCGATTTTCTATTGCAATAATTGGGTTTTGCGCAAAACCAGAGGTAATAGCATTATAATATTATTTTGGTTGGTGGTGTGCCGCAGGATTTTGTAAATACAAAAAGGGTGCCGCGGCTCAAAAAAGGTTGAAAATCACTGTTCTAGACCATCAAGGCTCTTGATTTCAGTGGCTAATCCTACATATTCAAGGATGAGGAATGCAGTAGTATTATTTACAACATGCTACCACCTACATAACAACACATGGCTAGTATTCAGGTCATAAAATAATTGTAAAACCATTAAAATATGTAATATTGGTGATATTATACATGTTTTCGAACTGTGACAAATGAGAGTACAGTACCCTACTTCTCAATGTTTCATTAATTGCTGTTTACAAGAATTTTCCAGTAGAGGGAGGTCTAAAAATAGTATGACTTGCAGCAGCTTTTTCTCATCCACTACACTCTGCAGAAAGAATTGTTGTTGCAGATTTGTTTGCTGCAAGAAACGTATGAGCAGTTTTTCTCAGTACTCAACAATGAACATGTGAAAATTTTTAATTAAATGCATTTATATACTCAACAAAAATATAAATGCAACACTTTTGGTTTTGCTCCCATTTTGTATGAGATGAACTCAAAGATCTAAAACTTTTTCCACATACACAATATCACCATTTCCCTCAAATATTGTTCACATACCAGTTGAAATCTGTGATAGTGAGCACTTCTCCTTTGCTGAGATTATCCATCCCACCTCACAGCTGTGCCATACCAAGATGCTGATTAGACACCATGATTACTGCACAGGTGTGCCTTAGACTGCCCACAATAAAAGGCCACTCTGAAAGGAGCAGTTTTGTTTTATTGGGGGGGGGGATACCAGTCAGTATCTGGTGTGACCACCATTTGCCTCATGCAGTGCAACACATCTCCTTCGCATCATCCGTGAAGAGAACACCTCTCCAACGTGCCAAACACCAGCGAATGTGAGCATTTGCCCACTCAAGTCGGTTACGACGACGAACTGGAGTCAGGTCGAGACCCCGATGAGGACGACGAGCATGCAGATGAGCTTCCCTGAGACGGTTTCTGACAGTTTGTGCAGAAATTCTTTGGTTATGCAAACCGATTGTTTCAGCAGCTGTCCGAGTGGCTGGTCTCAGACGGTCTTGGAGGTGAACATGCTGGATGTGGAGGTCCTGGGCTGGTGTGGTTACACGTGGTCTGCGGTTGTGAGGCTGGTTGGATGTACTGCCAAATTCTCTGAAACGACTTTGGAGATGGCTTATGGTAGAGACATGAACATTCAATACACGAGCAACAGCTCTGGTTGACATTCCTGCTGTCAGCATGCCAACTGCACGCTCCCTCAAATCTTGTGACATCTGTGGCATTGTGCTGTGTGATAAAAATGCACCTTTCAGAGTGGCCTTTTATTGTGGGCAGTCTAAGGCACACCTGTGCACTAATCATGGTGTCTAATCAACATCTTGGTATGGCACACCTGTGAGGTGGGATGGATTATCTCAGCAAAGGAGAAGTGCTCACTATCACAGATTTAGACTGGTTTGTGAACAATATTTGAGAGAAATGGTGATATTGTGTATGTGGAAAAAGTTTTAGATCTTTGAGTTCATCTTATACAAAATGGGAGCAAAACCAAACGTGTTGCGTTTATATTTTTGTTGAGTGTATGAGCACTATGTTTATTAATCCTTATTATTAAGCGAGCTAGCTAACATATTTGGCTAACATCAGCAATCTAGCTAAGTAGCAAGCATTTATGAAGGGGCTGTGAGTACATACGCACCATATTTCAAACTGATTTGAACATGTTATTTCATTGGTCAAATCATCGGTATTCAGTTGGTTTGGGTCCAATGCCGATCTCAGTTTTTGGGTCTAATCTGTATGTACATTTGTACACTTTCAGCTGACCTTGACTGGCCTGATGCAGCTAACTGTACTCTTCCATGTGACTGTGCTGGCAGCTGACAAATCTTCCTGGTGGTTTCAGCTGATGCTGGATTGGTGGTGCTTGAGCTAGTACATACTGTTCTTTAAGTAGCATAGTGAATTGTGAGACAATGGCCAACCTATTCAAGTTAGTGGACTCTACTGAGCCTGGAATGTCAGATACACATGCCTGAAATGTCCAGCTAATTCAACACGTGGCAGAGATGGGGCAGGATACAAGACCGTAGCTGAACTTCTTGTATCACCAGAAGCTACCAGAACCTGTTGTGACCTCCTCTGCTGTGGATGCAAGAAGAGATGCAGTGGAAAGTGCAAATGTTTCAAGGCAAAGCTTAAGTGCACTGTGCTTTGCCACTGAGGTAGCTTTGCATTTCAGCATTCACTGTAACTGTCTAACCTCTTTTTTTTTGTTGGCATTAAAAACAAACAAGCAAACAAAAAAAAAAACCCCATTAGATTTCATTGATTTAGATGAAAGCTTTTAAAGATACACTAATCCAAATTCAAACGTTTGACCTAATGGTGGCGCGAGAGGGAAGGTCCTAGGGTCACCAAAATCAATATGCTTCATCCTCAGGGGACCATGAATGTTTCCAGATAATTTGAAAAGAATCAGATGAAAGTTCTAGGAATTAACACGCTAATGAGATAACTCTTCTGTGGCGGACACAGTGACAGTCCATGAAAAACCATAATATGCTTTCCTGACTCATTGTTTGGGGATATAAATAGTACCACTGCATTCCCCATCCTTAAAAATGTAGGATTAGGCACCAGGATCAAGACCTTTGGTGGTCTAGAGCCTGAGCTACTGATAAAACAACAATGCGTGGTGGCCATCGTGGTGGCTGCTTCTGCAATGCCCCTATAGCCAAAAATTATCTTTAGGGTATGCTCGAACACTATGCCAAATTTCATGCTTTTATCGTCAAAATCATGATTCATCTACATATCTGCTCCGCTACAACAAATCTCTTGCTTCTTACTGGGATGCTCAGAGCAGACACACTTCCAACTAGCTTGACGCAACTGTATGGCATGGTTGAAGTGTGAATTTTAGTAAACTTGTCATTTCAAGAAACACTTTGGGTGTGGCTTAGATCAGTACCGGGGAATGTGTTTGAGATGCAGTGCATTTTATGCAGCAAATCCTTCAATCTTGTCATAGTGGGAATCAAGGCAGTGGAATCCCGCATGCAAAGTGAGAAATATAAGGCTGCCAAATCACTGCACCACTATTTGCTAGGTATAGTCCTATTCTGCCTTCATCTCTACTACATCTCTGCGGCCATACCAGTGCTAGCAGATCTTCAAACAGCACTTGGCTGTATACCTACCTTATTATGATGTTGGCCTTAAATTTCATTTTGACTGGCATTAAAAAAGTCTTAAATCTTAAGTCTATCTTGCATTAAGCTGTAAGAACCCTGGCAGAGACCCACGATATTATTTTTAAGGTGGAGACTTTGTAGCCATTAAATGGACATGGAAAGCAACACTCTCCATAGCTGACAATCAGTTCACCCTATTGAGGTTTCAAATCCCGCAGAATCTTGTGAGATCTCTGATAGGTGGTTTTCACTGTAACATGTATGTTAAATTGTATTATATACATTATTCTGTGTGTGTGTGTGTGTGTGTATATATATATATATATATATGTATATATATATATATATATGTATATGTATATATATGTATATGTATATATATATGTATATGTATATATATGTATATGTATATATATATATATATGTATATGTATATATATCCATCCATCCATTTTCTTCCACTTTATCCGGAGTCGGGTCGCAGGGGCAGCAGCTCAGGCAAAGCCACCCAGACCTCCCGATCCACACACACCTCCCCCAGCTCCTCCGGGGGACACAAGGCGTTCCCAAGCCAGCCGAGAGATGTAGTCCCTCCAGCGTGTCCTGGGTCTTCCCCGGGGCCACCTCCCAATGGGACGTGCCCGGAACACCTCTCCAGCGAGGCGTCCAGGAGATATATAGATATATATATATATATATATATGGTTTAATGGCTCTTCCTATTTTTAAAGATTAGTATCATCCCAACAGACTGAAAGAAAGGAAGCATTAGCTATATTAGACTGGGAGTTTTTGGTGCTGCACTTTTTTCATTCAACTGGTACTGCACTGTTTTCTGTGCAGCACTCTGTAGCACTTTATGCACCAAGGTAAACATCGGTGTAGCTCAGTGCACCATGGTCACATGACTTTGCAAAATGGTGGACAAGGCAGACGTGTGACTTTGATCATTTGTTCTGTTTATATATATATATGTGTGTATATATATATATATATATATATATATATATATGTATGTATGTATGTGAGTGCATCCAGAAAGTATTTGCAGTGCTTCACTTTTTCCACATTTTATGTTACAGCCTTATTCCAAAATAGAGTAAATTCATTTTTCCCCTCAAAATTCTACTCACAACATGACAACATAAAAAGTTTTTTTTTTTGTAATTTCTTGCAAATTTACATTAAAAATGTGAAAAACTCAGAAATCACATGTACATAAGTATTCACAGCATTTGCTCAATACTTTGTTGATGCACCTTTGGCAGCACTTACAGCCTGAAGTCTTCTTGAATATGATGCCAGAAGCTTTGGGCAGTTTTGCCCATTCCTCTTTGCAGCACTGCTCAAACTCCAGCAGGTTGGATGGGAGCGTCGGTGCACAGCCATTTTCAGATCTCTCCAGAGATGTTCAATCAGATTCAGGTCTCGGCTCTGGCTGGGCCACTCAAGGACATTCACAGAGTTGTCCTGAAGCCACTCCTTTGATAGCTTGGCTGTGTGCTTAGGGTCATTGTCCCATTGAAAAATGAATCGTCACCCCAGTCTGAGGTCAAGAGCGCTCTGGAGCAGGTTGTCATCCAGGATGTCTCTGTACATTGCTGCTTTTATGTTATCGTTTCCTCACTCATGACTTGTCTCCCAGTTCCTGTCACTGAAAAACATTCCCATAGCATGTTTCTGTGTAGGCTCTCAGTTGTCCAGGTGGTTTCCATAGTAGAGAAGCTTGAATCTTCGACTGGACTGGGTTGCTTGACGCGAGGACGTTTCGCTTCAAATCGCAGAAGCTTCCTCAGCTAAAATTCTTGCTCTGGTAGTCTGACTTCTATCTTGACTCTTGTAGAGAAGAATAAACAGAAGCCACAAAAGCTGGAGTTTTAAACCTAACCAGACCCCTCCTACTGAGAGGCAGACTGCTATAGGCTAGTGACTAAACAATAGCTCTAATTGGCACCTATTGTGCTGTAGTTAGCACCCTCCTAATGACAGGGCAGCTGTCCCTCCTAATGAGGTTATGGATGCCTCTCCTGTCGGCTCCCTTGACGACTCTCCTGAAGACGTGAATGACTCATTACCATGAACAAAAGACTGAAACTGCTTTGACCTGAGTACCCCATTGTAAACAGGGGACAAAGCGTGTCTCAGACCCCCTCCCCGGTTAAGGCTGGGTTTCAACTGTTTCACATAGAATGCCTCCTTGACCCCTCTCTCAAACCATTTCTTCTCTCTGGCTAAGATTTTAACTTCCTTGTCCTCAAACGTGGTTAGTGTCTTTAAGGTGGAGATGAACTGCAGACTGAGGTTCACTGACGCCCTCTCTGGTGCTGGTATATCCTTTTGTGTAAAGGTTGCTTAGTCTCACCTATGTAGTGTTCCTTACAGTTTTCCTGACATATGATAGAATACACTACATTGCTCTGTTTGTAACTAGGGATCCTGTCCTTAGGGTGAACTAATTTCTGTCTCAAGGTGTTAACCGGTTTAAAGTAAACTGGGATTTTGTGCTGTCTGAAGATCCTCTGTAGTTTTCCCCTACTCCTGCTAAATAAGGGAGAGACACTCCTCTTCTTCTTCTTCAACACTGAGTTGATGTGTTCTGTAAAGTCCTCAACCTCCTGTTGCTTGATTTTAACCCATGTGTCATCGACTTTACAGAACACATCGACTCGGTGGACTTCAATATCAAGTTCACACGTGAGGATGCCAGAAACAACCATTTAGCCTTCTTGGACTGTGATGTTACGATTGGAGAGAATAGGCAGCTCCAGACAGGGGTTTACAGAAAACCCACGCACACTGACCAATATCTGTTCTTTGACTCAAACCACCCCCTTGAACACAAGCTCGGGGTGATCAGGACTCTTCAACACAGAGCCCTACAGGTGCCCACAACTGCAGAGGGAAGGGCTAAAGAACAACAACTTGTCCGGAAAGCCCTCACAGTATGTGGGTACCCACGATGGTCCCTGGACAAAGTGCAGAAGTCCCAGAGAACAAAGAGACCACATAGACAGGAGACAGAGACAAGAAGAAGATGAGTGTCTCTCTCTTATTTAGCAGGAGTAGGGGAAAAACTACAGAGGATTTTCAGACAGCACAAAATCCCAGTTTACTTTAAACCGGTTAATACCTTGAGACAGAAATTAGTTCACCCTAAGGACAGGATCCCTAGTTACAAACAGAGCAATGTAGTGTATTCTGTCAGATGTCAGGAAAACTGTAACGAACACTACATAGGTGAGACTAAGCAACCTTAACACAAAAGGCTATACCAGCACCGCAGAGAGGGCGTCAGTGGACCTCAGTCTGCAGTTCATCTCCACCTTAAAGACACTAACCACACGTTTGAGGACAAGGAAGTTAAAATCTTAGCCAGAGAGAAGAAATGGTTTGAGAGAGTGGTCAAGGAGGCATTCTATGTGCAACAGTTGAAACCCAGCCTTAACTGGGGAGGGGGTCTGAAACACGCTTTGTCCCCTGTTTACAATGGTGTACTCAGGTCAAAGCAGTTTCAGTCTTTTGTTCATGGTAATGAATCATTTACGTCATCAGGAGAGTCGTCAAGGGAGCTGGCAGGAGAGGCATCTATCCCATCATTAGGAGGGACAGATACCCTGTCATTAGGACGGTGCTAACAAGAGCACAATAGGTGCTAATTAGAGCTATTGTTTAGTCACTAGCCTATAGCAGTCTGCCTCTCGGTAGGAGGGGTCTGGTTAGGTTTAAAACTCCAGCTTTTGTGGCTTCTGTTTATTCTTCTCTACAAGAGTCAAGACAGAAGTCAGACTACCAGAGCAAGAATTTTAACTGAGGAAGCTTCTGTGATTTGAAGCGAAACGTCCTCGCGTCAAGCAACCCAGTCCAGTCGAAGATTCAAGCTTCTCTACTATTCCCATAACATGATGCTGAAACTGCCATGCTTGACTGTAGGGAGGTCCCTGGTTTGCTCCAAACATGACGCCTTTCACTCACACCAAAGAGTTCAGTCTTTCTCTTTAGACCAGAGAATTTTGTTTCTCATGTTCTGAGAGTCCTTCAGGTGCCTTTTGGCAAACTCCAGGTGGGCTGCCATTTGTCTTTTACTAAGGAGTGGCTTCTGTCTGGCCACACTATCATACAGGCCTGATTGGTGGATTGCTGCAGAGATGGTTGTCCTGGAAGGTTCTCCTCTCTGCAGAGAGGAATGCTGGAGCTCTGACAGAGTGACCATCGGGTTCTTGGTCACCTCACCTGACTAAGGCCCTTCTTTCCCAGTTGCTCAGTTTAGATGGGCATCCAGCTTTAGGAAGAGTCCTGGTGCATCCAAACATCTTCCATTTATTGGTGATAGAGGCCACTGTGCTCATTGGGACCTTCAAGGCAGCAGAAATGTTTCTGTGCCCTACCCCAGATTTGTACCTCGAGATGATCCTGTCTCAGAGGTCTATAAGCAATTCCTTTGACTTTATGCTTGGTTTGTGCTCTGACATGCACTGTCAACTCTGGGACCTTGCATGTAAAGAGGTGTGTGCCTTTCCAAGTCATCATCCAACTAAGCTGTAGAAACATCTCAACGATGATCGGTGGAAACAGGATGCACCTGAGCTCAATGTTGTTGTTGTTGTCCATTCGGCCGCTCCTGTTTTTGTTCTGGGTCACCACAGCGGATACAGCCAGTTCCGCACTGGTATTTGGCACAAGTTTTACGGCGGATGTCCTTCCTGACGCAACTCCAGTGTTACCTGGAGAAACACACAGCCACTGCTTAGCTTCTGAGATTTGACAGGATCAGTTTGACACAGAGCAGACCAGCTGCATTTATTGCTAGACAAAATGGTTGATAAATAAAAAACAAACAAGCAAAAAAGGACAATTTTGGGTTCCGTGTATACAATTATAAGTAAGTCATTTTTATAAGTAAAGTACAAAGAAGTATTGAAAAATGATTACTAAACTATGGTTTATTATACTACACTAGCATGTCATGTGCAGCTATCAAGGCTGCTAGGTGGGTAGGGCCGGGTTTTACGCAAATGCATAATGTTCCGTGGGCTGGACCATCTCATTTCAGAATGGCTGCTTCAGACTCGAATTGGAGACCCAGCCAACGAGTGCTCTGCATTATGGAGTCAGTCTCCAAAGTGACTCACCAGTCGGTTCTAGTGCTTGTCACAGATATTTTGGCATCCACTCTGTTTACAACTGCTATGGAATGTTTGTATGATTGACATCTGACCATGTGACTTTCAGATAGCAGCGGTTTTAAGGAGACGGAAGAAGGATTACTACCTAAAAAGGCTTCTCCCTGAGATCCTGCAGTCTACCTCTTTTCTCACAGCAAATGGAGGTCTCTACATTGTGTTCTTCTGCATTCTTCGGTCAGTAGCTATTACATAGTCAGCCACTCACTTTAGTAGATACAAAGGTGCTTGTAAGAAAATGTCTGTGTGCCCCAGGTACATAGGAGTGCAATTATCTTTGGACACAAAATGTGCCATCAGATAATCATAAACCACACAATCAATAGTAAATTTTGTGCTGGCTCAGTGTATGTGTTTCACAAAGCAATATGCTCAGGGACAATGATGTTCCTATCTGTTTTGTAACCAGTTGGGGGGGGGTGGGGGTGGGTAGCCTATCCAAGCTGTAATTAAGCAAGAGGCGAGGTACACTCTGGACAGGCAGTCTCATCTTCTCATTTACACTCCCACTCACACCTGCAGCCAAATTTGAGTCATAAATTTGCCTAACCTATCTGCCTTTGAAAGTGGGAAGGAATCCAAGCAAACACGGGGAGAACATGCAAACTCCAAACAGAAAGGAAAAGGTCGGAAGCAAACCCGTGAACTTCTCTCTGTAATGCAGCAGTGCAAAACATTAAGCCACCATGCTGCCCATGTGCTATGAAAAAAAAATATGTTCTTGTGTATCTAACAAAGCATCACAGGGTTAAATTTAATAACATCTCTCTATTTAAAAAACAAAACAGCCCAGGAGAAGGATTTTATGTACCCGTAGCATGGAATCTCTTCTACTATATATCAAAAAAGTCTACACATTTGTTGACAGAATTGCCAACTTTTATTTTCTAAACAATGTTTGAAGCATGTATTCTGTAAACCCAACTGTGTCATGAAGTAGCCTTTATATAACCTTGCTACCACACATGGTGGAATCAAAGGGACAGCTAGCCACGACAAAACATTTTCATTGGTAATATAAAGATGAAAACTTGCCAAAGAAAAAGGCAGAGCGATGTTAGATTAAACTGAGTGTTTAAATGGTGAAGCAGAGTTGTTCAGTGAAAGCTTCGATGCTTGTACTAATGTCTTCTTCGCCGTGTGTTATCGTCACAGAAGCTCATAGTCATACTGACTAGGACTTGACCAAAATGGATTTTTAAGGCCCGATAATTTTCAGCAAGGTTTGGAGGCCCATATTTGCTTGCAGTGAAAAGTGTCAAAAAGGTGTCAAAATTTAGTGTAACGCACTCTTAACAGAAAACTTTCTTTAAATGTTTTGCAGCATATGTTTAATTGACAGAACCTTCCAACATGAGCTTCACACAAAAAATACAAGGAGCTACAAATAACATTATGAAGTCGAACAAATTAACTTCAGTTGCAGCGGCTACCACACACTCACATCGCCTCAATTTGGAAAACGGACTGTTTCAAGTTTAGTGCACATAAACAGTGTCAAATGTATATGTGTTGTCTTAATTCTGATGTGTGCCATTATTACGGTAAACAAGTAATAATTGTGGATTAATTGCTGTTTGTCTGTGGAATGTGAGTGTGGAAATCTCGTTGTTGTAATGACAATGATAATAAAGCTATCCATCCATCCATCCATTCATCCATACAAAGACAAGATATTTAATGTTAAAACTGATAGACTTTGTTGTTTTTGTGAAAATCTTTGCTCATTTTGAAATGGGTGCCTGCAACACATTTCAAAAAAGGTGGGACAGGGTAACAAAAGACTGGGAAAGTTGATGAATGCTCAAAGAACACCTAATTGGAAACAGGTTAGTGTCATGATTGGGTATAAAAGGAGCATCTCCAAACGGCTCAGCCATTCACAAGCAAAGATGGGGTGAGGATCACCACTTTGTGAACACCTGTGTGGAAAAAATAGTCCAACAGTTTAAGAACAATCTTTCTCAATGTTCAGTTGCAAGGAATTTAGGGATTCCATCATCTACAGTCCATAATATAATTAGACGATTCAGAGAATCTGGAGAACTTTCTACACGTAAGCGGCAAGGCCGAAAACCAACATTGAATGCCCGTGACCTTCAATCCCTCAGGCAGCACTGCATTAAAAACCAACAGCATTGTGTAAAGTATCTTACCGCGTGGGCTCAGGAACACTTCAGAAAGCCATTGTCAGTTAACGCAGTTCGTTGCTACATCTACAAGTGCAAGTTAAAACTCTACCATGCAAAGCGAAAGCCATACATCAACAACATCCAGAAACGCTGCCGCCTTCTATGGGCCTGAGCTCATTTGAAATGGACAGACGCAAAGTGGAAAAGTGTGCTGTGTTCTGATGAGTCCACGTTTCAAATTGTTTTTGGAAATCATGGACATTGTGTCCTCCGGACAAAAGAGGAAAAAGACCATCCAGATTGTTACTAGTGCAAAGTTTAAAAGCCAGCATGCGTGTTGGTATGGGGGTGTGTAAGTGCCCATGGCATGGGCAACTTACACATCTTTGATGGCACCATTAGTGCTGAAAGGTACATCCAGGTTTGGATCAACACATGCTGCCATCCAAGCAACGTGTTTTTCAGGGACGTCCCTGCTTATTTCAGCAAGACAATCCCAAGCCACATTCTGCACGTGTTACAACAGCATGGCTTTGTAGTAAAAGAGTACAGGTACTAGACTGGCCTGCATGCAGTCCAGACCTGTCGCTCATTGAAAATGGGTGGCGCATTATGAAGCGCAAAATACGACAACGGAGACCCCAGACTGTTGAACAACTGAAGTCGTACATCAAGCAAGAATGGGACAGAATTCCACCTACAAAGCTTCAACAGTTAGTGTCCTCAGTTCCCAAACGCTTATTGAGTGTTGTTAGAAGGAAAGGTGATGTAACACAGTGGTAAATATAACACTGTCCCAGCTTTTTTGAAACATGTGGCGGCATCCTATTGAAAATGAGCAAATATTTGCACAAAACAATAAAGTTTATCAATTTGAACATTAAATATCTTGTCTTTTTGGTGTATTCAATTGAATATAGGTTGAAGAGGATTTGCAAATCATTGTATTCTGTTTTTATTTACATTTTACACAACGTCCCAACTTCATTGGAATTGGGGTTGTATGACACAGTCCTCTAAAGGCCCTGGCACTTTCACGACTTTAATCCACGCACTTGCGCACACTCTGCCATGCAAGAGAGTAAACTTCTCTTAAACTCATTGTAAACCGGTGTACACTGTGCACGGTTTTGTGCAAGTGCACATAGAAAATTTTGAAATGTTAAGAATTTCCATCACGCATTAATGACGTGAACATTGCGCACACAGTTTAAAAACACTGCGTGTGAGTGCAAGTGATTGCATCAGCACACCACATCAGAGCACAGCTCGTCTGAACGACTATAATGAGATGTTAAATCTATCATAAATATACTTTTATAACCGCACACTAGAAGGAAAGAACATGCAATGGTTTTACAAAGCCATTACAATATAAACATGACAAATAATTACCTTTTTAGATGGCTCCAAATGCTTTCTCCAAATCATTCATTGCGCGCGAGTAAAGCTACAGCTGGAACAGCCCTCTGTGATTCCGGAAGCAATTAGAGGCATTTTCAACAGCCAATTTGAAGAGAAATTGATTAATCCTCTATGAAATAACTATTTTATATACGCAGCATCCAGTGCACAATGCATGATATCCAGTGGAACAAAGCGTGGCGTCCAGCTGGGAACACAGCGGGTGGGATCGTCACGAAGATGTGCGTGCAAGTGTTAGGGCACCTTTAGAGCTGTGATTGGTTGTAACGGAAAGGGGAGGAGATATAAAAAACAAATGCGCTCTGCCCTCCTAGTCATGAATGGACAGTGAAATCAACTGATCATATAATCTGAACCACATTAAGATGTGTAATTGTGAGGATAACTTTAAGATGATGAAACCCAGTAAAATTAAATGAATTGTTACACAGCTTGAAAATGTTTGAACATACCTCATTCACATGCCGAATATCTTTATATTAAAAGCGTGCATGCGTGAGTGTGTGAGTTTATTCAGTACGTTCATTGTGAGTGCACAGTAAATTTTGCAAAGTAAAATTTACTCTGCCGAGATAATATTTGGTCCCCAGTCCAAATAGAGTTAAATATACTCTATGACAGTGTAAAATCAACTCTGTCACAGTGTAAAATCAACTCTTATTGGAGTAGAAACACTTGATTTAACAAGACGGTAGAGCTGATTTCACTCTATAATAGAGTGTATTTTACTATTTAGACTGGGACCAAATATTCTTGCGGTAGAGTAAATTTTACTCTGCAAAATTTATTGTGTACATAACATAATTGTAAATATGTTAAAATGAGACAAAAGCCTAAACAATTTATAAATACATTAAGACAGTAATTTAACATAAAATAATTACGTAGATCAAGCGGGTAGCATGTTACTGACTCACTGTCATCCTACATATGGAGAATATCTCTGCTTCCTCTGTCTTTTTTGCCATTTTCTGTGCGTAACACACTCTTATGCTTCTTAAAAGTCCTTCTTACTCTTACCAGTTTTCTAAGAAATGTCTTTGAGAAAGTGTAAGATTTTTCTTACAATAATGTCACTAGGAGCTATTTTAGCCTTAGGCTGTTTCGTGGATTCAGGCCCTCCTCTTTAAGGGATAAAACCTAGATGAAAAACTTTCTGAATCATAGTTTTTCATCATGTTCCTGTTTCACTAAGTGAGGCTGTGCGTTGAAGATGATCGTGAAGTTGCTCTGCTGCTTTAACGAGCATTTAGCACTTTATATACAGTTTATAAATGTTCCATGGAAACTATTAACTTTTGTTTTCATGTGACATTGAGTGAACCCCTCTCTTCACTCCAAGTGGCAACACTCAAGCTCGCATTTTGGCCCCACGCAGGAAGTGCAGTTGCTTGACTGGCCACTTGAGGCTGACTCCAAAACAAAAAACATTCCCATAGAAGGCCATTTTAAATCATCCAACTTTAGAGCAGAAATAAACATGTTTACAGTCTGACACACAAGACTATTTTGGTCTCTGTAGATAGTTTATGCCTCCGTGACAACTGTATGGAGGTGAAATTTTTTTTTTGTGACTTGTTAGTTAAAGATGTTTTAATTAATATGATTCTGCATAATTGTGGGCATGGTTGCTTTGTGCGACAGCGGCTGTGTATGACTACTCCTCTCATAGCCACCGACTGAAACAGAACCACTCATTTTTGTGTCTGTATGTTGTATTTTATTACAAACACCTGGAATAATATGGTTTGTTGTCCTTTTTACAAATTCATGCTGACTGAAACTTTCGTCTTGATATTGTGTTCTAACTGTGGTATCACTTTTAACAACTGTTGGTAGGTCCACTTAATGCATGATTACTGAGGAAACATGCGGCAGATAACATTTTCTGTTCACATCAAAGTAAACCATTAAGAGAACCACAGCCCAGTCACCGAAAATATGATTTAATAAACACACAAACCCAGATTAGCTATTAGCTTGTGCTTTGGACTCAGGAGGGGGGCATGTTCAGGTGTTTTCTGTCACACATGGAGTAACCTGTGCTCCGCCCATTTATGCATTGATGAGTTCATCATGAATCAGTGTGGGCGGGGCTCTCAACATGGCGACACCCAGAAAAGGGGGTTTATTTCGGCTATTCTGGGTCTCGACAGGTGATGTCATGCAGGCTCTGTCCTGTATATATACAATCTATGCTCCTCTCCTTTTCTCTCACACTCCCCACCCCCCAGTCCCCTGTCTTGATTCAGACACGGTCTCTGCTGTTTAGTGTTTTCTCCTGTTAATGAAGCACTGAGGTTTTTGGAAATACAAAGCCTTTATCTGTAAAATAAACAGTTCATTTCTGAATGTAACAGCAGCTACGGACGACTGTGGATTATGTAATGAAGGTTTTGATTATTTTCTTTTACTCAGATGGAGAGAGAGACACTGCTTTCATCTGTGCTCTGCAGCTAGCTCAGAGTGAAGCTGTAGACCACAGCCTGTGAAGGCAAAACTTGGCAACAAGTGAGCCGCTACATCCAGCGCTGTAAAAATAAACTGTCATAGTGGCTGGTATAAATGGCCAATAATCGGTCGACCCCTAATACTGAAATCTACTGATCAAATAATTTGTAGCACAGTTTAATAACATTATGATTAAACATAATTTGGGGGGGGGTTTCCCAGTTATATTCTTATCATTGATTCTTTAATCTTCAAGTACAACTCCAAGTCAACAAGCCTTTAGTTTATTTAACTACTGTAGGTTTTTCCTTTATTGAACAGGGCACCTTAGATTTTTAAATAAAATGCTTTGTAATAATTCCGCTATTATTTCTTCTTACGTGAGTAATCTGGAAAACTAAGCCCATAAGTGTGTAGGTACAACCCCTGGCAATAATTATGGAATCACCGGCCTCAGAGGATGTTCATTCAGTTGTTTAATTTTGTAGAAAAAAGCAGATCACAGACATGACACAAAACTAAAGTCATTTCAAATGGCAACTTTCTGGCTTTAAGAAACACTATAACAAATCAGGAAAAATAATTGTGGCAGTCAGTAACGGTTACTTTTTTAGACCAAGCAGAGGGAAAAAAATATAGACTCACTCAATTCTGAGGAATAAATTATGGAATCACCCTGTAAATTTTCATCCCCAAAACTAACACCTGCATCAAATCAGATCTGCTCGTTAGTCTGCATCTAAAAAGGAGTGATCACACCTTGGAGAGCTGTTGCACCAAGTGGACTGACATGAATCACGGCTCCAACACGAGAGATGTCAATTGAAACAAAGGGGAGGATTATCAAACTCTTAAAAGAGGGTAAATCATCACGCAATGTTGCAAAAGATGTTGGTTGTTCACAGTCAGCTGTGTCTAAACTCTGGACCAAATACAAACAACATGGGAAGGTTGTTAAAGGCAAACATACTGGTAGACCAAGGAAGACATCAAAGCATCAAGACAGAAAACTTAAAGCAATATGTCTCAAAAATCGAAAATGCACAACAAAACAGAGGAACGAATGGGAAGAAACTGGAGTCAACGTCTGTGACCGAACTGTAAGAAACCGCCGAAAGGAAATAGGATTTACATACAGAAAAGCTAAACGAAAGCCATCATTAACACCTAAACAGAAAAAAACAAGGTTACAATGGGCTAAGGAAAAGCAATCATGGACTGTGGATGACTGGATGAAAGTCATATTCAGTGATGAACCTCGAATCTGCATTGGGCAAGGTGATGATGCTGGAACTTTTGTTTGGTGCCGTTCCAATGAGATTTATAAAGATGACTGCCTGAAGAGAACATGTAAATTTCCACAGTCATTGATGATATGGGGCTGCATGTCAAGTAAAGGCACTGGGGAGATGGCTGTCATTACATCATCCATAAATGAGGTCCCATCTTATCTTAGGGACCTCATAGTACCATATCACCCCAATAGAGTACTTCGCTCTCAGACTGCAGGCTTACTTGTAGTTTCTAGGGTTTGTAAGAGTAGAATGGGAGGCAGAGCCTTCAGCTTTCAGGCTCCTCTCCTGTGGAACCAGCTCCCAATTCAGATCAGGGAGACAGACACCCTCTCTACTTTTAAGATTAGGCTTAAAACTTTCCTTTTTGCTAAAGCTTATAGTTAGGGCTGGATCAGGTGACCCTGAACCATCCCTTAGTTATGCTGCTATAGACTTAGACTGTTTCTTTCTCTTTTTGCTCTGTATGCACCACTCTGCATTTAATCATTAGTGATTGATCTCTGCTCCCCTCCACAGCATGTCTTTTTCCTGGTTCTCTCCCTCAGCCCCAACCAGTCCCAGCAAAAGACTGCCCCTCCCTGAGCCTGGTTCTGCTGGAGGTTTCTTCCTGTTAAAAGGGAGTTTTTCCTTCCCACTGTTGCCAAGTGCTTGCTCACAGGGGGTCGTTTTGACCGTTGGGGTTTTTCCGTAATTATTGTGTGGCCTTGCCTTACAATATAAAGCGCCTTGGGGCAACTGTTTGTTGTGATTTGGCGCTATATAAATAAAATTGATTTGATTTGATAAATGCACAAGTTTACGTTGATATTTTGGACGCTTTTCTTATCCCATCAATTGAAAGGATGTTTGGGGATGATGAAATCATTTTTCAAGATGATAATGCATCTTGCCATAGAGCAAAAACTGTGAAAACATTCCTTGCAAAAAGACACATAGGGTCAATGTCATGGCCTGCAAATATGTAGTCTGGATCTTAATCCAATTGAAAATCTTTGGTGGAAGTTGAAGAAAATGGTCCATGACAAGGCTCCAACCTGCAAAGCTGATCTGGCAACAGCAATCAGAAAAAGCTGGAGCCAGATTGATGAAGAGTACTGTTTGTCACTCATTAAGTCCATGCCTCAGAGACTGCAAGCTGTTATAAAAGCCAGAGGTGGTGCAACAAAATACTAGTGATGTGTTGGAGCGTTCTTTTGTTTTTCATGATTCCATAATTTTTTCCTCAGAATTGAGTGAGTCCTATGTTGGGCTACCGCTTCAGCCTCATATTGAGCCAGAAAAAACACTGTTTAGCCATGTTGTCCACAGATCACAGCTATAACACGTCACAAAAGTCTGAAATGAGTTTTTTGAGGATTTGTGGAACAGATGGAGATAATGCTTTTTATTCACACTATTAGGAAATTATTGGGAGGATTCTACTCCTGGTCTGGTGGCTTTGGGTCTGCACTGCCTGCCTCTTATTTTGCCATCCTCCTTGAGCGCAAGAGCAGGTGAGATTCTTCAGTTTTTTTGTTGTTGTTTTTCACAATTGCATCTCTCCCTTTAGACCTGTGCAGTGAATGCTTATTGCAAAAAGGTGTTTTCATTTTTTTTTTTTATAAATACGTTTAAAATAGGCTTGAGCCATTTTATGTGAGCACCTGTAGAAATGGCACTGTAATAACCTAGTGACAGTGAGCTCTATACAACACACAAAAATGTATATTTTAAGTAGCATACATTTTCAAATCAATAAAAAAAAATGTCAATCTCATGCTTGAAAAGGCTAGCATGATGTGTCCCTGAAACAGTCTTTTGTTGTATGTGGTGCACACAAGTCCTTATAGACTTGCTCTTGAAGGGAAATGGGTCTGTGTTCTCTTCAATGCATTTACAAGTCATGTCGTCAAAGTTCTGAGATGAGTTTACTCTCATGCATGGCAGAGTGCATGCAACTGCACGGATCAAAGTTGTGCAAGTGTCAAAGGGCCTTTACTTGTGTGAAGCGCCTTGAGGCAACTTTGTTGTGATTTGGCACTATACTCGTATAAATGAAATAAATTGAATTAAATGAAATTGAAATTCTGCTGGCTAAGTAGAAAACCCTTGTCGTACCGGGTCACTTCACTTTCACTTTATTTATTCAATGTCTCCAAAGGAGCAATGAGCTGTACAGCAATGGGTAAAAGCAAAAACGAAAAGAAAAGCAAAACACACCAAACATTCAGTACACAAGGGGGACACAGTACAGACCTGAATTGATGGAAATGGAACCGAGTTACCTAACACGATTTGTCAACCAACCGTAAGTACCTGCTTCTCTCCTCTGGTCAGCATTCAGAACAGAGGTAGCCACAGGAACAAAGGAGTGCTTATATCTGTTGCTCCTCACCGTAGGAAACCTAAGCCTTGCTCCAGATGGCAAATAACAAAATTCACCATGGAGAGGGTGGGCCAGATCAGATAAGATTCTCTGAGCCTTACTCCTCAACTGTCTGGAAAAAAAGTCAGACAGTGAGGTATGCTGGGCCCCCAAGAGCTTGCTGCACAATTTTACAATGTTGTGAAGTGGCTTCCTTGCCTTGATGTGCTGGTACGGAAACCTCAGCATTATCGAAAAAGTTAAAACAGATTCAACACAAGATTTATAAAATAGGGTCATTATTGTCCTGTCCACTTGAAAATATGACAACTTACGAAGACAAAACAGATGCTGCTGACCCTTCTTATACAGCAGGTCTGCATTGTCATTAAAGTTCAACTTGCTATCTATCAGCGTTCCCAAGTATTTATAGTTGTCCACATGCTCCACCTGTTGGCCTTTGATTGTAGTGGTTTTGGGTGAGGACTCCACCTGTTGGCCTTTGATTGTAGTGGTTTTGGGTGAGGACATCCGTTTCCGAAAGTCAATAACCATATATTTTGTCTTGACAACATTCAGCTGCAAGTAGGAGTCGTCACACCACTGAACCATATCTGCCATGACATGGCCATGTTCCCTTTCATCACCATGCAGGAGACTGATTATAACAGAGTCATCTGCAAATTTTAATATATGGCGATTCTTATAGTGGCTACGGCAGTCATTTGTATACAAAATATACAAGAGAGGGGACAGCACACAACCCTGTGGTCAGCCAGTTGAGGAATACAAAACATCAGAAAGGCAACCATTTACCCTCACATGCTGAGATCTCCCTCTTAAAAAGTTCAAAATCCAACCTGCCATAGTAAAATCCAGTTTAAAATCCTTAACAAGCTTATTTATTAAAATATGTGGTTGGATAGTGTTAAAAGCAGAAGAAACGTCTAAAAAAGAAGACGTGCATATGCCTTAGGACTTTGTAAATGCTTCAGGACCAAATTTAAGAGGGTGGCAGTAGCATCCTCCACACCTCGACCAGCCCTATAAGCAAACTGAAGAGGATTGAGTAAATGCTCCACTTGGGAAAGAAGTTCATTCTTCATCAGTTTTTCAAAAGACTTCATTACTAATGAAGTAAGAGCTACAGGTCTAAAATCATTGAAGACCTTGGGGGATTTGGTTTTGGCCACAGGGATTATTTTGCTTTGTTTCCAAACATTAGGAACCCTCTGTTCATTGACTGACATTTGAAATATATCAAAAAAGACTGGGCCTAGTTGTTCTGCACAAGAGGATAATAAACGGCCGCAGATATTGTCTGGCCACAGACTTTTTTTTGGCCTTGGTTCTTCTTAAACAAGTAACCACAGCCTGTTCATTAAAAGGAGGAGAACCTGGTCATAACAAGTCATTTTTCCATTTACTAATTTCATGATTAAAATCCAGAGACTCAAATCTCAAGTAAAAAGAATTAAAATCTTGCACCTTTAGCCTTCCTGATCTCAGTTTTAATCTCCCTTTGAAGCTTTAGCACCTCTTCCCGATTTCCCTCACGAAAGGCTTTCATTTTCCTGTTGATTAAAATTCTTACAGATCTTGAAAACCAAGGTTTACTGTTCGGATATAGTTTAACAGTCTTTTTAGGAATCAAAAGATCTTCACAGAAGGTTACATAGCTGCTGATAACATCAGTCAGCTCATCAATATCAGATGAGCTTTCTTTAAAAATATCACAGTCAGTGCTTTCAAAGCAGCCTTGAAGGCCCATAACAGCATCCTCCGTCCACAGCTTGGACTGCCTGGTCAAAGCTCTGCCCTTCCTCAAAACAGAGTGATACATTGGGATGAGCTGCACGCAGTTGTGGTCAGAACTCCCCAAAGGTGGGAGAGAGTAGGACCTATACGCTCCTTTAACCGAACCATAACACATGTCCAAGATTTTATTTTGCCAAGTTGCGCATGTGACATTCTGATAAAAGTTCCTCAGAACATGTTTCAGAGAGCATTGGTTAAAATCACCAAGAACAAAGATGGGCGCATCTGGACTTCTAGACTGCATCTTTTGAGTCACATTAAGAATAATCTCAGACGCTCTGTCGACTTTTGCTTTGGGATGCACATACGCCACAATAACAAATATTTGTGGAAATTCTCAGGGTAAATATGGTGGGTGTAAGGATACCGCTAAAGCTCTCCATCTTCAGTGCAGTGTTTGTCTCTCACAATGACATTCTTACACCAGCGCTCATTGACGTAAAGACACACTCCTCCCCCCTGTGATTTGCCAGTCACATCTACGTCACGATCGAGACAAAGGGGTTCCCTGAAGTTATCCAGTGCCAAATTTGTGTCCTCGTCGTTATCCGTAAGCCAGGATTCCATTATCGCTATTGTGTGCACCTAAAGTGTGTAGCATGGCCTTGTATATGCTGATGCTCTGTACGCTGACATTTTATATGTCCTCTTTGATCACACTCCTAGGAGAGGGCTGCTGACGATATACATGACAAACCTGGTAATAAATGCTGCATTCACAACACCTTTTTTTGTTTTTGCTTAGAAATAAACCCCAGATAATTCACACAATGTTATCTTGTTATCAGGCCACTGAGACACTGTTCCGAATGGGAGTGACCCGAGGCTTTCTCAAACCCATCAAACATGGCGAGGTATGAAGACAGGAATGTAGTTGTGAATGTGAAAGATCAGTTATAACACAACACTGCATCGGGGCTACACAGTGACGCGCGTCTCTGACTCCCTGTAGGTGTTCTTGTTCTGTATAACTGCATCACTCTTCATGTTCTTTTTTCGGTCAGTATTCAGTAATTCTTATTTTTGCCCTTCAAATGTTAAAAGTGGCTATTTAAAGTTTGACTTCACACAAATTTTGGATTTTATATGACAGGTGTAAGGATGGGCTCAAAGGCTTCACATTCTCTGGACTAAAGTAAGATGTTGCTGTTGATGCAAAAGTCTGCAGCAGATTTGTGACTACATTTTGAGACAGCTCACAAAGCACATGTGAACTCTGTGTTCCAGGTTTGTCATTGGGAAGGAGGAGATACCCACTCACTCTGCTGTGACAGAGCAGGAGTACCCACAGGTCCATGCAAGGACCACAGCTGTAGAAAGCCAGGAGTTGCAGGTCTCTAGGAGGAAAAGACTGATTGATTTCACCAAGAAACTGCTGGAATCAGTGTGAGAGAACAAGCCTCTTTAAAGAGATGCAGACAGTCATAAGGGTGTTGTAATGTACCAGGTGTTGAATTCTTATTTTTTACTTTAAATCAGATGCAAGTTTGGTCCCAGACACAGATGTTGTAAACATTACGAGGACAACTGCATAGCCTACTGCATTAAAGTAAGAGCCTTTCTCACTCATGTTACTGCTACTGTGTGGTACTGATAAACGGACTGCATTTATTTATTTGAACAGTAACATGGTTATGTTGTATAACACAGATTAATGCATATTGGACTGTGTGTTAGTTTCATGATGTCACAAAGGTTTGGCTTCCTTTTATTGTCCAGGGCTTTGTCAGGATGTTCAGCGTGGGCTACATGATTCAGTGTTGTCTTAAAGTTCCATCAGCTTTCAGGCAGATGTTCTCCAAACCATCACTGCTGCCCTCACTCTTCTATAATAAAGAGAACTTCCAGCTGGGTGCCTTCCTTGGCTCTTTCGTCAGCATTTACAAGGTTTGTGTCAGTCTCATGGTTTTTCTATAACCTCTTTACAATATGACAGGGGTCACTGTGCAAAAAATGTACTGGTATCTCTTATTTACCAGTTAAGTATGATTGAGATTTTGTGTTGGATATGCTCAAAGTCCCACAATTCTATTTCTGTGCATATAGAAAGTATGTTGCTATTTGCAAAATTTAGGCTGAACACTGCTCATTTAAAATTTTTTTCAGTGTGTCACAGAACTTTGTGTCTGAACTCGTGTTTGCACTTTGTGACATACTCACACATCTCGTGGGAGAGTGATGCACTGTTTCGCCAGTGGCCATTACAAGGCTTCAGATAACTTGCTTGCCTCTACTGGTGGTTGGCTCTCACTGCGGTATTGTATCACTTCCTGTTCCGGAGCACAGCGGTGTTTTTCTGTATCTGTTAGCTGTTTAATCTGCGCAGTTAGATTGATCTAGTTATCTAGATTACGATTTGTTTCCCAGTGTAATCTTTACGTGCCTTAACTAAAGCACTCATTCTGCTGAATCACCTCTAAATTATTTACACATTATTCACTTTGCGTGTTTTTAGGAATCCGCTAGCTTAGCGTAGCTACTAGCTCTTAGCCGATTTAGCATGGCGGCTTCTCCTGTCTCTCCCGCACTTTTCTGCTCTGGGTGTGAAATGTTTAGTTATTCCTCGGCCTCCTTTAGCAGTAACGGTACTTGTAATAAGTGTAGCTTATTCGTAGCTTTGGAGGCCAGGCTGGGCGAATTGGAGACTCGGCTCCGCACCGTGGAAAATTCTACAGCTAGCCAGGCCCCTGTAGTCGGTGCGGACCAAGGTAGCTTAGCCGCCGTTAGTTCCCCCCTGGCAGATCCCGAGCAGCCGGGAAAGCAGGCTGACTGGGTGACTGTGAGGAGGAAGCGTAGCCCTAAACAGAAGCCCCGTGTACACCGCCAACCCGTTCACATCTCTAACCGTTTTTCCCCACTTGACGACACACCCGCCGAGGATCAAACTCTGGTTATTGGCGACTCTGTTTTGAGAAATGTGAAGTTAGCGACACCAGCAACCATAGTCAGTTGTCTTCCGGGGGCCAGAGCAGGCGACATTGAAGGAAATTTGAAACTGCTGGTTAAGGCTAAGCGTAAATTTGGTAAGATTGTAATTCACGTCGGCAGTAATGACACCCGGTTACGCCAATCGGAGGTCACTAAAATTAACATTAAATCGGTGTGTAACTTTGCAAAAACAATGTCGGACTCTGTAGTTTTCTCTGGGCCCCTCCCCAATCAGACCGGAGGTGACATGTTTAGCCGCATGTTCTCCTTGAATTGCTGGCTGTCTGAGTGGTGTCCAAAAAATGAGGTGGGCTTCATAGATAATTGGCAAAGCTTCTGGGGAAAACCTGGTCTTGTTAGGAGAGACGGCATCCATCCCACTTTGGATGGAGCAGCTCTCATTTCTAGAAATCTGGCTAATTTTCTTAAATCCTCCAAACCGTGACTATCCAGGGTTGGGACCAGGAAGCAGAGTTGTAGTCTTACACACCTCTCTGCAGCTTCTCTCCCCCTGCCATCCCCTCATTACCCCATCCCCGTAGAGACGGTGCCTGCTCCCAGACTACCAATAACCAGCAAAAATCTATTTAAGCATAAAAATTCAAAAAGAAAAAATAATATAGCACCTTCTACTGCACCACAGACTAAAACAGTTAAATGTGGTCTATTAAACATTAGGTCTCTCTCTTCTAAGTCCCTGTTGGTAAATGATATAATAATTGATCAACATATTGATTTATTCTGCCTTACAGAAACCTGGTTACAGCAGGATGAATATGTTAGTTTAAATGAGTCAACACCCCCGAGTCACACTAACTGTCAGAATGCTCGTAGCACGGGCCGGGGCGGTGGATTAGCAGCAATCTTCCATTCCAGCTTATTAATTAATCAAAAACCCAGACAGAGCTTTAATTCATTTGAAAGCTTGTCTCTTAGTCTTGTCCATCCAAATTGGAAGTCCCAAAAACCAGTTTTATTATTATCTATCGTCCACCTGGTCGTTACTGTGAGTTTCTCTGTGAATTTTCAGACCTTTTGTCTGACTTAGTGCTTAGCTCAGATAAGATAATTATAGTGGGCAATTTTAACATCCACACAGATGCTGAGAATGACAGCCTCAACACTGCATTTAATCTATTATTAGACTCTATTGGCTTTGCTCAAAAAGTAAATGAGTCCACCCACCACTTTAATCATATCTTAGATCTTGTTCTGACTTATGGTATGGAAATAGAAGACTTAACAGTATTCCCTGAAAACTCCCTTCTGTCTGATCATTTTTTAATAACATTTACATTTACTCTGATGGACTACCCAGCAGTGGGGAATAAGTTTCATTACACTAGAAGTCTTTCAGAAAGCGCTGTAACTAGGTTTAAGGATATGATTCCTTCTTTATGTTCTCTAATGCCATATAACAACACAGTGCAGAGTAGCTACCTAAACTCTGTAAGGGAGATAGAGTATCTCGTCAATAGTTTTACATCCTCATTGAAGACAACTTTGGATGCTGTAGCTCCTCTGAAAAAGAGAGCTTTAAATCAGAAGTGTCTGACTCCATGGTATAACTCTCAAACTCGTAGCTTAAAGCAGATAACCCGTAAGTTGGAGAGGAAATGGCGTCTCACTAATTTAGAAGATCTTCACTTAGCTTGGAAAAAGAGTCTGTTGCTCTATAAAAAAGCCCTCCGTAAAGCTAGGACATCTTTCTACTCATCACTAATTGAAGAAAATAAGAACAACCCCAGGTTTCTTTTCAGCACTGTAGCCAGGCTGACAAAGAGTCAGAGCTCTATTGAGCTGAGTATTCCATTATCTTTAACTAGTAATGAGTTCATGACTTTCTTTGCTAACAAAATTTTAACTATTAGAGAAAAAATTACTCATAACCATCCCAAAGACGTATCGTTATCTTTGGCTGCTTTCAGTGATGCCGGTATTTGGTTAGACTCTTTCTCTCCGATTGTTCTGTCTGAGTTATTTTCATTAGTTACTTCATCCAAACCATCAACATGTTTATTAGACCCCATTCCTACCAGGCTGCTCAAGGAAGCCCTACCATTATTTAATGCTTCGATCTTAAATATGATCAATCTATCTTTGTTAGTTGGCTATGTACCACAGGCTTTTAAGGTGGCAGTAATTAAACCATTACTTAAAAAGCCATCACTTGACCCAGCTATCTTAGCTAATTATAGGCCAATCTCCAACCTTCCTTTTCTCTCAAAAATTCTTGAAAGGGTAGTTGTAAAACAGCTAACTGATCATCTGCAGAGGAATGGTCTATTTGAAGAGTTTCAGTCAGGTTTTAGAATTCATCATAGTACAGAAACAGCATTAGTGAAGGTTACAAATGATCTTCTTATGGCCTCGGACAGTGGACTCATCTCTGTGCTTGTTCTGTTAGACCTCAGTGCTGCTTTTGATACTGTTGACCATAAAATTTTATTACAGAGATTAGAGCATGCCATAGGTATTAAAGGCACTGCGCTGCGGTGGTTTGAATCATATTTGTCTAATAGATTACAATTTGTTCATGTAAATGGGGAATCTTCTTCACAGACTAAAGTTAATTATGGAGTTCCACAAGGTTCTGTGCTAGGACCAATTTTATTCACTTTATATATGCTTCCCTTAGGCAGTATTATTAGACGGTATTGCTTAAATTTTCATTGTTACGCAGATGATACCCAGCTTTATCTATCCATGAAGCCAGAGGACACACACCAATTAGCTAAACTGCAGGATTGTCTTACAGACATAAAGACATGGATGACCTCTAATTTCCTGCTTTTAAACTCAGATAAAACTGAAGTTATTGTTCTTGGCCCCACAAATCTTAGAAACATGGTGTCTAACCAGATCCTTACTCTGGATGGCATTACCCTGACCTCTAGTAATACTGTGAGAAATCTTGGAGTCATTTTTGATCAGGATATGTCATTCAAAGCGCATATTAAACAAATATGTAGGACTGCTTTTTTGCATTTACGCAATATCTCTAAAATCAGAAAGGTCTTGTCTCAGAGTGATGCTGAAAAACTAATTCATGCATTTATTTCCTCTAGGCTGGACTATTGTAATTCATTATTATCAGGTTGTCCTAAAAGTTCCCTAAAAAGCCTTCAGTTAATTAAAAATGCTGCAGCTAGAGTGCTGACGGGGACTAGAAGGAGAGAGCATATCTCACCCATATTGGCCTCTCTTCATTGGCTTCCTGTTAATTCTAGAATAGAATTTAAAATTCTTCTTCTTACTTATAAGGTTTTGAATAATCAGGTCCCATCTTATCTTAGGGACCTCGTAGTACCATATCACCCCAATAGAGCGCTTCGCTCTCAGACTGCAGGCTTACTTGTAGTTCCTAGGGTTTGTAAGAGTAGAATGGGAGGCAGAGCCTTCAGCTTTCAGGCTCCTCTCCTGTGGAACCAGCTCCCAATTCAGATCAGGGAGACAGACACCCTCTCTACTTTTAAGATTAGGCTTAAAACTTTCCTTTTTGCTAAAGCTTATAGTTAGGGCTGGATCAGGTGACCCTGAACCATCCCTTAGTTATGCTGCTATAGACGTAGACTGCTGGGGGGTTCCCATGATGCACTGTTTCTTTCTCTTTTTGCTCTGTATGCACCACTCTGCATTTAATCATTAGTGATCGATCTCTGCTCCCCTCCACAGCATGTCTTTTTCCTGGTTCTCTCCCTCAGCCCCAACCAGTCCCAGCAGAAGACTGCCCCTCCCTGAGCCTGGTTCTGCTGGAGGTTTCTTCCTGTTAAAAGGGAGTTTTTCCTTCCCACTGTAGCCAAGTGCTTGCTCACAGGGGGTCGTTTTGACCGTTGGGGTTTTACATCATTATTGTATGGCCTTGCCTTACAATATAAAGCGCCTTGGGGCAACTGTTTGTTGTGATTTGGCGCTATATAAAAAAAAAAATTGATTGAAATTGAATTGAATTCTGCCCTTCCTTTGGGGAGTGGCAAACAGCAGTTTTTTTTCTGCTTAAAGGCAAAGCAAGGCATGTTGATTTGTATTGTACATTCATGCACAAGGCAATTCAAAGTGCTTTCCACAGATAGAAAAATACAAACAGAACAACACTCAGATTAAAATAACTAAAAGTTAGAGTAATTAAAATAAGCTTTATGAGACAGCTGCAGTAAACAGTGTTTTCAGCCGTTATTTAAATGAGTTGACTGTCCACTCCTCAGGGTTTCCGGGAGTTTGTTCCACAGGTGAGAAGCATAAACGCTAAAATATGGTTCACCCTGTTTGGTTCTAACCCTGGGAACACTAAGCAGACCTGTTCCTGATGACCTGAGGGGTCTGAATGCTTCATACCCCACGAGTAGATCTGAGATATATTTACGCCCAAGACCATTTAGTGACTTATAGACCAGTAACAGGATTTTAAAGTCGATCCTTTTATACACAGGGTGCCAGTGCAGTGATCTAAGTGTGATATAGTCTATTTTCCTGATGTTAGTCTGGACTCTGGCAAGAGCATTCTGAATGAGCTGCAGGTGCATGATTGATTTTTTTTTTTTTTTGATAAACAGCACTTTAAATGTAAAAAATCAAAAAATATAATTATAAGCTACATTTATAGAGCTCCAGGATCAGATATCAATACTTTTGTGGATAGACTGACTGATATGTACAACACAATCAATAATAACAAGCTTTTGTTTGTCTGTGGAGATTTCAATATTGATTTTTTTTTTTTTTTTTAACCCTTATGGTCAATTACAAATAACTGAATTTCTAAACTCTATGTTTTGTATAGGTCTGTATCCTGTGATCACACATCCAACCAGTATAACTAGGAGCACATCAACACTCATTGACAACATATTAACAGATGCCATTGTAGGGAATATAATCAATCAATCAATCAACTTTTTTCTTATATAGCGCCAAATCACAACAAACAGTTGCCCCAAGGCGCTCCATATTGTAAGGCAAGGCCATACAATAATTATGAAAAACCCCAACGGTCAAAACGACCCCCTATGAGCAAGCACTTGGCAACAGTGGGAAGGAAAAACTCCCTTTTAACAGGAAGAAACCTCCAGCAGAACCAGGCTCAGGGAGGGGCAGTCTTCTGCTGAGACTGGTTGGGGCTGAGGGAAAAAACCAGGAAAAAGACATGCCTTGAAGGGGGGCAGAGATCGATCACTAATGATTAAATGCAGAGTGATGCATACGGAGCAAAAAGAGAAAGAAACAGTGCATCATGGGAACCCCCCCACAATCTACGTCTAAAGAGGCATAACCAAGGGATGGTACAGGGTCACCCGATCCAGCCCTAACTATAAGCCTTAGCGAAAAGGAAAGTTTTAAGCCTAAGTAGAGAGGGTATCTGTCTCCCTGATCTGAATTGGGAGCTGGTTCCACAGGAGAGGAGCCTGAAAGCTGAAGGCTCTGCCTCCCATTCTACTCTTACAAACCCTAGGAACTACAAGTAAGCCCGCAGTCTGAGAGCGAAGCGCTCTAATGGGGTAATATGGTACTACGAGGTCCCTAAGATAAGATGGGACCTGATTATTCAAAACCTTATAAGCAAGAAGAATAATTTTAAATTCTATTCTAGAATTAACAGGAAGCCAATGAAGAGAGGCCAACACGGGTGAGATATGCTCTCTCCTGCTAGTCCCCGTCAGTACTCTAGCTGCAGCATTCTGAACCAACTGAAGGCTTTTTAGGGAACTTTTAGGACAACCTGATAATAATGAATTACAATAGTCCAGCCTAGAGGAAATAAATGCATGAATTAGTTTTTCAGCATCACTCTGAGACAAGACCTTTCTGATTTTAGAGATATTGCGTAAATGCAAAAAGGCAGTCCTACATATTTGTTTAATATGCGCTTTGAATGACATATCCTGATCAAAAATGACTCCAAGATTTCTCACAGTATTACTAGAGATCAGGGAAATGCCATCCAGAGTAACGATCTGGTTAGACACCATGCTTCTAAGATTTGTGGGGCCAAGTACAATAACTTCAGTTTTATCTGAGTTTAAAAGCAGGAAATTAGAGGTCATCCATGTCTTTATGTCTGTAAGACAATCCTGCAGTTTAGCTAATTGGTGTGTATCCTCTGGCTTCATGGATAGATAAAGCTGGGTATCATCTGCGTAACAATGAAAATTTAAGCAATACCGTCTAATAATACTGCCTAAGGGAAGCATGTATAAAGTGAATAAAATTGGTCCTAGCACAGAACCTTGTGGAACTCCATAATTAACTTTAGTCTGTGAAGAAGATTCCCCATTTACATGAACAAACTGTAATCTATTAGACAAATATGATTCAAACCACCGCAGCACAGTGCCTTTAATACCTATGACATGCTCTAATCTCTGTAATAAAATTTTATGGTCAACAGTATCAAAAGCAGCACTGAGGTCCAACAGAACAAGCACAGAGATAAGTCCACTGTCCGAAGCCATAAGAAGATCATTTGTAACCTTCACTAATGCTGTTTCTGTACTATGATGAATTCTAAAACCTGACTGAAACTCTTCAAATAGACCATTCCTCTGCAGGTGATCAGTTAACTGTTTTACAACTACCCTCTCAAGAATCTTTGAGAGAAAAGGAAGGTTGGAAATTGGCCTATAATTAGCTAAGATAGCTGGGTCAAGTGATGGCTTTTTAAGTAATGGTTTAATTACTGCCACCTTAAAGGCCTGTGGTACATAACCAACTAACAAAGATAGATTGATCATATTTAAGATTGAAGCATTAAATAATGGTAGGACTTCCTTGAGCAGCCTGGCAGGAATGGGGTCCAATAAACATGCCGATGGTTTGGACGAAGCAACCAATGAAAATAACTCAGACAGAACAACCGGAGAGAAAGAGTCTAACCAAATACCGGCATCACTGAAAGCAGCCAAAGATAACGATACATCTTTGGGATGGTTATGAGTAATTTTTTCTCTAATAGTCAAAATTTTGTTAGCAAAGAAAGTCATGAAGTCATTACTAGTTAAAGTTAATGGAATACTCAGCTCAATAGAGCTCTGACTCTTTGTCAGCCTAGCTACAGTGCTGAAAAGAAACCTGAGGTTATTCTTATTTTCTTCAATTAGTGATGAGTAGAAAGATGTCCTAACTTTACGGAGGGCTTTTTTATAGAGCAACAAACTCTTTTTCCAGGCTAAGTGAAGATCTTCTAAGTTAGTGAGACGCCATTTCCTCTCCAACTTACGGGTTATCTGCTTTAAGCTACGAGTTTGTGAGTTATACCACGGAGTCAGACACTTCTGATTTAAAGCTCTCTTTTTCAGAGGAGCTACAGCATCCAAAGTTGTCTTCAAAGAGGATGTAAAACTATTGACGAGATACTCTAACTCCCTTACAGAGTTTAGGTAGCTACTCTGCTCTGTGTTGGTATATGACATTAGAGAACATAACGAAGGAATCATATCCTTAAACCTAGTTACAGCGCTTTCTGAAAGACTTCTAGTGTAATGAAACTTATTCCCCACTGCAGGGTAGTCCATCAGGGTAAATGTAAATGTTATTAAAAAATGATCAGACAGAAGGGAGTTTTCAGGGAATACTGTTAAATCTTCTATTTCCATACCATAAGTCAGAACAAGATCTAAGATATGATTAAAGTGGTGGGTGGACTCATTTACTTTTTGAGCAAAGCCGATAGAGTCTAATAATAGATTAAATGCAGTGTTGAGGCTGTCATTCTCAGCATCTGTGTGGATATTAAAATCGCCCACTATAATTATCTTATCTGAGCTAAGCACTAAGTCAGACAAAAGGTCTGAAAATTCACAGAGAAACTCACAGTAACGACCAGGTGGACGATAGATAATAACAAATAAAACTGGTTTTTGGGACTTCCAATTTGGATGGACAAGACTAAGAGACAAGCTTTCAAATGAATTAAAGCTCTGTCTAGGTTTTTGATTAATTAATAAGCTGGAATGGAAGATTGCTGCTAATCCTCCGCCCCGGCCTGTGCTACGAGCATTCTGACAGTTAGTGTGACTCGGGGGTGTTGACTCATTTAAACTAACATATTCATCCTGCTGTAACCAGGTTTCTGTTAGGCAGAATAAATCAATACGTTGATCAATTATTATATCATTTACCCACAGGGACTTAGAAGAGAGAGACCTAATGTTTAATAGACCACATTTAACTGTTTTAGTCTGTGGTGCAATTGAAGGTGCTATATTATTTTTTCTTTTTGAATTTTTATGCTTAAATAGATTTTTGCTGGTTATTGGTAGTCTGGGAGCAGGCACCGTCTCTACGGGGATGGGGTAATGAGGGGATGGCAGGGGGAGAGAAGCTGCAGAGAGGTGTATAAGACCACAGCTCTGCCTCCTGGTCCCAACGCTGGACAGTCACAGTTTGGAGGATCCAAGAAAATTGGCCAGATTTCTAGAAATGAGAACTGCTCCATCTAAAGTGGGATGGATGCCGTCTCTCCTAACAAGACCAGGTTTTCCCCAGAAGCTTTGCCAATTATCAATGAAGCCCACCTCATTTTTTGGACACCACTCAGACAGCCAGCAATTCAAGGAGAACATGCGGCTAAACATGTCACTCCCGGTCTGATTGGGGAGGGGCCCAGAGAAAACAACAGAGTCCGACATTGTTTTTGCAAAGTTACACACCGATTTAATGTTAATTTTAGTGACCTCCAATTGGCGTAACCGAGTGTCATTGCTGCCGACGTGAATTACAATCTTACCAAATATACGCTTAGCCTTAGCCAGCAATTTCAAATGTCCTTCGATGTCACCTGCTCTGGCCCCCGGAAGACAATTGACAATGGTTGCTGGTGTCGCTAACTTCACATTTCTCAAAACAGAGTCGCCAATAACCAGAGTTTGATCCTCGGCGAGTGTATCGTCGAGTGGGGAAAAACGGTTAGAGATGTGAACGGGTTGACGGTGTACACGGGGCTTCTGTTTAGGGCTACGCTTCCTCCTCACAGTCACCCAGTCAGCCTGCTTTCCCGACTGCCCGGGATCTGCCAGGGGGGAACTAGCGGCGGCTAAGCTACCTTGGTCCGCACCGACTACAGGGGCCTGGCTAGCTGTAGAATTTTCCACGGTGCGGAGCCGAGTCTCCAATTCGCCCAGCCTGGCCTCCAAAGCTACGAATAAGCTGCACTTATTACAAGTACCGTTACTGCTAAAGGAGGCCGAGGAATAACTAAACATTTCACATCCAGAGCAGAAAAGTGCGGGAGAGACAGGAGAAGCCGCCATGCTAAATCGGCTAAGAGCTAGTAGCTACGCAACCTAGCGGATTCCTAAAAACACACAAAGTGAATAATGTGTAAATAATTTAAAGGTGATTCAGCAGAAGGAGTGCCCCAATCAAGGCACCAAACAGGCCATGAAGCAGCACAGGCAACGCACGACAACAGTGCTAAAAGAGAAAAATAAAAAAAAATAAAAACGAAAGCGTTAGCAAGCTAGTTAGCTTGCCAACGCTGATGAAAGTTAGCTGATAAAAGTGCTCCGTCGCGATGTTTCGACCGTTAGAGGTCTTCCTTAGGCGTTGGAGCACAGTAAAAAAGTAAAAAAGTCTTGAAAAAGACTGTTAATTCAAGTCCAAAGCAGCAGGTAGCAGTCTCAGTGTAAACAGTCCCAACAGAGAGCCAAAATTCAAATCACCAATATATAACAGGTGGAATACTTATTTCCGATGTCAATGATCACTTGTCAGTTTTTGTAGCCTTTCAATCATCAGTGGACAGCATGCACCAAACAAAAACTGTACATTTTATTAGGAAAATAACTAATATTAATATTGAGTACCTCAGAAGGGATTTATTGCTCCAAAATTGGTGTGAAATTTATTGTGATTATGTTGATGAATCATATGAATCATTTATTTCTATTGTATCTAATCTGTATGATAAACATTGTCCGTGGGTGCCTAAAACCGGAGATACGCAAAGGACTGATAAACCTTGGGTAACAAAGGGACTCCTGAATGCATGTAAAAAGAAAAAATTATTGTATAAGCAGTTTTTAAAAATTAGAACTAATTAAGCTGATAGGAAATATAAGACATATAAAAATAAATTAACAAACATTATGCGATTGTGTAAGAAGCAGTATTACTGCGATTTGTTGGAGAAAACTAAAACTAACATTAGGGGAACCTGGAAGCTCTTGGGCGAAATCATTAAAAAGAAAAAAGTTGTTAAAGATTATCTTACGTTTATATAGACTCTGATAAAATTGTAAAAGGAAATAAAATTATTGCTGATTATCTTAATGATTATTTTGTTAATGTTGGTAAAAATTTATCAAATTCAATTGTAATAAAAATAAAAAATAAAATTCAGGATTCACTGTTATTAGAGAAACGGATGAAAAAGAAATTTTTAACATAGTTCATAAAATTAAGGGGAAAAAAAAATCCACTGACATTGATAGCTTTGATATGGTTTTGATTAAGAACATTATTGACTGTATTATCAAACTCTTAACATATATTTGTATCCTGTCACTTATGACTGGGAAATTTCCCTCCAGAATGAAAATTGCTAAGGTGATACCATTGTTTAAATCTGGCAATAAACACGTTTTTTCAAATTAAAGGCCAGTCTCTTTGTTACCACAATTTTCTAAAATTCTGGAAAAAATATTTGTAAAGAGGTTGAACAATTTTATAGAAAAAACATCATATACTTAACGAACAGCAGTATGGTTTCAGAAAAAAATCAAACAACTCCTTTGGCTTTAATAGATTTTGTGGAACAAGTTACAAATGCAATAGAGAAGAAGCAATACACTGTTGGGTTTTTTTTGGATTTACAGAAAGCATTTGATAGGATTGATCATACCGTATTATTGGAAAAATTACAGATGTATGGTATTAGAGGACTGGCCTTTAACTGGATAGCTAGTTATTTACATAATAGATATCAGTGTGTTCACCTTGGTGTGATAAAATCAGAATTTTTGAGGATTACATGTGGAGTGCCCCAGGGGTCTCTTCTCAGGCCATTATTGTTTTTGCTGTATATTAATGATATAGGTTTGGTTTCTAAGTCTTTGAGTTGTATTTTGTTTGCTGATGATACAACTGTGATTGGTAGTGGAGATGATTTGAGACAGCTCTTGGACTTGGTGGAGAGGGAACTGCAAAAATTTAAATACTGGTTTGACTCTAATAAATTATCACTTCATTTCAGTAAAAATAAGTGCATTATATTTGGAAATAAGCCTAGAAATTTAAGCAGTAAATTGTTGTTGAATGGTATTGAAATTGAAATTGTATCTCAAACTAAAGTTCTTGGAGTTTTGTTGATGACAAGCTTAGTTGGAAAACTCATATAAAACATATTGAGTCCAAAATATCAAAATTTATTGCTATCTTATACAAAGTACAGTACTTTCTCCCCCATCTGTTGGTTTCATTGTATCACTCATTACTTGTCCCTTATATGACTTATTGCACTGAGGTTTGGGGAAATACATATAAAACAAATACTAATCCAATATTTCTGTTACAAAAAAGCTATAAGAGTGATAAGTAAAAAACCATATCGTGAACCAACAAATTCACTGTTTGTTCGTCTTCAGTTTTTGAAATTTTACGACTTGGTTGATTATTTTACAATACAGATAATGTATAAAGTTAAAAATGGACTCTTGCCTCATCATGTCCAGGAGCTGTTTAAAATGAGAGTCCAGTTATAATTTGCGTGGATCTTTGGTGTTTGATAGAAGAAAGATTCAAACTACTGCTAAAAGTCATTGCATTTCTGTAAAGGGTGTTAGAGTGTGGAATGACTGTTTGGATTGTATTAAAGTATCCAGTACATTGGCTTGTTTTAAAAGACTGTATAAAAATAATATATTAACTTGTTATAGTTTGCGTAATTAAGTAAATTGACTGTGTGGCTATTTTTTTGTTTGTTTGTCTGTTGTATTACTTTGTATGTTTCACTGCGTTACATTGCTGACTGGTAATTGTTTTTTGTGTTTATTTTTTGTTTGTACACAGAAATTGATGTACGGGATGGGCGTTTATAAGCTTTTGCTTCTGCCCACACCCATTCAGCCGCACAAAATTGGTAAATTGTTTGAGTTTTGTTCTATATGTCTTAATTTTTGTTTTCTCTTGACTTGTTTTGTAAATGAGAGATTTTGTCTGTGCGTTCGTGCTGAATAAAAATCATTCATTCATTCATTCAAAGACACTGTTACAGTATCAAACCTACTGAAAATAAATGCATGACCAAGTTTTTCAGTGTCTTATTTTGACAGAAATTCCTTAATTCCTGCTACATTTTTAAGATGGTAATATGTTGATTTAGTAATAGCCTTTATGTGGCTGTTAAAATTCAGGTGCGAGTCCATAACGACACTGAGATGTCAATCAATCAATTCAATCAATTTTATTTATATAGCGCCAAATCACAACAAACAGTTGCCCCAAGGCGCTTTATATTGTTAGGCAAGGCCATACAATAATTACGTAAAAACCCCAACGGTCAAAACGACCCCCTGTGAGCAAGCACTTGGCGACAGTGGGAAGGAAAAACTCCCTTTTAACAGGAAGAAAACTCCAGCAGAACCAGGCTCAGGGAGGGGCAGTCTTCTGCTGGGACTGGTTGGGGCTGAGGGAGAGAACCAGGAAAAAGACATGCTGTGGAGGGGAGCAGAGATCAATCACTAATGATTAAATGCAGAGTGGTGCATACAGAGCAAAAAGAGAAAGAAACATTCAGTGCATCATGGGAACCCCCCAGCAGTCTAAGTCTATAGCAGCATAACTAAGGGATGGTTCAGGGTCACCTGATCCAGCCCTAACTATAAGCTTTAGCAAAAAGGAAAGTTTTAAGCCTAATCTTAAAAGTAGAGAGGGTGTCTGTCTCCCTGATCCGAATTGGGAGCTGGTTCCACAGGAGAGGAGCCTGAAAGCTGAAGGCTCTGCCTCCCATTCTACTCTTACAAACCCTAGGAACTACAAGTAAGCCTGCAGTCTGAGAGCGAAGCGCTCTATTGGGGTGATATGGTACTATGAGGTCCCTAAGATAAGATGGGACCTGATTATTCAAAACCTTATAAGTAAGAAGAAGAATTTTAAATTCTATTCTAGAATTAACAGGAAGCCAATGAAGAGAGACCAATATGGGTGAGATATGCTCTCTCCTTCTAGTCCCCGTTAGTACTCTAGCTGCAGCATTTTGAATTAACTGAAGGCTTTTCAGGGAACTTTTAGGACAACCTGATAATAATGAATTACAATAGTCGAGCCTAGAGGAAATAAATGCATGAATTAGTTTTTCAGCATCACTCTGAGACAAGACCTTTCTAATTTTAGAGATATTGCGTAAATACAAAAAAGCAGTCCTACATATTTGTTTAATATGCCCTTTGAATGACATATCCTGATCAAAAATGACTCCAAGATTTCTCACAGTATTACTAGAGGTCAGGGTAATGCCATCCAGAGTAAGGATCTGGTTAGACACCATGTTTCTAAGATTTGTGGGGCCAAGTACAATAACTTCAGTTTTATCTGAGTTTAAAAGCAGGAAATTAGAGGTCATCCATGTCTTTATGTCTGTAAGACAATCCTGCAGTTTAGCTAATTGGTGTGTGTCCTCTGGCTTCATGGATAGATAAAGCTGGGTATCATCTGCGTAACAATGAAAATTTAAGCAATGCCGTCTAATAATACTGCCTAAGGGAAGCATGTATAAAGTGAATAAAATTGGTCCTAGCACAGAACCTTGTGGAACTCCATAATTAACCTTAGTCTGTGAAGAAGATTCCCCATTTACATGAACAAATTGTAATCTATTAGATAAATATGATTCAAACCACCGCAGCGCAGTGCCTTTAATACCTATGGCAATGTCTGATTTTGTAGTTTTTTTTTTTTTTTTTTGTGTGTGTCATTTGGTCAAGGTGATCATTGAACTTGAGCTTTGCATTTTTGGGACCAAAAACAATGACTTCTGCCTTTTCTGCATTGAGCGGGAGGAAATTCTGGCTACTGATCCACTGATTGGTTTGTTGGATACACTTAGCTATTTTCTCCCCGTGTGCAGGGGTGACATCATTGCACCAAGGGTGTGCTGACAAGATCTAGTGTGTTTGGTATTTTCTGCTCTGTGAGATCAATGGAACAGTGTGTGCAGGGTTTGTGCATCCTCTGCTCTGTGCAGTCTGTGTAACTGACTTGAGGGACTGAAATCATGTGGGGACATTGTAATGTAGAGTTCGGTCTCATTATCATAGGTGTGGTAAGAGATGCTGTAATACTTCATAATCTGAGCTAGGGGGCACATGTAGCTATTGAACATAAATGGCCCAAGAATGAAGCTTTGAGGAACCCCACATGTGATCTTTGTTTGTTCAGATTTAAAATTGCCTAAGGAGACAGCGTAGTCCCGAAAATAGACATGCACTGATTAATTGATTATTATTATTAATTGCTAGCTATTTTGGTAAGCAATTAATCATTTTGAGTTTTTTTTTTTTTTTTTTTTTTTTTTTTTTTTTTGCCTGACCCAGGGTCAGGCTAAAAACTTGTCAATCACCCCTTGTACTTTTTATGTCAAATTTTTGAATGCAAGGTTGAAAGTTATTGGTAGAACTTACCATTATTACTGGTAAATCAACTAAAGGATAATTGACTAATCACAAAATAATCAGTAGACTAATTAAAAAAATCATTACATTAATAAAAAAAAAATCAATAGATTATTTGAAAATTAATCAGTAGTTGCAGCCCTTGTATGGAAACACAAAACTAGCATGTCATTTTGCACCTCTTTTGAGCGGATTCATTTTTTTCCCCCATGTACAACATTTGCTATATGATTGCGTCTATTACTCTCTTCAACCTTAATAACCTGACATACATTTGTTGCCTTCTTAGCACTGAAGGTCAGACAAGCGCATTGTGTAACTTGTTTCAAATATTTACCTTTCTCAGGGAACCAGCTGCTTCCTGCGCTGGTTACGAGACCTTGATGATGAACTCCATGCACTGATAGCTGGTAGGACAAGAATGAGTACACTGTTCATTAAAGGTCTTCTATCAAAGTATTATATTGTAGCATCATTCAAATTATTCTCATTTCACAAGTTTGTTCTTTAAAAAAAGTGACAGTTGTCGTAAGAATTAGGGCTGTGAAAACTCCACTGATCCGCAAAATTCTGCGGATTTCATCATGGGGAGGTGTTAGTGTTGAACTCTGTAATTGTGATCATCATTGAGTTTTTAAAATGTCTATCGCAAAGCGTTCTGTTTTGTACGACATCGTGCAAATTTTATAAGTCCGTGGACACTGATCTGTGTGTTACAGATACAAATTGGTTTCCTCGGATTCACGGAACTTTGTGGAGGATAGATGCCTAAAGCAGGACTGGTTAGTTGCTGCGGTGATGCTGCGGTGACGCTTAAATGTAGCATGTGTGATATCGCAAATTTTTAGAGCTCTCAAGTTTTTAAAAGAACAATTTTGCAGCATGTCTGTGTCACAGAGCACAGAGAGAAAATGGCAAGAAAGATGGTTTGAAAAAGTCTGATAAGGACAAGAATTTGTGGAATTGTCGCTGACTTTATAAACACACCTGAAAGATAAACGGGAAAAACGAGCTGTGCCCTCATTTAACACTGTAAGAATTTTTCTCTCTGGAAAATAAACATTGTGCTGTTCAAACACGATTTTAGACAAAGATTGTGACTTTTCTTTCATTAATCTAGGCTTTATTTCATTGGAAAAAAAAAAGATTGTGGCTTTGAATGGATTTACATGAATTTGCACAAGAATGTGAGTTTTTATTAATGTAGACTTTTTTCATGGGAAAAAGACACTGTGGCTTTGAGTGGATTTACAGGAATTTACGCAAGGATATGTGGCTTTTTTACAATAAGGTATGTTATTAATTTTTTACCATGATTTTCAAAATATTCTACAAGCTTTAGCTGTGCTTTTTGAAATGCTTTAACAGTCTTTTCAGTCTTCATGAATTTCATATAGTTTAATTTTTCTGAGTTAATGCATAATTTGGTTTACAATTAAAAGGAAAGTCTTTCCAGGTCCTACTTCCATGTCATATTCTGTTATTTCAACATTGTCATTGACAGTTCAAATGAAAGGTTGAATATTGGATCATTTAAATGTACACTAATTTTGAGATTTTTTTCTTCTTCCAGGAGATGCTGTATCATTAGATAAAAAATTGATTTGGTTTCAGGGGCCCCAAGGAGCCTGAGACCCCAGCTACGCCCCCCCAGACCCCCTGCAAATTTTCCTCGGATTTTACAATTTTCATTTCACAGCCCTGGTCCCTACTGATAAATCTGAAAATGATCCATATGTGTGAGAACCATGCACCTGTGTCTCTAACCACATGAGTGTATTCAAATGGTTTTTGAACAAGATCTTTGCCCATATGTAAACTCCAAAACAACAGGAAAAATGTATTACCAGCTGCCTGTGCAAAAGTCATAAATTTTATATTTTGTACCATGCCAGCATAGTTTTAAGTTCTGCTGCCATTTGAATTCTGTGCTCTCGCTGAACTGCTTTCAAATTGACTTTGTGCTCTCTTTCTGTACTTTGTTCCAAGGTTTCCTGGCTGGTATGTCAATGTTCTTCTACAAAAGCACGACTATATCCATGTATCTCTTCTCTAAGCTGGTGGAGGTAAAAGAAAATCTCTTATGTTGAAAAGTTGAATTTGTGTGTTTCATGACTAAGTGAAATCAATTTAATCTAAAAGCATATGCACCAACTTTTCTCTCACGTACTGTGCACATAAGTTTCAGGCAGGATGGCAGTGCTTCGTAGTGAACTCTTGCCTCACAAGAAGGTCCTGCGTACAAGCTTACTCATTCTCCTTGCAGTTTTGGAGTTTGATTTGGAAGGGCATGAAACGTGTCAAATGCATAATCACAATAGGGATGGGCAGCATTAACTTTTTAACTGTACCGCTACCCTTAATGGTACTGCTTCTTGGTCCGATGCTTTTAAAAGTTTGTGCGAGAGAGAGCGGGCTGGAGGGTGGGCTCTTCTGGACAGATGGAACTGTCAATTTCAATTTTTTGTTAGGGAAATCAGTACTGTTAATGTCCAAAGCAGACAGTGGGTTGTGTGTGTGTGCGTGCAAGAGAGACTGCTGCTTTGCGAGACAGAGAATTCTTCTGCACAGCTAAAATGTAACAGTTTATTTTGTAATACTAGAAGCAGTTCCGTTAACAATCTTGAGAGCTTATCAGTTATCTGGTCTTTAATAATTTAGCCCTGGGGCCTGTTTAAACTGCTGTTGCCATTGTGGGTATCATGCCAGCTTATGGTAGCTTCTTATATTGGTTTTAACAGAGTTTCTGTGGAAGCCTTGTCATCTTTAGTACTTGACTGTCTATAAAATTAAGATATTATCAGAGCTTATAGACTGCTGCTGAAGTTAAAGGGGACCTGTCAATAGCATGTGATGAATTGCACAACTAGAGCATCAATGACATCCAAGTAATGAGTCGGAGAGTAGAAATCATTGAACACATACACTGAACATTATGTTGAATCAAAATGAAACAATAGAAATTACAAAAATACTACAAACCCAACATGACACACACACATACACAGTTTAGCAAACCAATTTTAAGCAGCTTTGACATGTGACCTGCTGAATCAGGTTTGGATCTGTGGATACTTGTTGACGTGGCTGTATTGTCATTCATTTTAAATTCCAAACAAAAACTTTAAAATTACTCCTCTTTAGGCCATCGCTTACCAGCATCTTAAAAAAACATTTCTGGTGCTCACCACTAAACATAGAAAGAGGGCTTTATTAGTTCAACAAAGTTCACATTCAACAAAGCCAACAGTTTTCACAGACAGAACACTTATTATATACCAAAAGAAATCTTAGTATTTCAGGAATTGGACACGGGTAAGTGATGTGCCTTTTCTTTAAAGCATGTAGTATGGTATGAATACAAACTGATGGACCCTTTTTAGAAGAAAGTTTTAATTTTTTTTTATCGATTTTCTTTTGTTACAGTTGCAGGACCCTCCACACCATGTTAATGTACGAGGGCTGTCCATAAAGTATAGGTCCTTTTTATTTTTTTCCAAAAACTATATGGATTTCATTCATATGTTTTTATGTCAGACATGCTTGAACCCTTGTGCGCATACGTGAGTTTTTCCATGCCTGTCGGTGACGTCATTCGCCTGTGAGCACTCCTTGTGGGAGGAGTCATCCAGCCCCTCGTCGGAATTCCTTTGTCTGAGAAGTTGCTTAGAGACTGGCGCTTTGTTTGATCAAAATTTTTTTCTAAACCTGTGAGACACATCGAAGTGGACACGGTTCGAAAAATTAAGCTGGTTTTCGGTGAAAATTTTAACGGCTGATGAGAGATTTTGAGGCAGATCCCGAGCAGCCGGGAAAGCAGGCCGACTGGGTGACTGTGAGGAGGAAGCGTAGCCCTAAACAGAAGCCCCGTGTACACCGCCAACCCGTTCACATCTCTAACCGTTTTTCCCCACTTGACGACACACCTGCCGAGGATCAAACTCTGGTTATTGGCGACTCTGTTTTGAGAAATGTGAAGTTAGCGACACCAGCAACCATAGTCAATTGTCTTCCGGGGGCCAGAGCAGGCGACATTGAAGGAAATTTGAAACTGCTGGCTAAGGCTAAGCGTAAATTTGGTAAGATTGTAATTCACGTCGGCAGTAATGACACCCGGTTACGCCAATCGGAGGTCACTAAAATTAACATTAAATCGGTGTGGGCCCCTCCCCAATCAGACCGGGAGTGACATGTTTAGCCGCATGTTCTCCTTGAATTGCTGGCTGTCTGAGTGGTGTCCAAAAAATGAGGTGGGCTTCATAGATAATTGGCAAAGCTTCTGGGGAAAACCTGGTCTTGTTAGGAGAGACGGCATCCATCCCACTTTGGATGGAGCAGCTCTCATTTCTAGAAATCTGGCCAATTTTCTTAAATCCTCCAAACCGTGACTATCCAGGGTTGGGACCAGGAAGCAGAGTTGTAGTCTTACACACCTCTCTGCAGCTTCTCTCCCCCTGCCATCCCCTCATTACCCCATCCCCGTAGAGACGGTGCCTGCTCCCAGACTACCAATAACCAGCAAAAATCTATTTAAGCATAAAAATTCAAAAAGAAAAAATAATATAGCACCTTCAACTGCACCACAGACTAAAACAGTTAAATGTGGTCTATTAAACATTAGGTCTCTCTCTTCTAAGTCCCTGTTGGTAAATGATATAATAATTGATCAACATATTGATTTATTCTGCCTTACAGAAACCTGGTTACAGCAGGATGAATATGTTAGTTTAAATGAGTCAACACCCCCGAGTCACACTAACTGTCAGAATGCTCGTAGCACGGGCCGGGGCGGAGGATTAGCAGCAATCTTCCATTCCAGCTTATTAATTAATCAAAAACCCAGACAGAGCTTTAATTCATTTGAAAGCTTGACTCTTAGTCTTGTCCATCCAAATTGGAAGTCCCAAAAACCAGTTTTATTTGTTATTATCTATCGTCCACCTGGTCGTTACTGTGAGTTTCTCTGTGAATTTTCAGACCTTTTGTCTGACTTAGTGCTTAGCTCAGATAAGATAATTATAGTGGGCGATTTTAACATCCACACAGATGCTGAGAATGACAGCCTCAATACTGCATTTAATCTATTATTAGACTATTGCCTTTGCTCAAAATGTAAATGAGTCCACCCACCACTTTAATCATATCTTAGATCTTGTTCTGACTTATGGTATGGAAATAGAAGACTTAACAGTATTCCCTGAAAACTCCCTTCTGTCTGATCATTTCTTAATAACATTTACATTTACTCTGATGGACTACCCAGCAGTGGGGAATAAGTTTCATTACACTAGAAGTCTTTCAGAAAGCGCTGTAACTAGGTTTAAGGATATGATTCCTTCTTTATGTTCTCTAATGCCATATACCAACACAGTGCAGAGTAGCTATCTAAACTCTGTAAGTGAGATAGTTCATTGAAGACAACTTTGGATGCTGTAGCTCCTCTGAAAAAGAGAGCTTTAAATCAGAAGTGCCTGACTCCGTGGTATAACTCACAAACTCGTAGCTTAAAGCAGATAACCCGTAAGTTGGAGAGGAAATGGCGTCTCACTAATTTAGAAGATCTTCACTTAGCCTGGAAAAAGAGTCTGTTGCTCTATAAAAAAGCCCTCCGTAAAGCTAGGACATCTTTCTACTCATCACTAGTTGAGGAGAATAAGAACAACCCCAGGTTTCTTTTCAGCACTGTAGCCAGGCTGACAAAGAGTCAGAGCTCTATTGAGCTGAGTATTCCATTAACTTTAACTAGTAATGACTTCATGACTTTCTTTGCTAACAAAATTTTAACTATTAGAGAAAAAATTACTCATAACCATCCCAAAGACGTATCGTTATCTTTGGCTGCTTTCAGTGATGCCGGTATTTGGTTAGACTCTTTCTCTCCGATTGTTCTGTCTGAGTTATTTTCATTAGTTACTTCATCCAAACCATCAACATGTTTATTAGACCCCATTCCTACCAGGCTGCTCAAGGAAGCCCTACCATTATTTAATGCTTCGATCTTAAATATGATCAATCTATCTTTGTTAGTTGGCTATGTACCACAGGCTTTTAAGGTGGCAGTAATTAAACCATTACTTAAAAAGCCATCACTTGACCCAGCTATCTTAGCTAATTATAGGCCAATCTCCAACCTTCCTTTTCTCTCAAAAATTCTTGAAAGGGTAGTTGTAAAACAGCTAACTGATCATCTGCAGAGGAATGGTCTATTTGAAGAGTTTCAGTCAGGTTTTAGAATTCATCATAGTACAGAAACAGCATTAGTGAAGGTTACAAATGATCTTCTTATGGCCTCGGACAGTGGACTCATCTCTGTGCTTGTTCTGTTAGACCTCAGTGCTGCTTTTGATACTGTTGACCATAAAATTTTATTACAGAGATTAGAGCATGCCATAGGTATTAAAGGCACTGCGCTGCCGTGGTTTGAATCATATTTGTCTAATAGATTACAATTTGTTCATGTAAATGGGGAATCTTCTTCACAGACTAAAGTTAATTATGGAGTTCCACAAGGTTCTGTGCTAGGACCAATTTTATTCACTTTATACATGCTTCCCTTAGGCAGTATTATTAGACGGTATTGCTTAAATTTTCATTGTTACGCAGATGATACCCAGCTTTATCTATCCATGAAGCCAGAGGACACACACCAATTAGCTAAACTGCAGGATTGTCTTACAGACATAAAGACATGGATGACCTCTAATTTCCTGCTTTTAAACTCAGATAAACTGAAGTTATTGTACTTGGCCCCACAAATCTTAGAAACATGGTGTCTAACCAGATCCTTACTCTGGATGGCATTACCCTGACCTCTAGTAATGCTGTGAGAAATCTTGGAGTCATTTTTGATCAGGATATGTCATTCAAAGCGCATATTAAACAAATATGTAGGACTGCTTTTTTGCATTTACGCAGTATCTCTAAAATCAGAAAGGTCTTGTCTCAGAGTGATGCTGAAAAACTAATTCATGCATTTATTTCCTCTAGGCTGGACTATTGTAATTCATTATTATCAGGTTGTCCTAAAAGTTCCCTAAAAAGCCTTCAGTTAATTCAAAATGCTGCAGCTAGAGTACTGACGGGGACTAGAAGGAGAGAGCATATCTCACCCATATTGGCCTCTCTTCATTGGCTTCCTGTTAATTCTAGAATAGAATTTAAAATTCTTCTTCTTACTTATAAGGTTTTGAATAATCAGGTCCCATCTTATCTTAGGGACCTCGTAGTACCATATCACCCCAATAGAGCGCTTCGCTCTCAGACTGCAGGCTTACTTGTAGTTCCTAGGGTTTGTAAGAGTAGAATGGGAGGCAGAGCCTTCAGCTTTCAGGCTCCTCTCCTGTGGAACCAGCTCCCAATTCAGATCAGGGAGACAGACACCCTCTCTACTTTTAAGATTAGGCTTAAAACTTTCCTTTTTGCTAAAGCTTATAGTTAGGGCTGGATCAGGTGACCCTGAACCATCCCTTAGTTATGCTGCTATAGACGTAGACTGCTGGGGGGTTCCCATGATGCACTGTTTCTTTCTCTTTTTGCTCTGTATGCACCACTCTGCATTTAATCATTAGTGATCGATCTCTGCTCCCCTCCACAGCATGTCTTTTTCCTGGTTCTCTCCCTCAGCCCCAACCAGTCCCAGCAGAAGACTGCCCCTCCCTGAGCCTGGTTCTGCTGGAGGTTTCTTCCTGTTAAAAGGGAGTTTTTCCTTCCCACTGTAGCCAAGTGCTTGCTCACAGGGGGTCGTTTTGACCGTTGGGGTTTTACATAATTATTGTATGGCCTTGCCTTACAATATAAAGCGCCTTGGGGCAACTGTTTGTTGTGATTTGGCGCTATATAAAAAAATTGATTGATTGATTGATTTTGTTGTCTGTAATACACATTAAGTGGTGACTGTATTTTTTAAGAGATTCAGATATTTGGGGTGGAGCAGAACCTTCTTTGCAACAAATTAATCCACTAATGTTGGAAGCGTGAGCAGAGTAGAAATTTGGAGGTGTTTCATGTGTCTGTAAAGACTTTGTCAAATGAAATGTCCAATTACAGGTGTCCAGATAACCAGCTGTAGACACATCACTGTCAACTGGACCTGGATGAATGTAAAATAAAATGTAAAAATATGGCTTAGAATTTATTTTAATGAAGACTCACATGTATTCTGTCACATTAGTTCATACATTATAATTAACCAAAGTTACCCACCTGGAGATCTGCCTTGACCTGCACTGCACAAACACCCTGCTGTTTGTATTCACCTGATGCTGAAACTCAAACCCAGGCTCGGTGATGAGGGATTTAAAAGGCTTCATGTACCTGGATGTACCATCAATGCTGAAAGGTACATCCAGGTTTTGGAGCAACACATGCTGCCATCCAAACATGTTTTTCAGGGACATTCCTGCTTATTTCAGCAAGAAAATGCCAAGTCACATTTTGCACGTTTTACAACAGTGTGGCTTTGTAGTAAGAGTGAAGGTACTAGACTGGCCTGCCTGCAGTCCAGACCTGTCACCCATTGAAAATGTGTGGCGCATTATGAAGTGCAAAATACGACAATGGAGACCCTGGACTGTTGAACAACTGTCGTACATCAAGCAAGAATTGGGAAAGAATTCCACCTACAAAGCTTCAACAATTAGTGTCTTCAGTTCCCAAACACTTATTGAGTGTTATTACAAGGAAAGGTGATGTAACACAGTGGTAAACATACCACTGTCCCAGCTTTTTTGAAACATGTTGCAGGCATCCATTTCAAAATGAGCCAATATTTGCACAAAAACAATAAAGTTTATCAGTTTGAACATTAAATATCTTGTCTTTGTGGTGTATTCAACTGAATGTAGGTTGAAGAGGATTTGCAAATCGTATTCTGTTTTTATTTACATTTTACACAACGTCCCAACTTCATTGGAATTGGATTTGTATATTTGTAATGTCTCCTTTGAGCTGTGACTGCTGCTGTTTACGTTTCTAGCCTCGTAGAAAGTGGATTTATGCGAACAGTTAACATGTTAACAAATGCTGGTTCCAGTTTATACCAGAAGTCTCACCATTATTCAAGCAAGGCCTCATGGGGGCTTGGAATAAGGTGGATGCGATATCTTTCATGGGTTCCTATGGCACATAATTTTTTTTTTTTTTTTTTACAAGGATGTCAAGATATCACTGCTGGGATAGGCTCCAGTCGCAAAGGTTTTGTCAAACCTTCTTCTAAAAAGGGTGCATCAGTTAACATTCATATCATAGTACATGCTTTCAAGAAAATGCACTTCATTTACTCTTGTCTATTCCTCAAATAAATGGTAAAGTGGTAAATGGGCTGCATTTACAAGTGCTGGTCATATAATTAGAATATCATGAAAAAAGTAGATTTATTTCAGTAATTCCATTCAAAAAGTGAAACTTGTATATTCATTCATTACACACAAACTGATATATTTCAAATGTTTATTTCTTTTAATTTTAATGATTATAACTGACAGCTAAAGAAATTCCCAAATTCAGTGTCTCAGAAAATTACAATATTACTTAAAACCAATACAAAAAATGATTTCTAGAAATGATGGCCAACTGAAAAGTATGAACATGAAAAGTATGAGCATGTACAGCACTCGATACGTAGTTGGGGCTCCTTTTGCCTGAAATACTGCAGCAATGCAGCGTGGCATGGAGTCGATCAACCTGTGACACTGCTCTGGTGTTATGAGAGCCCATGTTGCTCTGATAGTGGCCTTCAGCTCTTCTGCATTGTTGGATCTGGCGTGTCGCATCTTCCTCTTAACAATACCCCATAGATAGTTTGCTAGCCAATTAAGAACAAGGATACCATGGTGCTTAAACCAGGTACTGGTGTCCCCTTTTGGTATAAAAAAATCCCCTTTTGGTACATAAGTGTCATATAGAGATTAGAGCATGCCATAGGTATTAAAGGCACTGCGCTGCGGTGGTTTGAATCATATTTGTCTAATAGATTACAATTTGTTCATGTAAATGGGTAATCTTCTTCACAGACTAAGGTTAATTATGGAGTTCCACAAGGTTCTGTGCTAGGACCAATTTTATTCACTTTATACATGCTTCCCTTAGGCAGTATTATTAGACGGTATTGCTTAAATTTTCACTGTTACGCAGATGATACCCAGCTTTATCTATCCATGAAGCCAGAGGACACACACCAATTAGCTAAACTGCAGGATTGTCTTACAGACATAAAGACATGGATGACCTCTAATTTCCTGCTTTTAAACTCAGATAAAACTGAAGTTATTGTACTTGGCCCCACAAATCTTAGAAACATGGTGTCTAACCAGATCCTTACTCTGGATGGCATTACCCTGACCTCTAGTAATACTGTGAGAAATCTTGGAGTCATTTTTGATCAGGATATGTCATTCAAAGCGCATATTAAACAAATATGTAGGACTGCTTTTTTGCATTTACGCAATATCTCTAAAATCAGAAAGGTCTTGTCTCAGAGTGATGCTGAAAAACTAATTCATGCATTTATTTCCTCTAGGCTGGACTATTGTAATTCATTATTATCAGGTTGTCCTAAAAGTTCCCTAAAAAGCCTTCAGTTAATTCAAAATGCTGCAGCTAGAGTACTGACGGGGACTAGAAGGAGAGAGCATATCTCACCCATATTGGCCTCTCTTCATTGGCTTCCTGTTAATTCTAGAATAGAATTTAAAATTCTTCTTCTTACTTATAAGGTTTTGAATAATCAGGTCCCATCTTATCTTAGGGACCTCGTAGTACCATATCACCCCAATAGAGCGCTTCGCTCTCAGACTGCAGGCTTACTTGTAGTTCCTAGGGTTTGTAAGAGTAGAATGGGAGGCAGAGCCTTCAGCTTTCAGGCTCCTCTCCTGTGGAACCAGCTCCCAATTCAGATCAGGGAGACAGACACCCTCTCTACTTTTAAGATTAGGCTTAAAACTTTCCTTTTTGCTAAAGCTTATAGTTAGGGCTGGATCAGGTGACCCTAAACCATCCCTTAGTTATGCTGCTATAGACGTAGACTGCTGGGGGGTTCCCATGATGCACTGTTTCTTTCTCCTTTTGCTCTGTATGCACCACTCTGCATTTAATCATTAGTGATCGATCTCTGCTCCCCTCCACAGCATGTCTTTTTCCTGGTTCTCTCCCTCAGCCCCAACCAGTCCCAGCAGAAGACTGCCCCTCCCTGAGCCTGGTTCTGCTGGAGGTTTCTTCCTGTTAAAAGGGAGTTTTTCCTTCCCACTGTAGCCAAGTGCTTGCTCACAGGGGGTCGTTTTGACCGTTGGGGTTTTACATAATTATTGTATGGCCTTGCCTTACAATATAAAGCGCCTTGGGGCAACTGTTTGTTGTGATTTGGCGCTATATAAAAAAATTGATTGATTGATATATGTGAAAACTGTTTGCTTTGTCAAGCGATTAATGAAGCCGTCTTTCTATGTTGGAGTCGAGCGTGAAAAATGTTTTTGTATGGTAGGTCAATAAAAATGTTGGTAAGAGATAGAGCCACACTTTATTCACTGTTACCCTTTAATTTCATATTTTAGACATCCTAAGCTTTCCAAAAATTCTCATGTTGTTGAGTGGTGGGGGGAGGTGCACCCGGGTCTGCAGCAGCCCATGGCCTACTTAGGAAACAGTTGAAGAATATACCCTTGCTTCATAGAAGATATTACCTGTATTAATTTATGTAAGCACTTTATTTCTCTGCTGGAGCACTGACCATTGAAATGTTAATTATACTGGCCAAAAATCAGGCTATAGGTAATGTCGAGCCCTGAACAATCCTTTGCTCAGTTGAGAATCAGCAGCCAGTCAAACCTGCAAATAGAGAACATGGAAATTCTACACAGCACACTAACCATTTGGGCACCACTCCTGCACACTATACGCAAATGTAATACATCAAATATGTAAAATATCGAAAAACTGCATATATTCTTTTTTTGGTGGTGGTTGTGCTTTTTCTAAAAGTTTGTCATGTGTGAAAGTAGCTTATCTGAGTGTTTCCAAAAATGACATGACACCATTTCTGTTTCCAGACCATGTACTTCAAGGGAATTGAGGCTGGTCAGTTGCCTTACTTTCCGCATGCAGATACAATTATATATGCCATCTCAACTGCTATTTGTTTCCAAGCTGTAAGTAATGCATATAAAACGCATACTTACTGACATAATTGTGCTTCACGTCTGTCTTTGCTCAGTTTGTAAATAATATATGAATCATTACTGTTTCACAGGCTGTGATGGAAGTGCATAATCTCAGGCCATCATACTGGAAGTTCTTGTTAAGATTAACTAAGGGCAGGTATGTTAATTAGTAATCCATTAATAGCTTTAGAATTACTAATGAATGTTTACATTGCAAACCTCCAATGCTAATGTAACAGATGTTTTTTTCTTAATTAATTGATTGAATGCAGTGCATCCAGAAAGTATTCACAGCACTTCAATTTTTCCACACTTTGTTACAGCCTTAATAGAGTAAATTCATTTTTTTTCCCTCAAGGTTCTACTTAGAACACCCCATAATGACAACATGAAAAAAAGTTTTTTTTTCTGTTTTAAATTTTTGAAAATTTATTAAAAATATAAAACTAAGGAATCAGATATACAACCCCTGGCAAAAATTATGGAATCACCGGCCTTGGAGGATGTTCATTCAGTTGTTTAATTTTGTAGAAAAAAGCAGATCACAGACATGACACAAAACTAAAGTCATTTCAAATGGCAACTTTCTGGATTTAAGAAACACTATAAGAAATCAGGAAAAAAAAAATTGTGGCAGTCAGTAACGGTTACTTTTTTAGACCAAGCAGAGGTTAAAAAAATATGGACTCACTCAATTCTGAGGAAAAAATTATGGAATCATGAAAAACAAAAGAACGCTCCAACATGTCAGTAGTATTTTGTTGCACCACCTCTGGCTTTTATAACAGCTTGCACTCTCTGAGGCATGGACTTAATGAGTGACAAACAGTACTCTTCATCAATCTGGCTCCAACTTTCTCTGATTGCTGTTGCCAGATCAGCTTTGCAGGTTGGAGCCTTGTCATGGACCATTTTCTTCAACTTCCACCAAAGATTTTCAATTGGATTAAGATCCGGACTATTTGCAGGTCATGACATTGACCCTTTGTGTCTTTTTGCAAGGAATGTTTTCACAGTTTTTGCTCTATGGCAAGATGCATTATCATCTTGAAAAATGATTTCATCATCCCCAAACATCCTTCAAATTGATGGGATAAGAAAAGTGTCCAAAATATCAACGTAAACTTGTGCATTTATTGATGATGTAATGACAGCCATCTCCCCAGTGCCTTTACCTGACATGCAGCCCCATATCATCAGTGACTGTGGAAATTTACATGTTCTCTTCAGGCAGTCATCTTTATAAATCTCATTGGAACGGCACCAAACAAAAGTTCCAGCATCATCACCTTGCCCAATGCAGATTCGAGATTCATCACTGAATATGACTTTCATCCAGTCATCCACAGTCCACGATTGCTTTTCCTTAGCCCATTGTAACCTTGTTTTTTTCTGTTTAGGTGTTAATGATGGCTTTCGTTTAGCTTTTCTGTATGTAAATCCCATTTCCCTTCGGCGGTTTCTTACAGTTCGGTCACAGACGTTGACTCCAGTTTCTTCCCATTCGTTCCTCTGTTTTGTTGTGCATTTTCGATTTTTGAGACATATTGCTTTAAGTTTTCTGTCTTGACGCTTTGATGTCTTCCTTGGTCTACCAGTATGTTTGCCTTTAACAACGTTCCCATGTTGTTTGTATTTGGTCCAGAGTTTAGACACAGCTGACTATGAACAACCAACATCTTTTGCAACATTGCGTGATGATTTACCCTCTTTTAAGAGTTTGATAATCCTCCCCTTTGTTTCAATTGACATCTCTCGTGTTGGAGCCATGATTCATGTCAGTCCACTTGGTGCAACAGCTCTCCAAGGTGTGATCACTCCTTTTTAGATGCAGACTAACGAGCAGATCTGATTTGATGCAGGTGTTATTTTTTTGGATGAAAATTTACAGGGTGATTCCATAATTTATTCCTCAGAATTGAGTGAGTCCATATTTTTTTCCCTCTGCTTGGTATAAAAAAAAAACCATTACTGACTGCCACAATTATTTTTCCTGATTTCTTATAGTGTTTCTTAAAGCCAGGAAGTTGCCATTTGAAATGACTTTAGTTTTGTGTCATGTCTGTGATCTGCTTTTTTTCTACAAAATTAAACAACTGAAGGAACATCCTTCGAGGCCGGTGATTCCATAATTATTGCCAGGGGTTGTACATTAATATTCACACCTTTTGCTCAATACTGTTTTGAAGCATCTTTGGTAGTAATTACAGCACTAGTCTTCTAGAATATGATGTCACAAGCTTGTCATGCCTATCTTTGGGGAGTTTTGTCCATTCCTCTTTGCAGCACCACAGAAGCTCCATCAGGTTGGATGGGCAGCGTCGGTGCACAGCCATTTTTAGATCTCTCAAGAGATGTTCAATCACATTCAGGTCTGGGCTCTGGCTGGGCCACTCAAGGACATTCACAGAGTTGTCCTGAAGCCACACATTTGATGTGTGCTTGGGGTCATTGTTCTGCTGAAAGGTGAACAGTTGCCCCAATCTGAGGTCAACAACACTGTGGAGCAGGTTTTCATCCAGGATGTCTCTGTACATTGCTGCATTCATCTTTCCCTTAATCTTGACTAGTCTCCCAGTTCCTGCTGCTGAAAAACATTTCTACAGCATGATGCTGCCACCATGCTTCACTGTAGGGATGGTGCCTGGCATTTTCTAAACATGATGCCTGGCATTCACACCAAAGAGTTCAATCTTTGTCTCATCAGACCAGAGAATTTTCTTTCTCATGGTCTGAGAGTCCTTCGGGTGCCTTTTGGCAAACTCCAGGCGGGCTGCCATGTGCATTTTACAAAGGAGTGGCTTCCCTCTGGCCATTCTAACATGCAGGCCTGATTGTTGAATTGCTGCAGAGATGGCTGTACTTCTGGAAGGTTCTCCTCTCTCCACAGAGGAATGTTGGAGTTCTGACAGAGTGACCTTAGTCAAAGAGGTCCTTGGTGACCTCTCTGACTAAGGCCCTTCTCTGCTGATTGCTCAGTTTAGACGGGCAGCCAGCTCTAGGTAGAGTCCTGGTAGGTCTGAACCTCTTAAATTTCCAGATGATGGAGGCCACTGTGTTCATTGGGACCTTCAAAGCAGCAGAAATGTTTTGTATCCTTCCCCAGATTTGTGCCTTGAGACTGTCCTGTCTTGGACGTCTACAGACAATTCCTTTGTTCATGCTTGGTTTGTGCTCTGCCATGTACTGTCATCTGTGGGACCTTATATGTAGACAGGTGTGTGCCTTTCCAAATCATGTCCAATTAACTGACTTTACCCCAGGTGGACTCCAATTAAGCTGTAGAAATATCTCAAGGATGATCAGTGGAAACAGGATGCACCTGAGCTCAATTTTGAGCTTCATGACAAAGGCTGTGAATACTTATGTACTTGTGATTTCCTTTTTTTTTTGTCATATTGTCATTATGGGGTATTGTATGTAGAATTTTGAGGAATAAAATAAATTTCATCCATTTTGGAATGAAGCTGTAATATCAAAAATGTGAAGCACTGTGAATACCTTCTGGATACACTGCAGATTCAAAGTAAGCATAAGTTTCATAGTTAACAAGTTACATCGATAGTGTTCTTTTTTGGAATTTAATCATGTAAACCATAGCTGAAAATTGACATTTATAACACTAAGTTGAAGTTTTGCACATTGTTGAGATCTGTCATGCATACTGTAGCTGATGAGAGGTCAAAATACTATTGCATGCACACAACATACAGTTACCAGTTTGTGTAATGGGTGTATATGAGATAAATAATGATTTTTGGCAGTGCCTATGGACATGGCATTCATCCCTACAGAGAGAGGACATCTCTGAGCAAGAAAAAAAATCCATTTTGTGCTCAATTAATTTATTTCTGTGTTTGTTGTTATCCACGAGAACACAGTAATGTAACTTACTGTGTATTATTTGGTCTGTCAACAGCTATGTATACTCAAGTTGGAACAGCACCAAGAGCAGAGAAACACTTATGTGTGCCCAAACTAATCAAAGTGTGAGAACAAAATAGAATCAAATTGTCAAAAGACAAGTTGTATCTTGTGCGCATGCAGTAGCATCATCCATGGTCAGTGCAGTAAATCACAGCCTCTATATATCTCTGGTAACATTGAGCTGTTCTGATTGAACTGTTATTCCCGCCTTCTGTTAACAGGAAAAGTCTGACATCATGGCATACTGTCAATTAGCATCATCAGTTAATAATTGTGTAGCTTTATGTGAACAAACAAATGATTTTCTCTCTCTTATAGGTTTGCTCTGATGAATCGACAATTGCTAGATGTGTTTGGAACAGAGGCCTCCAGGGACTTTAAAGTCTTTGTGCCCAAACTGGACCCTTGTTGCACCATGCTTGACGGTAACATAGTGCTTCGACCAGAAACTGATATTCAGCTCAGTTGAATTGGGTCAGGTCTGTTGGAGGGACTTAACCATGACCTCAGTGGGACATGGACAGGTTGGCTGCTCTTCTGGAGTGACTTAAGGTTTTTTTTTAAATATGATAACGCGGAGGTGTTGATGTGGTTTAATGAAATAAGATGTCCGCAGGTAGTAACAGACAAGATCTGTCCAAAACAAAGCTGCCTTGAATGTAAAATATGTGGAGATCATTGTGCACACATATTGGTATTGTATTGATACAGGTCATGGCAAGACAACTGAAATATCTATTGTGGCAAAACTAAGATTGTCTGAAGGTGAGTTACAACTTTAAACTTAAACTATTGTGTTGATAATAATAAAGCCATTTGATTGTGGCTTTAACAAAGTGTACAAGAAACCCGTCACAGTAGTCATGGGATCATTTCATTTAAATCACAATAAACAGGTGTTTCTTCCAGTTTTAGACAAGAACACATTCCAGTTGTAATTCTGGCAACGTTATCAGATTTTGCACAGTGTAGATTGTGGACACAATTTGAGTACAGTGGATAATGATTAACACTTTCAGAATTGCTCAGGGATGGTTGTTGGCCCAATCTGAACTACTGTGTTCAGTTCCTGTTGACACTCTTCCCAAAGAAAACCGCTCTCATCTGGTTATGTCCTAAAACAGCAAACTAAATTTCATCTACATTCTTGTAGTATTTCAATGGCTTTGTTGTCAATACTAAATGGAAATTACCTGTGTAATGAGATTTCTTCAAATTAAAGTTTTTTTGTTTTTGTTTTTCCTTTTTTAAACAGGTGAATAGAGCCTTTGATTTGTGCAGCAATTTTATGTTCAGCTACAGCATATTTGTTTAATTTTTTAAAGTCTCCACTAAATTTAAGCAGAAAACACTTTAAGTACCTTCGTATCGTGGCAATCCCTTGGTGATGAGAAAGATAGTCTATTGATTGATTTGTGGATGAAATGGTGGATGTAGAGATGACTGAACAGGTCCAGTCTTGATGTACACTGTTTCTGACGAGCAATGCACGTGGTTGCTGTGGGAAGTTTCTATTGGTTAGGATCTTGTTCTCTCTCCTTCCTCTTTTTTTTCTGTGTTTGTATTTTTTCGAAGCTTTCCACACCTGTGTGAATCATTGCTCGCCAGCTGGCTGGGTTCCTTGCTTGTTCTTCCCAGGACTTCCAGTCAGGAGGTCCTTATAGTGTTTCTTCTGCTCTCCTCTGGACTGTTTTCCTTCACTCAGCTGGGAGCAGAAGATCTGCTTGGGAAGTCATCTCTCATCCATCTTAACAACATGACCCACCCACCGAAACGGGTTGTTTATGACACTCTCTGTGCTCTGGAGCTTGTCTACAGCCAGAATGCTGATGTTTGTGCTGATGTTTGTACGGTAGTCTTCCCACCAAATGTGGGGAATACTCCTCAGGCAGTGTTGGTGGAATTGCTCGAGGGTCTTCAAGTGGGGGTGGTACAAGGTCCACGTCTCAGATCCGTACAGCAGGGTTGGCATGACAACAGCTTTGCATATGAGGATTTTTGTCTTGTGTCGAAGGTCTCTACTATTGAAAACACAGGTGCAGTTCCTGCACACTTGAGTCGGTATTGGATCATGTCATCAATGTCTGTTTGATGACATATGGCTGCCCAGGTATGGAAAGTGGATCATGTTATTCAGGAAGTGTCTGTGCAATTTCACAGCAGGAAGATTTGGATTAACCACGTTGGGTGGATGGTGATACAGGATCTGTGTCTTCTTGAGGTTGATGTGAAGACCACACTTAGTGCAGGCTTTGTCAGTGGTTTCAAGGATTTTCTGAAGACACTCTTCTGTAAAGGACAACATGCTGCTGTCATTGGCATACTGGAAGTGCAGGAGCAAAGTTGTGGTGATTTTCTTTTTGGCTCTGTTGGCTCAGGTTGAAGAGCTTTCCAGCCGTTCAATTAATGGTGGTACCTTGTCCTTGAACAGGGGGAAGATTGTTGCCATGAAGATGAAGAGTGTAGTTAGCCCTGCTTTACTCCTGATTGAACATTGAAGGCTTCAGTTTTTTGTGCTTTTGACCAAACCTGTGGCAGACATGTCATTTTGTGGAGAGACCAAGTCCTCACCTTATTTCACACCAACAGGCAATCCCCTATTTGATCTGTTACTCAGGTGCCATGTCATGGACATGGGGTTGGACTTTGACACCCAAGTTCCTTCCGCAGCCATTCAGTATAGTGAGCTCAAAACGTATTGCAATGGCATTTTTTATTTATTTGTTTTTTTATTTTGCAACTTGGAATATCTTGGAAAAAGTTCAGTATTTTTGCCAGGTATTTCAGAGAGTGAAAATTTTACATATTCTAGTTTCAATACAGGGCAGCACGGTGGTTTAGTGCAGTGATGGCCAAAGACATTCCAGAAAGGACCAAGAGGGGTGTAGCTTTTCTTTGCAGTGACTGCCTCCAGCAGTTGTTTTCACTGATTAACATCACTTTGAGCTGATGGGATCAGGTAGTCAGTGAAATCACTTGGTGGACTCGGTGGTTGCAAAGAAAACCTGCACCCTCTTGGCCAGGGGTGGGCAATCATGTGACATGAAGGGCCAAGACACTGCAGGTTTCTCTTTCTACCAGTCACCTCAGCAGGTGATTTCATTGATGGTCAGGTGTTTATGTTCAGGGGAGAAGCTCATCACCAAACCCTCCTGCTGAGGTGATTGGTTGCAAGGAGAACCTGCACTGTCTCGGCCCTTGTTGCCCACCCCTGCTCTTGGCCCTTTATGGAATGTCTTTGGACGCCACTGGTCCATGGGATCATGGTCCTGGGATCTATCCTAACCTGTGGCCTTTCTGTGTGGAGTTTGCATATTTCCCGTGTTTGCGTGGGTTCCTGACTGGTGCTCTGGCTTCCTCCCATATTCATAAACATGCAGGTTAGGTGAATGGAAACTTTAAATTGTCCGTAGGTGTGCGTGCAGGTGTCAATGTGATTGTGTATACAGTGGCTTGCAAAAGTATTTAGCCCCTTGGTATTTCACGCATTTTAATTTGTTTATGGCATTTCAAATACAAAAAGTAAATCAGGCTTCTCAATATAAAAAAAAATTCTAAAATTATCTTTCTTAGACACAAACTGAAAGTAAATCTCTACAACATGAAATAAATTAATTACAAATATAAGAGCCAAGATGATGGGCTGCATAAGTAATGGGCCCCTTTGGTATAATACCTTTAAATAATCAGTATAATTGCCAGTTTTCTTCAGACAAGTCAGGGGATGGATACATGAACATTTCCAAGTCACTGAATATGTCTTGAACTATATTTACATCAGTTATGAAGAAATACAAACAGTATGGCACTCTATGGTAAATCTGCATGGAGTAGACATTTCTCAAAAACTGAGTGACTGTGTAAGAAGGAGAACAGTGAGGAAAGCCAACAAGACACCCAGACAACCCAGAATCAGAATCAGAAGAAGTTTATTGCCATTGCCAGTGAACAGGATTCACAGACTAGGAATTTGCTTCGGTACAATGGTGCAACATTAAGAAGAGATAAAATGCTAGGATAAAATATAACATATGTGTCAAAATAAGATAAAATATAAGATAAAAAAAAAAGAAATATGAAAGGCTGTGTGCAACAGAAAAACAGAGAAACAGAAAAAACAGTGCAGTGGGAGGAGTGCAATTAAAAACCAAAGTACATTGTCTAAAGTGACCCGTGATAAAATGATAAAGTGACAGAGTTAAGCTTAAGGTGACTGAGTTATGAGGTGTTCATGAGTCTAACGGCAGAGGGGAAGAAACTGTTCTTATGGCGGGAGGTTCTACTCCGGATGGACCGTAGCCTCCTGCCCGAGGGGAGTGGTTTGAACAGACTGTGTGCAGGGTGAGAAGGGTCAGCTGTGATCCGACCTGCTCGGCCCAGAGTCCTGGAGATGTGCAGGTCGTGGAGAGATGGAAGGCTACAGCCGATCACCTTCTCAGCAGAGGCCACAATGCGCTGCAGTCTGTGTCTGTCCCTGGCTGTGGCCCTGGCGTACCACACCGTGATGGAGGAGCAGAGGATGGACTCGATGATGGCCGTGTAGAACTGCACCATCAGCTGGACAGGCAGCTTGGCCTTCTTCAGCTGCCGCAGGAAGTACATCCTCTGCTGGGCCTTCTTGATGAGGGAGCTGATGGTTGACTCCCACTTGAGGTCCTGGGTGATGGTGGTGCCGAGGAAGCAGTGACAGACCACAGTGGTGATGGGGCTGTTGGTGAGTGCGAGGGAGGGCGGGGGGGCTGTGGCTTTCCTGAAGTCCACGATCATCTCCACGGCGTTGAGCTCCAAGTTGTTGCTGCTGCACCAGGTCACCAGCCGGTTCACCTCCGTCCTGTAGGCAGACTCATCCCCATCCGAAATGTGTCTGATGAGGGTGGTGTCATCCACAAACTTGATGAGCTTTACAGAGTCGTGGCTGGAGGTGCAGCAGTTAGTGTACAGGGAGAAGAGCAGAGGGGAAAGGACACAGCCCTGTGGAGATCCTGTGCTGAGAGCCTGAGTGTTCGAGACATTCTTTCTCAGCCTCACGCTGACTCCGGTCCGTCAGGAAGTCTGTGATCCACCTGCAGGTGGAGTTGGGCACGTGGAGCAGAGAAAGCTTGTCCTGGAGCAAAGCTTGAAGGATGTTGTTGAATGCAGAGCTGAAGTCCACAAACAGGATCCTAGCGTAGGTTCCTGGGGAGTCCAGGTGCTGCAGGATGGAGTGCAGGGCCAGGTTTATGGCGTCATCTACAGACCTGTTGGCTCTGTAGGCAAACTGCAGGGGGTCCAGGAGGGGGTCGGTGATGGACTTCAGGTGGGATAAAACCAGGCGTTCGAAGGTCTTCATGACTACAGACGTGAGAGCCACAGGACGGTAGTCATTAAGTCCAGTGACGCGTGGTTTCTTGGGGACTGGAACTATGATTGAGGACTTGAAACAGACTGGAACATGGCGTGACTCCAGGGAGGTGTTGAAGATCCCTGTGAAGACTGGGGCCAGCTCATCAGCGCAGTGTCTCAGGGTGGCAGGAGAGACACAGTCTGGGCCCGGGGCCTTACGTGGATTCAGCCTTTTGAAATGTCTCCTCACGTCCTCCTCTTGGACCGAGAGGGCAACAGGGGGAGTGGGGAGGGCAGCAGTGAGAGGGGGGAGGTCCAGAGTGTTTGAATATCCAGTTGTGTGGGGGGTGGGGAGGTGTGAGTCCTTGTCTTCAAAGCGTGAATAGAAGATGTCCAGGTCATTGGCCAGCTTCAGGTCGTCAATAGAACGAGGTGCTTTGGGCTTGTAGTTGGTGATCTCTTTCAGCCCCCTCCACACAGAGGCTGAGTCGTTGGCAGAGAACCTTTGCTGCAGACGTGAACTGTACATGGATTTAGCCTTTGCCACCTCCTTGCTAAATCTGTACTTTGCACCTCTATAGCTGTCTCTGTCTCCTTCTCTGAAAGCCACCTCTTTCTGCTGACGGAGCTGCTGGAGTTTAGGTGTGAACCAGGGCTTGTCATTGTTATATCTCACCCTGGTACGCTGTGGAATGATGCTGTCTTCACAGAAATGAATATATGACGTCACAGTGTCCGTGTAGTCATCTAGACTGTCTGTTGAAGCCTCAAACATATCCCAATCCGTGGTGGCCAAGCACGCGCGTAGCTCCTCTACAGCTTCATTGCTTCACACTTTAGATGTCCTCACAACAGGTTTAGCGAGTTTAAGTCTCTGTCTGTACGTGGGGATCAAGTGGACCATCACGTGATCTGAGAGTCCCAAATCTGCACGGGCCACCGCGTGGTAGGCGCCGCTCACTGTCGTGTAACAATGATCTAACGTGCTCCCTTCTCTGGTCGGGCATTTAACAAACTGTTTGTATTTTGGTAATTCCTGACTGAGATTCCCTTTGTTAAAATCACCGAGAATTATAACAAGAGAGTCCGGAAAGTCTCTCTCCACGCTCATAATCTGATCCGCGAGCGCGCGCTCGGCCTCGTGCATGTCCGCGCTCGGTGGAATATACACAGAGCAAAGTATGAAGGAATTAAACTCACGTGGAGAGTAGAACGGTCTGCAGTTTATGAGGAGATATTCCAGAGAGGGACAGCAGTGTTGGGAGATCACAGTCACATCGGAGCACCAGGCGTTGTTGATATAGAAGCAGAGTCCTCCACCTCTTGTTTTTCCACCAGAGAGTGCTCGGTCTCTGTCTGCGCGGAGGAGTTGGAATCCCTCTAGTTGGAGCGCGCAGTCCGCTCCTTAGAGGTTATAGGCTTCTGTGGCTGTGATTGGAGAAATTGTGCATAGTGCATGTTTTGCATTTTGTATCCCGAGTTATACAGCTTCATGATGAAGTGGTACAGAGGAGGGATTTCTTTCACCAAAGCATTAAATCTAGACTTGCATCTCAGATGTGCCTTCTGGCAAATTGTAGCTGAACTTTCAGGTCTTCTTTTTAATAAAACCATCCTCTGTACCACTTCATCATGACGCTGTATAATTGAATACTTTTGCAAGCCACTGTATGTGGCCCTGCGACAGACTGGTGTGCTGTCCAGGGTGTACCCTGCCTCATGCTCTATGATCGTTGGGATAGGCTTGGTTTGCCACACCCAGGGATATGTGTGAAAACTTTTGAATTACAGTGCAGGCAGCAAGCAGCATTTTGTTCATACTCGCCAACCTTGAATCGCCTGCCTCGTTTTGGCGCCGAGTCTGCACACGATTTGAAAAATAAATGCCTGGGCTATTAATCAAGGAAATACGGTACTAGTAGTTTTTGCATGTGCCAAATCCTGCTGGAAACAAAGTCAGCATCTCCATAAGGCTTGTCAACAGATGGAGGCATGAAGTGCTCTAAAACCTCCTGGTAGATGGCTAGATAGATGTTGGATGTGGACATGATAAAACAGTGAACCAACACCAGCAGATGACGTGCCAAATCATCACCGACTGTCGAAACTTCACGCAGTCTGTGCCTCTCCACTCCTTCTCCAGACTCTGGGACCTTGATTTCCAAATGAAATGTTAAATTTATCTTCATCTGAAAAGAGGACTCTGGACTACTGAGCAATGATAGTTTTTTTTCATCCTTAGCTCAAGTAAGACATTTCTGACAGTCTCTGGTTCAGGAGTGGCTTGGCATCATGAATACAACACGTGTAGCCATTTTCCTGGATGCACCTGTGCATGTTAGCTCTTAATGCACTGACTCCAGCTTAAAGCCCCTTTCACACCGGGCCAACGTAGCAGTTGCGTAATGCGGCATACTGACTGTGCTGAGCTTATGCAGCCGTACATGGCAATATGTGGAGGGATGCAAAAATTAAACGTAAACTTACACAGCCATTCCGACGTACTAGATATGTAGCACAGTTAAACTCTATGCAGGTCCGGTGTGAAAGGGGCTTAAATCCACTCCTTCTAAAGTTCCCCCAAAGTTCTGGAATTGGGTTTGCTTGACAATCTTCGGTCATCCCTGTTGCTTGCACATCTTTTCTGACCACAGTTTTCCCATCCAGTTAATTTTCCATGAGTATGCTTTGATGTAGATCTCTGTGATCAGCCAGAGCTTTCATTAATGACCTTCTGTGGTTCTGGACAACTGTCAAGTCAGCAGTCTTCCCCATAATTGTGGTTGTGTGTACTGAAACAAATTTGAGAGATTCATGGTATTCATACTGCATAAATAGTGACTTGAAATAAAATATTCTAATATTTTGAGTTATGCATTTTCTATTTTTTTTTAGCAAGAGGCTGTAATTAACAAAATTTAAAAAAAAAAATACTGAAACAGTTTAGTTTCTATGTAGTGAAACTAGAATCTGTAATTTTTTGCTCTCTGAAATACCTGACAAAAATATTGAACTTTTTCCAAGACATTCTAATTTTTTAGATTTACCTGTACATTGATATGAAAAGAACTGACAGTTTAATGTAGTTATTTCTTTCAGTGGAACTTAGATTTCATGTGTAATCCTAATTTTTTTTTTTTTTAACAACAGAAACAACTGCTGTGTTTACATGGACAGTGATGTTCTGATATTAGATTAAGACAATACTCTGATAAAGATTATGCCAGGAAAACAGGCATTTTCTAATTACCTTAAACTGAATAAGGTCAATCAGAGTAAGAAATAATGTAAGACATGGAGTATTCTGGTTTTAGCCAGGTTATTGAAGTGCATTTTAGACATGTACACCTTACACCTCAGACTAGAACATCCAGTTGGAGTTTTCACAGCATTTTGCACCACATAAGGCATTAGTGGTTCTAGCGTGGCTGTGAGTCCTTAATTAGAATATGCTCTGTATCATAAAGGGGAATGTGAATGGAATATTCTGTTGATGCTATACTTGAAATGTTCTTTCTTTTTATTTCAAAATATTGTCATGTTTAGATTGTCAATCATATTGCTGTCCATGTAAATATAGTCATTGTTGAAAAATACAGTAACTGATTTTTCTTTTACTCATATGTAAGTAGATGATGCAGTTTCCAACCATTCACTGTATTGACTCACAAATTGTATAAAAGAGTAATTAAAGTTATTGTTGAAAAATACAGTAACTGATTTTTCTTTTACTCAAATGTAAGTAGATGAAGCAGTTTTCAACCATTCACTGTATTGACTCACAAAATTTGTAAAAGAGTAATTAATCATCTTAACAATATACAATCTTGTCAGAAACGTGCTGTAGTTGTTAACTGGAAATTGTACTCAAGTATTGATTCCATGCAAATGTGAAATATGTTATCATACAGCAGTGGAAAGTGACTGTTTTAGTATACGCGTATTGTCCAAGTACTTATGTTTTTGCTTTCCTATAATTAGCATTTAGCTGAAAGAAATAATACATTCAACTGGTATCATTTGAAAATGGCCAAATTTTAAATCTTAAATTTAGCTTCTTTTTAACTGTTAGACATTACAACTTGGTAACATCTGTTTAAAACAAAGAAACAACAAAAAAAAGGCTAGTTTGGTTTTCATGTTCATGACCTGATACAAAAATGCAATCTCACTGTTTACTAATAATTACTGGATGCTCACAGAAAGCTAATTGCAACTATGGTGTTTATAAACATAAAAGAAACTTGGGCATTGTGAAAATGCATTTATATGGAGTGCAAATATTGACGTGTACCGGTACTCACAGACTGTGCACTGACTAGTTTATAAATGTGAAATTTAAGAAGGTTCTGATTCTTCTTCATTCACCTACACTTTATAAATTCACCAACAGAGGGGGCTGATCGACGGGAACATTGGAAACGTTTGTTTCTAAATAGCTGGCAATGTACGGTTGCCTCATTTAGCATAAAACATGCCTTAATTTTGATGTGGACTCTGTAACAATACTTCAAAGTATGGGTTTTGTGAATGTTTCAAAATTTTGCCACAGTGTTTTGAGGTGCCATCACTAATTTGCAGTGCAGATGAAAGGTTTTTGTACAATCTCCAGCCATGTTTTCTCAATTCCAGTTTCACTTTTCCATTTGTGTGTATATATATATATATATATATATATAAATAAATAAATAAATGTATTTCTGTTTTTGGCCATGTAATTGGCATTGTGTTTCTCCCCGCGGTTGTGAGCTTAAATTGCTCACTGGGTGTAGTGTCGCAAAAAGCATTTAGGAGGCAGACAGTTCATTTCAGTTCAACCACTGCTGATAGTAATTTTTGACAATTTATCCACCATCCAACAAGTGGCAGCTATGTTTGTAAGATATTACATAATCAAAACAAAGTTGGTCTTTCAGTCAATTTTGGTACATCAAAGTTGAACAGATACAATAGGGTTTGAGCTTGTAAGTTCTTCTAATGTGATGTTACAAGATGATTGCTAATTTACTATGTACACACGATGGCTGGGATGCACTAAATTACTCATATGTATTTCAACTGTCCAAACATTAAGCTTTTACTAGTGCAGGAAATTTGCCTCACAGCTACCACTCCATCATATTTCAGTTTTTGAAGTGGACCATATAAGTGATCTTATTCCATATGTGAAATTATTACAGCAACCTATATGTTGCAAGAAATAGTTTATTCCCTTCAGCACAAGTTGTGACTGATGGCTGTTTGTATAAAAATGTGCTTCCAGTTATACAACCCACCTTTACACACATGACCTCCACATCGGATGCCACGATTTTGAAAAATGCAGTACCTACAGAATTAGGTGATGCACTAAATAGATAGGCCAGAATTATGTATAGAATTATAATACAATGTCTGTAATTATTTTTCAATTCATGTAATTTGCATATATTAAAGTATTTTTGTGACCCAAATGTGATATTTTTGTGGCTTGAAAATAAGTGATTGTGGTTTTAAGTTCATCTCTAGGTGTGTACAAGATATTGAAATAATGGATTTGTTTCTCAAAAAAAAAAAAAAAAGTTGGTGGGGGTAAGTGATGGTAAGAACACATGGAGCGGTCACATCAGAGAAAAGTTAATTACATTTTGTTCAGTTTGTGATCAATGCACCATGACTTTCTATTTATCTCTTTAACCTTTTGTGGGAGTGTTTTTCCAAGAATGATTTATAATTCCACAAAGCTGGAGGTGGTGTTATTCCTGCTGCCGGTGGTGGAAAACTCAAGTACTATATTTGAGAGCAAATTTGAAGTATGTTTACTTGACTTACGGTCAGGTCTATAAGTAATTGGACAGTGACACATTTTTTCTTATTTTGATTCTGTGCACCACCACAGTGGTGAAACATTCAAGGTGTGCTTATAGCGTGGTGTGTCAGCTTTAATTCAAGGGGTTCAACCAAAATATTACTTTAACCATTTATGAATTATGGCTATTTGTATACATATTACCTCCATTTTCTGAGCCCAGCAGTAATAGGACAAAATAAATATAAGGATTAATCACTTTCACAGCCAGTTTTCTTCAGACAAGTCAGGGGATGATAAATGAACATCCAGTCAATGACTATATCTAGGACTTCATTTACAGCAGTCTTTTACAAATGCAGTATGGTACTGTTTGGAATCTGTCTGAAATGGGTAGTTCACAAAAATTCAGGAAGACCAATGAGGGAAGCCACCAAGGAAGTTCTAGTTTTCTGTTGCCACGATTGGAGACACTGCATAGTGTCGTGACTGCCACCAGTTGCAAAATGAGTGGAATAAAGGCTTTTAAGAAAACATCAAATATAAATTAAAAACTTGAGTTTCCCATGTGTCTTGTGGCAAACAAGCTAAGCTGAAATTTCACATCTTAAGAAAATGCTTTCAACATTACACTATGAAATTACGGTAAAGTGTTGCTGACAAATCTGTGACCTCACTGGGATTTGGGTAAATAGAACTGGCAGGTTTGCTTTCAAAATTTAAAGACAGCAGCCATTGTATGTGAGTAGAGGAATCCACCAGATTGTGACTTTAACAAAGTGTCACTTGAATCAAAACCTGCTTTTATTGCCGATTAGCTGACCATCAAAGGGGTATATTATTTTGTCAACCATTCATTTCTGTGATGAGGTGAACACATTATTCCTTGAATGGGCTAAGGGATGTTTATCATTTTGATGTCAGTGATGCATTTTAAGATAGAAGCCTCTTGAAAATCACTGACTTTTTCTGGGAAAATACATCAACTTTGGCAGTAATCATGTAAACACCTGACCAAGCTATGGGATGATCATATTCGGTATACCAGGATGAACAAGAAGCCTATTGAAGAGATGTTAATTATGGCAGAATATCACACAATCATCTAGTAGGATAAGATAATGTAGTGACCTTTTACACCTCAAAGGTGAACTTCACTGTGACACCATATGGTTGACACTACTCTGTAAAAGCATTTAGTACTGCTATAACGGACTGATGCAGAAGGTGGCAGCAATGCAACAAGGATGCCGGCTGCCGTTTTATGCCATAGAAGAAGAAGAAGAATACGGAAGTGAGCTCAGGTTCGATACGAAGTTCGATGTTTGGCACACGTATCGGAGTTTGTCCGTATGAGATGCAAGTTGCTATATGCGTGTTTGGGTTTGTTGAAAACTCCAATTTGACTGCTAACGTCAGAAACAGTTATAATAAACATATTTTAAGGATTACTATACACACATGGGGGGTAAAAATAAACAGCGAACAAAAGGAAATGTTCGGGTAAGTTCCTTTTCTACCTAGACCTAGTTATGAAACCGAAGCTCATGCTAATGCTAACACAAGGCAAACCACTTTGTATTTGCTGCTAAACTGTAATCCAGCCGTTCTGTCTCGCTTTTAGCCGTCCAGCAGCGGCAGGGCTGCTGAGGTGCTGACCCGGGAGAGCGGGGTTATTCCAGGCTTTGTGGGTTTCGGCTCGTCAGTGGCTTCGGAGCTGAGCTATGTCCCCGCTGTCCACGGGGTAGAGGAGATCGATAGCTTGGTCGATCCGGATTTTCGTCTGGTACTCAGGAAACTCATAAAGAGGGACGTTGTTACCAGACTGAAGGTCAGTTAAATCTGTTTTAGTGAGAATGAGAGTTGAGGGGGAAATGGGATGACAGACACGTCAAACATTCAGAAAAACATGGGGCGTTCGACGCGTTCCGCCACAGTGACATCTAGTGGCCAAAAAGTGATGTTGCGTTAAGTGAGAACTGAAATATTTCAATCTGGGTTCTGTTTTTAGATGTTTATGGGTTAAACTTTTTATTTAAAAGAAAAAGATTTTAATCAGTCTAGTGTTGATGTTCTAAATAGACGAGTGACACTCATCTGCAATCGACATGTAATGATTTGGTGCAGAGCAGCACTGCCAAAACAGAAAAAAGGGTAATCAAGATATAAACTGTGTAACCTTTTGACTTTTTAAAAAGTTTCTTTACATTTACTGAAGTAAGCATGCATGCATGCGTGCACCTCCATGGTGATCTCCATGCAACCACCCACCTATTCAATGGTTTTGCTATGAGTGAAGGTTTACCCCCAGAACATCTAAAAAAAATAAGGTTGAAAATGCCAGATTTAACCTCGAAAGCATTCTGGATGTAGTGTGTAAATACATTTTGCACATCTGTATTTAATGTTTTGGATTATGTTATGTATCTTATTTTATATTTGTGTAGGAAGAGAGCCTGCATTATGATTTGTAGGCATGATTGTGTACATTATGTAATTATTTGCGCTAAATATTGTTTTTAAGAAAAAGAAGGGGGGGGGGGGTTATTGGCAGAGTGGAAGGTTCACCACCCCTGCGCATTCTCCATGTAATGTGGAGTTGCGTCAGGAACAGCATCCGGTGTAAAACTAGTGCAAAATCAACCTGAAGAGTGCAGACCCACCACAGATCTGCTGTAGCGAGACAGAGTAAAACAACTGAGAAGCCAAAGGGATGTACTTTATTGTTTTTAAGAAAAACAATTTGTTTGTTTGTGCAAAGTCCAAGATGGTTTCACCTCTCACACAAAATCTCTCCTTTGGAGAAATATTCTTAACAGAATGTTCCCTCCTTCCTTCATTAATTTGGTTTTATCAACAGACTATTCCAAAAATGCTATATCAAAATTGAATTTGGTAAGTAATGCAGAAGTTCAAATGTGAAAGAAAAAAACTATAGATCAGATAGGCTTGGATGCAGAAAGTAACAAGACTTGATACAGGACAGACAGATAATTTAGCGAAGACTTCACAAATATCTGAGGTTTGGAAGGGTATTTAAATATTTTTGAAAGTGAGTTGTGTGACATCACAATCAGCCACAGTGCAAGGAATCCACAAATGAATCGTTTAATTAGTTGCTGATTGTTACCGAACTGTTGTTTGTGTCTCAAAATACTCAAATACTGCTTCATTCACTTCCATCACCTGGAACGTTTCAAAGCAGTTGGTGATGTATTAAACCATTTAACATGGACCTTTGCAAAACAGGTGTTGCAAAGGTTTTGGGATGTAGCAGAACTTTTGATTTTTGTCATCAGTCAAGAAAGTCTTCATGATCGAGCTATGTGTTCTGATGATGCTATTTGTTCAGGCTTTGCAGGACTTTGGGTCCATGTGCCAGGAACGGGATGCAGAAGAAGTTAAAGGGGTTCTGCCCTACTGGCCAAGGATTTACTGCAAGATAGCAGTGGTGAGATCAATGTTTCTTTTAAATCACAATTTTCAGATATGTAGGTATATGTGTGTATACGTATATAAACAGAGTATATTAACAATTCTTTGAAATCATAAATTTAGATTTTTTTTTTAATGGTTTTTGAAGAATTCACAGCCTTTGATGGTTCCCTTAAATATATTTTGATTTTGCTGAAATTTGTAAAGTAGTAATTTCTTGGGTAGTGTAACAACATAAACCTAAGGTACAAGGTGATTTTCAAAACGTTTTGGGAAAAAAAGGGGAAAAATGATGCACCCTAGTGATTGTCCATGTTTGAGGTGTGCTTGCATTCAAAGAGTAAATAGTCTTCATCAGTAACAAGTGTGTCTGACAGGATCATGATCGCCGTGTTCGGGAGGTCACCCAGCAGGCCTTTGAGCAGCTGGTACTGAAAGTCCATCGCAGCTTGGCTCCTTTTCTGAGAAGTTTGATGGGCCATTGGATGCTAGCCCAGTGTGACACGTACTCACCCGCAGCCTCTGCCGCCTGTCAGGCGTTCCAGGCTGCCTTCTCACCCCTTAAACAGCCTGAGGCCCTCAGCTTTTGCAAGGATGAAATCCTTAATGTGAGTAGCAGTGGTGAACTCAGAGGTCATCCGGATTTGCTCTGTACTTACTTCTTGTAATTGTTGTTCAATTGCAGGTACTTCAGGAGATTTTAATAAAGGAAACTGCTGACACACTGAGTGATCCACAGTAAGCAAACACTTTGGCTCATTATACTGTATTTGCTGGTTCCTTGACTCACTGTTTTGACACAGTGCTAATGTATGATATCCTGATTCAGTCTTTGACACTTCTGTTTGTCCTGTAGAACAGTGGCAGTAGAGGATAGAGAGGCCAAATATGTGCGCATGGTGACCAGCTCACTCTTGGGAATAAAAAAACTGCTGTCCTTGCTGCCAGAGAATGAGAGAACAACCTTAAAGCAAAAACTAACTCATCTTATTTCACTGGGGAAGTTCTGGAAGTACAGCAAACACAAGACACCTCAGGTAGTGGCATAGAATGGGATTAGTCTGTCAAATTTTTATTCCAGCGCTGGCTGTAAAGCCAGAAAGGGTGTACAGCAAGTACAAAACTGTTATAAAAGCTTTCCGTTTTAATTAGGTCAAATTGGGAAAGTGTCTTCTATGAGGTATGATAATGCGTTTTAAAAATAAAAAAACAACTCTCAGCTTGACAAAACAGCCCCCCCCCCCCCCCCCCCCCAAAAAAAAAAATCCTAAATATAAAATAATTGAGAATGGCTACACATTAAAGACAAAACTGTGTGTATCTTGTTTGAGTCATATTTATATTAATTCAATTTCAATTCAATTTATTTATATAGCACCAAATCACAACAAACAGTTGCCCCAAGGCGCCTTATATTGTAAGGCAAGGCCATATAATAATTACGGAAAAACCCCAACGGTCAAAACGACCCCCTGTGAGCAAGCACTTGGCAACAGTGGGAAGGAAAGGAAAGGAATGTAAAATACTGTAAATGTAAGAAAATGTAATACTGTATTTTCAAGAGTATAAGTCATGTAGTTATTTATTTATTTGGTTTTCTAGTTTCAGAGGTCCTGCAACTTAAAGTGCCCTGACACTTGCGCGACTTTGATCCGCGCACTTGCATGCACATTGTCGAGACAATCCCACATGCTGTGTTCCCAGCTGGATGCTGTGCTTTGTTCCACTGGCTGCAATGCATTGTGCGCTGGACGCTGCGTATATAAAATAATTATTTTGTAGCAGATTAATCATTTTCTGTCCGAGTTAGCTGTTGAAAACGCCTTTAATCGCTTCTGGAATCACAGAGGAGTGCTCCAGCTGCTGCTTTTGTCGCGCGCACTGAACAAGGTGGAGAAAGCATTTGGAGCCATCTAAAAAGGTAATTATTTGTCATGTTTATATTGTAATAGCTTGGTAAAACAGTTGCATGTTTTTTACTTCTTGTGTGCAGCTGTAAAGGTATGCTTATGATAGATTTAACATTTGTTATAATCGTTCAGATGAGCTGTGCTGACGCAATCACTCACACTGTTCACTTCTTTACTCAACTTGACCAGCTGCATGTGCCATCTCATGCACCATCAACGTGCATTAACACGTAGTGTTGGCAGTAGATCGTGCAACGTTAACAGCCATTTCACGTTTGTTGCACGACTTTGATGCGTGACAGATTTTTTTTTTAACATTTCAAAGTTTTCTTTGTGCACTTGCAAGTGGGGGCACCCATCTCACATTCAGGCTACACCGGTTCACAGTGAGTTTACTCATCAGTACAACACACTGCGTACGGGTGCGTGAATCAAAGTCATGGAAATGTCCAGTGTGACTTACAGTGCATCTGGAAAATATTCACAGGGCCTCACTTTTTCCACATTTTGTTATGTTACAACTTTATTCCAAAATGGAGGAAATCATTTTTTTCTGCTCAGAATTCTACTCACAACACCCCATAACATGAAAAATGTTTTGAAATTTTTGCAGATTTATTATAAATAAAAAAACTACGAAATTACATGTGCCTTATTTCCATCTGAAAAAAATAAACACCTGCCTAAAATAAGACAGACGTGCATTAAAATGCTTACATTTGGTCGAGTTACTCTTTTCTCTAAGTCCTCTGCGGAGTGGTACCTTAAAATCCTAAAGCCTGATTTATGTTTCTATACCTCTGTAATTCTGTGGCCACGCAATGATGTTGACGTGCGCGTTATCCATTTAAAGTTCTCCATTGAGTTGGTGGGCATCTTATTGCAATTTATCGTAGAAACAGTGGCTTTTTCTGACTCAATTTGGCCATCAATGAGCGCCACATCTTTATACAATCAACGGGATGCACCTGAGCTCAGTTTTGAGCTTTGTGGTAAAGGCTATGAATACTTATGCACATGTGATTTCTTTATATATATATATATATATATATATATATATAAACTTTTTTTCACATTGTCATTATCAGTGGTGGGCACTGTTCAGCTAATCCGATAACCGATAATTATCGAAGCTAATGTTTTTTTTTCTAGTGGACTAGCTTTTCAGATAAGTTTTAAAACCATCATCTGACCAGTTATCTAATTTAGTTCTGACCATTTTCATTCCGCTAACATTTTTTTTCCTGGTAAACTGAGCAAAGTTTAACAGTCAAAAACGTTTGTAAACCCTAAAATCAAACATTTTAGTCCCTGTCGTGTGTAGGTCAGTGGTTTATGGCAGACTGGCTGTCGCTTGCTGATGACATCATTAAGCGCAAGACGTGATTGGCCAGTCGATGCAGGGAGCATTGTGGGTAGTGTAGTTCAGGTTCACTTTAGACGTCACACTTACCGTCTGCTCGACACAAACAAAACAAACTAATTTTAGCATTATTTTATTTTATTTCTTTTGTGGCACGGGATAATTTAATCGCCAAGACTCTGTGGGAGAGAGGAGATCTCACGGCGCAGCTGTGAGGGACTTTTCTTCACCGTTTACACACTGTTTTGGATAATCAGGATGCTTTATGTGGAATATTTTCTTCAGACTTTAACCCCTTAATGCCTGAATTTATATAGCTGTATATAAAAAAAATGTTTTGTGTGTTTTTGCCTTTAAGTAGATGGTAAATAATGTTGAGATTATTAATTTCACTTTTGCACAAAAAATAAATAGTTATTTTGGTAATGACTTTATGTTATAATAATAATAATGGTATGTTGCAAATTTGCGACAACAGGCATACTGGTCAATTTGGTATGTTGCATATTTGAGTCAAATATTGTAGCATATATGCGACAGTAGGCATTAAGGGGTTAATCAATCCCACTGAAACTAACGTAAGAATTTATATTTACTATGTGCCTTTTACTCTGCCAGTCAATGCATTAATGGACATATTTCGGTTGTTTAAGCTGCAGTGTTCAAAGCGTGTGAAAAAAGCAGCAGATTTTAGTTCGTAAATGGCGGTGTATATAATACCAAGATAAACTGTGACTTGTAATACTGTGTTTTACTGCTTTTGAAAGATGATGACAGTGTTTGGGGTTTTATTTTATTTATTTTTTATTCATTCATTTTTTGTGTGTTCTGTGTTTGTGATCCTTGAATTTAGCCAGCAGCCCCTGTGGCGCTTAAAGTGAAACTGCTTTATCAGAAGCCGACAGTGTAATCTGATGTGGCCGCATCCGAATCAATACTAAGTTATCGATTATCTGTAATAAAGTTTTTTTTTTTAAGCAGTTTAACGGTTTAGCATCATAAAAGATAACTTTTCAGTTAGCGGATTAATGGTTACCGAAGCTAACTTTTTAGTTAGCTGTGCCCACCACTGGTCATTATGGGGTATTGTGTGTAGAACTTTTTTGAAAAAAAAAAAAGAATTTCATTCATTTTGGAATAAGGCTGTAAAATAACAAAATGTGGAAAAAGTGAAGCACTGTGACAACTTTACGGATGCACTGTATATATCAGGGGGAAAAAAAATCCAGATTCACCATCATGCAGCTCCGTTAATGGTTTATAAATATAAACTGTGACTTGTAATACTGCGATTTACTGCTTTTGATAAAGGTGATGACCTTGTTTGGGATTTTATTTTTTATTTATTTATTTTTAGTGGATTTGTTTTGTGTTTGTGAATGCAGCTCCATTAACAGTTTATAAATATATAATATAGAGATAAACTGTGACTTCTAATACTGCGATTTACTGCTTTTGATAAAGGTGATGATCGTGTTTGGGATTTTATTTTGTGTTTATTTTTCGTGGATTTGTCTTGTGTTTGTGAACGCAGCTCCGTTAGTAGTCGAAAGTGTAGTGCGATGTGGCCGCCACCGACTCAGTGCTAAACGCTAGCGGTAAGTTCCGTTAAATTTTTTAGCGGTTTAGCGTTATAAAAGTTAGCTTTTCAGTTAGCAGATTAATGGTTATCGAAGCTAATTTTTCAGTTAGCTGTGCCCACCACTGCTTTCGGCATGCGTTTAAAACCGTGTCAGGTCACACTTAAAACTTTAATTATATGAGCGTTCATGATTCCTCATGTTGGGCTCCAGAGATAAAATACAATTAGCAGTCATGCTCATTTTAAGCAAACAAATATGAATAAATGTCTTTATCAAACAGCAAAGCGTCGTCTTTTCGAATGACACAAGCAACTTAATGGGCATCTGTTCCTGGGCACTGCTGCAGTGTGCAGCAGAGAAACAGAACGTAAACGATAATGAATAAATGTCTCAGTGAACTGAATTTACCGTTTTGTTGGCCCACTGTCATTCAAAAAACAGTCATTTCACTACATTGAGTGAATATTCATTGGGCCTGTAAAGTATCAGAAAATAGTTTTATAGATGTTCAGTAACATTTCTTAGAATCAAAGTAAGCATTTTCAAAACATTTTTGTCCCACAAAGTCACTTTACATTAATATAAAATGGGGGAAGAAAGAGAATGGAAAGGAACAGCTGCAACAAGTTTGTGTTGGGATTTTATTTTCGTATAATGAGTGATGTAAATAAATAACAGATTAATAAAATACGTTATTCTGTGGAACAACTCATCATTTGTGCACCTAAAATGTTGAATTAAAATGTACATATTTGTAAAGCTGAAACAAATCAGTTGTTTGTTTTTGACCTGCTTTGAGAAAGGCAATTCTGTTAATAAATGTTCCTCCAAAGGTACGCGGAGCATTTTTTGAGCTGGTGTGTGCCTTTTGTGAGTTCACCCCGGGACTGGCCCAGAGTGAAGCAGCACGACTCTGCCCTGCCGTTATCCTCAGCATTGATGACACAGATCCTGTTGTGCTGCCAGCTGTGTGGGAAGCTCTTCTTCATGTTCTTACTGTCATCCCTGTGAGCTTAAGTTGGTCTCTTTTCAACTACGTGCACACGCATAACTGTATATAGCTATAGTAATTACAATAGACTGAGCCTAGAGTATAATGCTGATGACAGAGTAAGATATCTCTGCATGTGCATCCTCTGGTATGATAAAGCTGCAGTGTGTAGGATTTATGGCTGTTTATTAACAGAAATAGATGATGGCACTCATAACCATCTGATCATTCTTGGATAATTACCTGCAACAATGAATCCATGTGTTTTCATCATTTTGGAATGAGCCCTTCATATCTACATGGAACAAAGCCCCCTCCTGGAGGCCGCCATATTGATGCAGTAGTGCAAAAGGAACAAACTTGCTCTAGCTTTCATATTTTGCAGTGTGGCATAAAACTGAAGAAAAATAAGAGAAATCAGTAGTTGCTCCCCTATAAACTGTCTAGTGGTTACTAGTGCAGGCTAACAAGTTTGAGAACCCTCATTTTTTTTTTCAGTGGATTATTGTATATATTGCTTATCACAAGAGAAGGTGGAAACGTGAAGGGAAACGATATAGTGACCGGCAACAGCATAATGCAGTCTACAACCTCACTACAAGGTGACACAAAATCCTACACACTGTAGCTTTATATTGTTTGTGATTAGTGATAAATGCCACTATAGTTGACTTCACTGCTGTCATCACAGGTAAATGTTATATTTTTATTTGGCAAATCATTTGATTTGATTTTTTTTTTTTTTTTTGCATCTATTCTAGGACTGCTGGACACACGTGAATGTCCAAAAGGGTTTCTTACCTAAACTCTGGTCTTTGCTCAAAGAAGGCGGCAAGGGAATGGCAAAAGTGCTTCATCCGAATTTAATGCCACTCCTCAGCAAACTGCCCCATTTGGTCATTGATCCAGCATTGGAGTTCTACAGCGCATTCTTCACTGCACTGATACAGGGGTAAATTAGATTGTTTGTGCAAATGTGGCTCTAAGTGTGTGAGGAGTTGCAGATACAGTAGTGTTCAGAATAATAGTAGTGCTATGTGACAAAAAAAGATTAATCCAGGTTTTGAGTATATTTCTTATTGTTACATGGGAAACAAGATACCAGTAGATTCAGTAGATTTTCACAAATCCAACAAGACCAAGCATTCATGATACGCACACTCTTAAGGCTATGAAATTGGGCTATTAGTAAAAAAAAAAAAGTAGAAAAGGGGGTGTTCACAATAATACTAGTGTGGCATTCAGTCAGTGAGTTTGTCAATTTTGTGGAACAAACAGGTGTGAATCAGGTGTCCCCTATTTAAGGATGAAGCCAGCACCTGTTGAACATGCTTTTCTCTTTGAAAGCCTGAGGAAAATGGGACGTTCAAGACATTGTTCAGAAGAACAGCGTAGTTTGATTAAAATTGTTGATTGGAGAGGGGAAAAGTTATACGCAGGTGCCACAAATTATAGGCTGTTCATCTACAATGATCTCCAATGCATTAAAATGGACAAAAAAAAAAAAAAAAAAAACACGTGGAAGAAAACGGAAAACAACCATCAAAATGGATAGAAGAATAACCAGAATGGCAAAGGCTCACCCATTGATCAGCTCCAGGATGATCAAAGACAGTCTGGAGTTACCTGTAAGTGCTGTGACAGTAAGAAGACGCCTGTGTGAAGCTAATTTATTTGCAAGAATCCCCCGCAATGTCCCTCTGTTAAATAAAAGATGTGCAGAAGAGGTTACAATTTGCCAAAGAACACATCAACTGGCCTAAAGAGAAATGGAGGAATATTTGTGGACTGATGAGAGTAAAATTGTTCTTTTTGGGTCCAAGGGCCGCAGACAGTTTGTGAGACGACTCCCAAACTCTGAATTCAAGCCACAGTTCACAGTGAAGACAGTGAAGCATGGTGGTGCAAGCATCATGATATGGGCATGTTTCTCCTACTATGGTGTTGGGCCTATATATCGCATACCAGGTATCATGGATCAGTTTGGATATGTTAAAATACTTGAAGAGGTCATGTTGCCTTATGCTGAAGAGGACATGCCCTTGAAATGGGTGTTTCAACAAGACAATAACCCCAAGCACACTAGTAAACGAGCAAAATCTTGGTTCCAAACCACCAAAATTAATGCCTCGCAGATGTGAAGAAATCATTAAAAACTGTGGTTATACAACTAAATACTAGTTTAGTGATTCACAGGATTGCTAAAACTGCAGTTTGAAATAATAGTTTTGAGTTTGTAGCATCAACAGCAGATGCTACTATTATTATGAACACCGCCTTTTTTACTTTTTTTACTAATAGCCCAATTTCATAGTCTTAAGAGTGTGCATATCATGAATGCTTGTTCTTGTTGGATTTGTGAGAATCTACTGAATCTACTGGTACCTTGTTTCCCATGTAACAATAAGAAATATACTCAAAACCTGGATTAATCTTTTTAGTCACATAGCACTACTATTATTCTGAAAACTGTAAGTGAGTTTATTTTTTTCTGGTCAGTTTGTCTAGTGAGCGAGCAGTGACAAGTCCATCAGAAAGTGCAGTTATAGTGACCTCTGCTGTTGAGTGCATGAGGTACTGTATATTTAACAATATGGAGGAAGAGGAGGATCAGAAGAAAATACGGGCCATGCTTATTTCACAGCAGGTGAGGCAACACAGTTGCAGATACTTATATTAGTATCAAACACCATTTTCACATAGTTTTAAAATATTTTTGTTTTGTCTTTATGTAGCTGTTACCGCTGTTGGATACAGCTTTTGGAAATTCCTCCCTGCAGAATGGTCCTCTTTTCCTCTTGGTCACTGAAATGCTTGTATCCTGGGAGAAGAGAGCAGGTTTACATTGTGAGGATGAATTGAATGACAACATGGATGTCTTTCAAAAACTTCTGTCAGACTTGTGGGGCGGGCTGGGTGGTATGTTAGTTAGGTACACAGACAGCGATGAAGCAGATCCACGTTGTTTGGAAGGGGTGGCGACCTTGTTGCAGGTGAGCTCATCTCTGTTTCAAGCATAATTGCTACTGAAATCTCCACATAGACATAGTGGATGCACATGATTAGTGTGATTATCACAGTTTTTAATGTTTAAAAATTTGCATAAGTGAGACAAACAGTGATGAATAAGTCATACTTTCTGTTATTCTTCTAGGTGATGCGTTACCCTGAGAGTGCAAACAGGAATCGCTTACAGAAGAAATCTGTTAAGACTGTTTTCTTCAAGCCAGAGAAATTTGAGAAAACTGGAGATGAGGGTGGTGTTGAGAATCTCGCCCAAACAGTGCTGGATCTTGTGGATGACAAGACTGTTTCGCTGAAGACTCACTATTTTGAGGATGCAGTGTGCCAGCTGGCTCAACTCAGCCTTGCACATGTCAATAAGAACAATTCAGAAAAGCATCTTGTTTTTCTCTCCCTTCTCCTGTGCTCTTTCCATACACACAGAGTGTTCACTGTAAGTCTTTATTAATATTTATGGATGTTCATTTCAGTGCAGTATTTCTCTTTTTTTTTTCATAACCCCCCCCCCCCACGGAAAAATAGAAGTTCCTTTGTCTGTCTGTCCATGAGTCTTGTATGTGCCATTTCTCCTAATCCATTTGGTCAATTTCAAAGATGTTTCAAAGAATGGTAGCACACCATGTGAAGATGCATGTGAAGGAAAGTAATTACAGTCCAACATCTTCAGGAGGATATAACTCAACTTTTGATGTTTCTTTTTCACTCATCATATTGTCAGTTGCATGTAGAGAAGTTGACCATTTTTATTTCAGGTATTTCATCACAAAAGATTTACTGCCTTCTCCAAAAATGGACCAGAATTATCTGTAAAAGTTTATATCATGGTGTTTTGTTAATTGATGTATGGACCTTATAAATACATTTATATAATTTATGGTAATTTAAACAACTCATACTTTTTTGATGACTATTAAGTCTTTTCTCCTGAAATGGTGCACTTTACAGACATTGGTAGACCATGACCACATATCAGAAGATGGTGAAAAGAAGGATGAGGCTAAGATGAAAAATCCGGCGACACAGTTCGTCTTGGAGCGGGTTATGGTGTGGCTGGTGGAGAAGCAGGGCACAGACACTCACCACCTGGTGGAGATGGTCTTTAGTTCGCTCTGTTGCTGTAGCCAGCAGGAGACCACCCGCATCCTCAACCACATCACTGCGGTAACACAAGATCTCATGCCGGATGTGCTGTTTGATAACTCCCTTTTTAGTTTTAAAGTCAGCTCTTATTCTCCTCTTTCCTTTCTGACATTTGTACTCTTTCTTTTTTCTTTTAGATGGGTTTACAGTGGGGTGTTATCCTGCAAATCGTACAGAGGGTAAGCATTATTTACCTTGTTAATGTTTGAAGAGTTTTCCGATCATGTTAAGCATACTGAAAAATCAGATTTGCATTCTAAATGCACAACTACTGACAGGCATGTGCAGATCCTGAGACCCTTAAACGCAGTGGGGATTGGCTGAGAGGTTCTGTGCTCGGTGAGCAGCTCCTAGGTTTGACTGAAGATCTGTGCAGTGTGGGGCACTGCATCTCCGGTTCCACAGCTTCTAAGAGCAACCACGGCTGGACTCTTATCAGCCTGGTCCTGTCTCAACACTACAACAATAGTAAGCACAAAACCTTCTCATGGAGACCCACACATGCCAACACAGATTTTCTGTCATTGTTGAGGAAAGCACCTTTTGTTTTTGATGGACTCCTCAGAGATAACATTTTTACCCAAGGCCATCACAATATGGCCATTGGATATTGCATAGGCTTTGTGTTCATCTGTCCATCTGTGCTCATCATAAGTTCAACCCTATTTCTGCCAGCGTCTTCAAATTGACAGGGAACATTCTTGGGACACATACCTTGGACAAGTTCAAAGATGGCTAACCTTGACCTATTTTAAGAGGTCAAAAGGTCACATTCTCTTTCCTATTTTTATGCTATGAATTATGCAAATCAGTTTTTTGGGGGTGGGGGGGTTGGGGTGACAGCCAGTCAAGGTAGAGAGGCACTGTGACATCGCTGGCTGGTCTCTCTCTGGCTGCTAATTCAGCATGGTGGAATCTGCTCTGAAACCACTGTGTTTCTCTGTAAAACTAACATGTTTCTCATATATTATGTAAAAGCAAGCAAGAAATAAACACTTATAAAAGCTTTGTTTGAGGCAGCCTTGTTGTGATTTGGCATTATAGAAACGGAATAAATTAAATTATGAAACTGAAAACACGTTTTGTAACTTGATAACACCTCTGGAGTGATTTACAAGACATCTCGTGGACGTCAGCATGCATGCGCAGCACACACGGTCAATGGTAACTTCCACTCTTCAAAAGCTCATGTACGTGCACACGCACCTCCTCCTGCAGACGCCTTTAAAACATAAATATATTTATAATGAATTTATAATTGATTGAGTTTATTCTGCAACATCAATATACACGTACAGAGGTGAATGTATCAATGACACAAGACTAACACAATAAAGCATAAGCGCTTATTCCCATTGTGGTCCTTGTGAAATTATCACGTGACAAAATAGAGGGACTTGATTGAACATATACAAATTGTACATAAGACGGTAGGATCTGAATAATTAATGTAAACAACAATAAATGTGTGTGTGTGTGTGTGTGTATGTATATATATATATATATATATATATATATATATATATACACACACACACACAGTTTTCACTGGGGTACCAATTAAACAACTCCAAATTATAAAGAACACAATGCTCATATGGCTGAGGGTATTTTAGCATTGTGTTTTATTTGGATTCTCCTGTCACCATGCTATGTAATCACCTTTTTTGATCTGATTTCTACTTGTGCAGAGCCTCTGATAGGGGAGGTGTACATGGAGAAGATCCTGGAAACACTGCACACAACGCTGTTGGAGACCAAGACGCTGTCCGATGCAGGCAACATTGAACCACTCATCTCCTTCATTTGTGACGTTGCTTCCACATTTTTCTCATCTGTCCAAGATTGTCTTCTGCTGGCCTCTGCTGAAGAGCTTTTGGTCACTGTCTTCCAGCTAACTGCCCTCAATCAAATACACACAAATCTGTCTGGTAGGTGCTCACACAGGTATCAGGTGAGTTAAGTAACTCATTTCAGTTTAATAACTAATGTGTTTATTCTGCTTCAAAAGATTCCCTTTTAGATAAGCTGAAGTCTCTGTGTGTGGTTGGAGTCCAGGCTTTGGTCCAACACAATAAATATGAAATCAAAGAAGATGGCTTCTTGCACAGAGCTGCAATATGGGTGAAAAACCAACTGCTCACTGTGTCTCTGAACATGAAGAGGTAAAAAATGCTCCAATTCAGAGATAATGTTAAACATTCACACTGCAAAGGCACAAAATCTTAATAATGGCATTTGTGTGATTTCTTGTCAAACGAATGTAGTTACTCCTGATACAAAACAAAAATCACTTAACAAATAACAATCCAGTGAGATATAATGACTTTACATCTGAAAAATCTAAATTAAGAGTGTTGGGATCATCTTGTTTTGAGTCTCATCTGAGAAGAAACAAGCTTTTTTTTTTTACTCACTGTAATATTTTAAGCTGTTGTTACTTGTTGAAGATGTAACACTTCCTAATACTAGTAAAATCAAGCTCTAAATGCATTTCTCAGCTAACTTCAAAACTTTATTTCTAGAGATCATGACTGACTTCATGCTTTGTGCTCTAACATGCACTGTCAACCGTGGGACCTTATATGTTGACAGGTGTGTGCCTTTTGAAATCATGTCTAATCAACTGAATTTACCCAGGTGGACTCCAATTAATCTGTAGAAACATCTCAAGGATGATCAGTGGATACATGATGCACCTGAGCTTAATTTTGAGCTTCATGGCAAAGGCTGTAAATACTTATGTACGTGTGATTTCTTCTGGGTTTTTTTTTTATTAAACTTTTTAATAAAGCAAAAATCTCTGTCAAAAAAAAAAAAAATTCTCACATTGGCATTATGGGGTATTTTGTGTAGAATTTTGAGGAAAAAATGAATTTCATCCATTTTGGAATAAGGCTGTAACATAACACAATGGAAAAAGTGAAGTGCTGTGAATACTTTCTGGATGCACTGTTTGCATACATCTCTCTCTCTCTCTCTCTCTCTCTCTCTCTCTCTCTCTCTCTCTCTCTCTCTCT